>NC_139950.1:50266521-50349021 GCF_963454915.1 Gymnoscopelus microlampas
GAGACACGAGAGCAGAAACCCAGCCCAAAACACTCGCCCCAAAACACACTCGCCCCTATGTTTTTCGCCGACCGAGGCCGCCAGATATACCCGGGGCGAGTGTGTTTTGGCTTTTGGGGCGACGGGCGAGGGTTTTTGGACGAGGCGTTCTTGTGAACAACAAGCAGTGAATTAAATCACGTGTCGCCGGTGGAATACAAGTCGGAAAGAAAATAATCAGGAGCTCAACAACATATAAGAGGATACATGAGCTATCTGTGCTAGCTGCAAAGTGTGCATATTTAAGCAAGTATTTTAAAACAGTGAAAGCTACCGAGGAAAAAGAAAAAAGAAGTGATAAGACCCCCGCCATGACTCAAACTAACGACCATGTTGTGAATAATTATAAACAAACAACCTCCTGGTGCTTCCAAGTTGGGGGGTAATTTGACCAAAACCGAAGGTATTGAAGAGGAGAATGTTATGGTCATCAGAGATCAGAGGATCTAGCAGCTGCCATTCTGATAATGTTAGGAGCAATGGACCAGGCAACAGTGACACTACGAGCAGGTAGGGTCCTGTCCAAAGTGTTTCTAAATGGACTGCAGTCTGCACAGAACCCTATCCATCAGATCCAAAGTATTATTATCATACTCCTATTACAGAGAAGATTTCATACCCCCCACTTTTTGCAAATTTAATTGTGTTTAATCTTTTTGATAATAAATCGGTAAAATCAGGCAAAAATAAGAATTAAATAACATAACCCTAACCTAACCCGAATCCTAACCCTAAAACCGAAATAAAGTAAACAAAAACTGGAAAAAAACGAACCCAATCCGCCCAGAACCGCACAAAATATCGGGGGGCTCATGCACGCGCGCTGCGCTGCCATACCCTAGCTTTTGCTGAACTGACGCCACTGGTGGAAAAAGTACAAGTATTTGCCTCTGAGATGTAGGCCTAGTGGAGTAGAAGTAAAAGTACTGAAAACTGGAAATACTCCAGTAAAGTAAAAAGCAAAAAAAGCAAAGCAGTAAAGCAGGTTTTGGGGGTAGAAGTTATAACTCATGTGCATCTCACACACACACACACGCGCGCGCGCAACACACACACACACACACGCACGCACGCGCGCATCACACACACACGCGCGCGCGTGCGTGTGTATCTCACACGCACACACGCGCGCATCTCTCACTCACACACACACACACACACACACACACACACACACACACACACACACACACACACACACACACACACACACACACACTACGGGGGAGAGAGACATGAACAAGGCCATACATTCCTGGCCGGTAACTCCCCCTCTCCCTCTCCCTCTCTCTCTCCCTCTCTCTCTCTAAGAAAACAACACACTTTCTTTTTTCCCCTGGATGAACAACATTACAGAAGGCTGTGAAGCCAGATTGGAATAGATCTGAGACCGTTTCTTTTCATTCTTATATTTAGTGAGATCCGGGGTTATTGATAAAACATTCAGGGCTGTATAGTCCCGCTCATCCAGGCCTGACAACAGCCATCCTGAAGTTTTCCATCTGAAGAACAGAATGCAGACCGCCATGTTGAAACCAGTCATCGAGTCACACAGAATAGGTATGTACTGATTTAGCTACAGTTTACAGTATTTAGTAGATTAGATTCTACTAAATAAATATCTAGATTATGTACTGTTTAACTATATTAACCCATTAAGACCTGAGGCTGATTCTAAAAATGTCTTCTAAATACTAACAGTTTTCTGAAATAAATGATGTCGTCAGTGGTGCTCAAACAGGGCCGGAGCCTAATTTGCACCGTATAGGCAAGCATTCTCTGACGCCTCCCGCACCCTCCAAATATCAACCCAGGTGTCCCTGAAATTGACAGCGTCGCTGAGTCACGGTGGCCCCACCGACCTCCTCCAAGCGAAACACTCAGCATATAGCCAACACCGAGGCATTCAGACTGATACTTGTGACTCACAAGTATATAGTTTTCATGCAAACAGGTGGACTATTCTGCACCATGCATGACACACATCTGGAGAATGGAATTGATGAGGAGGAATGTGAATGAATGACTGAATGAATGACTGTGTGAATGAATAACAATAGAAGCCTCAGTCTAGCTCACATTATAACTTACTGTAACGTTAGTTAGCTGCTATGAGATAGACAGAGCTAGACCATACTTCCTCTAAACACAGCACAGACAGTTTCCTTATCTGAGGTATGCACAGAGCTGTGACCCAGGCTCTCATAAAAGCACAGAGCACAACCCACAGCAGCCCCCGTCCGTGCAAGCCCTATACACGGCCTGCTGTCTCTCTACATCTCTTGAGCGCAGCTCAACTATGCAAAACTGATTGTAACTAGACAGACACTGCTGTTCCATGTTTATTAATGGCCCACAGATGACAATGACGGAGGATTAGTTAGTTAAGTAATCCATATACCACTCCAAGTTCAATATAGACCTAATGTTTGTCCATGCCCATACCCTCTCAGACAGGAGGCAATGGAAGTTATGACCCCTGTGTGTAATTCAGCAGTAGGTATTATTGTACCTTCATCTTTTTCCCCTGATTGGGCATCGATCCTTCCGATAGTTAAAGAACCAGGACCAAAATGGAGTCACGAGGCTACGGTTCGTTGAAGACTTGAAAGTCATGAAATCTTCGCACAAGGTTTATTCCGCCCTCAGTATAAACCCCCACTTGACTGTACAGCTTAAAGCAGTGTTTGTCAACCTTTTTGGTGCCAAGGTACACCTGGCTTAGCCAAAATATTCCAGGGTACACCTAGATATATGGTGTATATATATATATATATATATATATATATATATATATATATATATATATATATATATATATATATATATATATATATATATATAATATTTACTCTCATGTACACAAGATGTAATAAAGAAACCTTGAACATTACAAAATGTCTTTGGCCTACAAATATATAAACTTGGGGTAGTGCAATGAATGGAGAAGATGAAAAAAAAGGAAAGAGACAGTGCCTCAGTTTCACCGATTTATTTTTGGAAACATACTTGGAAACAACTTCTTTTGCTTTGATGTCATAATAAAGAAACCTTGAACTAAAAAACAGCACGCACATGTTCAATTTGGCCTACAAATATATAAACTTGTCATTGCAATGAACAGAGGAGTTGGATTCACCTTCCCAAGAAAAATACTTTAAAAACTCAAAAAGATCTTTAAAAAAATATATAGGAAAAATTGGCCACAATAGTCTTAGTGTGAAACTGTTTTAGAAAGAAAGAAAAAAAAAACTTTTTAAGCCAGTACAAATGTCTTTGTTTGAAACTTGAGTCCTTTTTAGAAAAAATACTTTAAAACTCAATAAAAAAGATTTGTAAAAAGAAAATAAAAAATTAGGTCACAATACAACTGTCTTAGTGTGAAACTTGAGCTTGTTTTGCTGAACACAGAGTTTGTATCCTGGCCGGGACTGATGACAAGCACACACAAAGCTCCTCGTCAACTGCTCTCAGTCTCTCTCTGTGTTTACTTTTTACGTAAGTCATGGTTGAAAAGCTGAGCTCACACAGGTAGGTTGTTGAAAATGGGAGCAACACTGCCATTGCACTGTCTGAGATGGCTGGAAATTCTTTTCCAACAGTCAACCAAAAACTGTCCAAGCTTAGAACTCTGAATTTCATTTTCAAGCCACGGTTCTCCCTCATTTCCACTAGCTGCTCTTGCTCCTCAAATGGACTGTTCTCGTTTTCAGCAGTTTCGTTGAATGGGTCACGGACCCAGTCGAAGTTTGCCATGGACGTTGAGGGGAAATAAAAGGCAAATCTCTCCTCGAGACTTTTCAAATGCTCAACAATGACCCCACGCAAAGCACGAGTGATTGTGTGTCCAGTGTTGATGAGGGGAAACATTTCAAGCTTGCTCTTCTCCACCTGCTGACGCCAGAGTTTCAGTCTCATCCGAAATCCCGTCAGTTTATCTGTGCTTGTGAGGATATTCTCATCTTTTCCTTGCATTCGCCTGTTCAGTTCGTTCAGATGGGTGAAAATGTCCGCCATGTATGCTAGTCTTGCACACCAGAACTCATCTGCGAACAGGTCTGCATAGTCGGATTGCTCAGCAGACAGAAAGCTTTGTAATTCCTCCCTCAGTTCATAGACACGGGACAAAACTTTCCCTCTGGAAAGCCACCGTACTTCGGTGTGCAGCAGCAGCGTTTTGTGTTCCTTCCCCATTTCCTCGCACAGGGTGGCGAACAGCCGGCTTTTCAAAGGTCGTGCTTTAATAAAGTTAACGATGCTTACCGCATCATTCAACACAGCTGAGAGGTCTTTTGGTAAAGTCTTTGCAACCAGCGCCTCACGGTGTAAAAAGCAATGCGTAACCAGGACGCCAGGATTCTTCTCTCTTACTCTGCTTACAAGTCCCTTGTGTCGCCCGGTCATAGATGCAGCCCCATCAGTGCACACACTGACACAGTTTTCCCAGCTTAAGTTCCATTGCTCCAAATACTCTGACGTCACCCGGAAAACTTCCTCTCCTGTTGTTTTTCCAGGCAGTTGTTTGCAAAACAGATAATTCTCTCAGATGGCGTCTCCGTCAATGAATCTCACGTTTGCCAACAGCTGTGCGTGTCCACTTATATCTGTTGATTCGTCAAGCTGCAGTGCAAACTTTCCACTCGTCACAATCTTTTGTATGACAGCACTCTCAATGTCTGCAGACATGTCTTCAATGCGTCGGCCAATTGTCTTGTTTGAGAGCGGCACCTTCTCGAATTCCGCTGCAACATCTGGTCCCGACATTACGTTAGCCAGGATTTTGGCTCCTGCCAACATATATGTTGCTGCTGTATGTGGCAATTTTAACTTTGCCACAAGCTCTGCAATTTGGTAGCTAGCTTCCAGAGCTCTGTCACTAACCTTGGTGCTGGTGGTACTGCGTAACAATGCAGTTGTCTGTTTTGCGTTCTGTCTCGCCTTAGTAGCTTTCAAACTCACAAAATAGTCTTTGTCCTTTGTGGCGATTTCTCCATGGTGGGCCTCAAGGTGACGTTTCAGCTTACTGGGAACCATAGCACTGTTTACGAGCTTGTCCCCGCACACGAGATTAGACGGGTCCCCCATAAAAGTGAAGCCAAACTTGATGTAGTCATCATGGTACAGTCTGGCTGTAGTCGTCTTGCTTGTCGCCGTTGTTGTTCCCGGCGGCACGGCGAGGACGCTGGCGGCGGCGCTGTTGTGTGTGCTGCTGTTGCAGCTGCCCTGTGCGGCCAGCTCGTCGGCAGGTCGCGGTGGCCCGGACACACCGGCAGCGCTGCTTGCAGGAGGATCTGGCAGCGGCAATGTCTTGCTGATGACGGCGAAATTTAGCGTCTTCTGGCCCTGGGTGCATCTCTTCTTTGCTGGTGGAGCTCTCATCATCTTGTAGTAATAATACTGAGTGCCAAAGCATGTACCCTGTGCCCCTTTTATACAGTAATATTAACAACATATTTGCATTCCTATGGGTGATGATCACAGTGATCACCCATAGGAATGCAAATATTCAGTGTAGCGGCTACACTGAATGGACTCGGGCGTGGTTGAGTGTGAAACGGTCCGGATGACGGCCGTATCGATTGACGGACGCGCCATTGTTCTCGAGGGGCTGGTTTCACACGTTCTTCAAAGCTCACGGTACACCTAGCAAGTATCCGCGGTACACTTACTGTACCATCTATCGCGGTTGACAATCACTGGCTTAAAGGACCAACAATGATCATTTGGTAAAGTATATCTGAATGTTATTTGTTACTTCTTGATCAAGGTCAGAAAGGGAGAACACAGCTGCACAGAAGAGCATTGCTATTTCCTGCTGTCATGCAGCACTTTTTCCTTCTAATTAGTGGCATGATTGATCCATGGACTATATAGACCATGTATCAAAAGGGAGGAGTATATATATTTAAAGCGCTTCTGGGAGTCCCTGGAACAAAATATTTTGCTTCTGGGGGTCTGCAGCTAAATGCATATCATTTTGGGGGTCCTTGACATGAAAAGGTTTGAGCACCACTTATAGAAAACTGGATTTAGAAGACATTTGTAGAATGGGCCTCAGGCCTAATTGGGTTATTGCACTAATTGTGTTGAATCCAGTCCGAAAACTGCTGATGGTCACTTTGAATAACAGAACAAGCATGTAACACTTATATTCTGGTATGAGTAGGGGAGAGCCGCTAAGATTGTAACGCGTCATGGTTGCAACAAGCATGTTTTCTCTTGATTGGTCAATTTTATCATAACGTCATCACGTCAGTATGTGACCAGTGCTGTAATGGACGTGCCCAGGAAGTAAATAGTATTTTCATCCAAGCTAGAGAAAGTTATCGCAGAAAAACTGATTCATCTCAAAGTTGGTAAAATATTTCACCTTGAGTATCTTTGGTCTACAAATCTTTCCTTTAATGTTGCTGAGCTAAAATCCACATGGTTGTCTGCATATATCTGTTCATCATCAGTTTACATTGTTTTATTACGCTATGCACGTTAGTTCTGTTCTGTAAACAAAGCCAAAGCAGTGGAGCGCAGAGCGGCCCAATTGTAACACGCATCTGTATAGGTGTAATCAATGGGTTTTCCCATGGAATTCACTCAAACTGCCATCCGGTAAAATGTAATAAATTCCTTATGTTTACATTATCTTATCACATCCTTGGTATGCAATGGTAAACAATGTAAAACAGTTGCTTGAAATAAATATAATTGATTTAAGCTGAAAACGATTTGTTTAATGCTGTTTTTTAGCAGTGTTACATTAGTAACTCATGCAATTAGTCTCATATGCACTTAAAGTGTAACGTCAGACGTCCACTTTCGGTTTAATAACTCACAATGGTTTATGATAGCTGATATTTGCTTGAAAATATTACATACGTAGGTAAAAAAGATCGACGAGTGAAAGAGTGAAAAGTGAAAAACGTTACAATCTTGGCGGGCCCTCTCCTAAAATTATAAATCTCTTTTTTTTGCTTAATTAGTCCTAAACAGATACTGACACAACATTTTGTTTAACACATTCGGTACCAGAATTTTATAATAACAGATTACGTTCGGTGCCAGAAATCTCACCGTTGAGCTGCGCGGCGCTGTTTAAGCTGTAGACTCCACGACGTGCATTCCACGTGAAACAAAGCATGCGTGCATTTTGGACGATGGTCCTGGCTAACGCCTGGAACGATAACGTCTTTCACGCGGGTCACAATGGCACAGCAATCGCGCACACAAAATGAGTCGTTTTCCCCAACGTAAAAAGTTTCGGAGTTAAAGGAGTTTTAGAGAAGGAGATAGAACGGAAGCGGATGGGGAGCCATGTTTTTTGGCACGGTGATCTATAAGGCCCTTCCTTCTCAAAATCACCGTGGGTGATTCCAGAGCTGCTCCAGCCCCTCCCGTGTGGAAAAAAACGAAAAGAACAAAATCGACTGAAAACACGGTTCAGACCGTGTTCGGTCCGTGTTTGTAATTGTTTATATGGATTACGAATGTTAAATAAGACGGGGTTAGGAGTAAATAAGGTTTGCTTCTTCCTACTCCCTTTTGAACATGTTAGGGATGATCAATTATCGCATTTTAAATGTTTTTTGTTTACTTTATTTGTATTGTATTTCTATATTGTGGCTTTCATTGTTCTTGGTTCTTGTTTTTGTTTTTTTATCTGCAAGTTCAAAATAAAGTTTATCAAATCAAAAGGCACCAAAGCGCTTCTCTGCAAACAAGGTTCAGACCGTGTTTGGCACCCAATTTGTTAAACATCTCAACCTTGGTCTTAATGTAAAGGATGACTGATTTTGTGCTTTCTACCTCAGATACCTGTCCTGCCCTGTCCTCAGTTAAACCAAGATGTTGCTGCTGTGAACAGTGTGGAAAGAAATTCACTTCAGGTTATAAACTCAAGAGACACCAAAGAATTCACACTGGAGAGAAGCCTTACAGCTGTGACCAATGTGGGAGAGGCTTCGCTCAAATGTCTCAATTAGAGACACACACAAGAATTCACACTGGAGAGAAGCCTTACTGCTGTGACCAGTGTGGGAGAGGCTTCACTGTAATGTCTAGCCTAGTGACGCACAAGAGAATTCACACTGGAGAGAAGCCTTACTGCTGTGACCAATGTGGGAGAGGCTTCACTGTAATGTCTAACCTGGTGACGCACAAGAGAATTCACACTGGAGAGAAGCCTTACTGTTGTGACCAATGTGGGAGAGGCTTCACTCAAAGTAATGACCTTGAGAAACACAAGAGAATTCATACTGGAAAGAAGCCTTACTGCTGTGACCAATGTGGGAGAGGCTTTGCTGAAATGGGGAGCCTTGGAAAACACAAGAGAATTCATACTGGAGAGAAGCCTTACTGTTGTGACCAATGTGGGAGAGGTTTCACTCAAATGTCCAGTCTGGAGACGCACAAGAGAATTCACACTGGAGAGAAGCCTTACTGTTGTGACCAATGTGGGAGAGGCTTCACTCAAATGTCAAACCTTGAGACACACAAGAGAATTCACACTGGAGAGAAGCCCTACTGCTGTGACCAATGTGGGAGAGGCTTCACTCAAAGGAATGACCTTGAGAGACACAAGAGAATTCACACTGGAGAGAAACCTTACTGTTGTGACCAGTGTGGGAGAGGCTTCACTGTAATGTCACACCTTGTGACACACAAGAGAAATCACACTGGAGAGAAGCCCTACTGTTGTGACCAGTGTGGGAGAGGCTTCACTCAAATGTCTAACCTTGAGAAACACAAGAGAATTCACACTGGAGAGAAGCCCTACTGCTGTGACCAGTGTGGGAGAGGCTTCACTGTAATGTCACACCTTGTGACACACAAGAGAAATCACACTGGAGAGAAGCCTTACTGCTGTGACCAATGTGGGAGAGGCTTCGCTCAAAGGAATGACCTTGAGAGACACAAGAGAATTCACACTGGAGAGAAACCTTACTGTTGTGACCAGTGTGGGAGAGGCTTCGCTGTAATGTCTAACCTGGTGACGCACAGGAGAATTCACACTGGAGAGAAGCCTTACTGTTGTGACCAATGTGGGAGAGGCTTTGCTGAAACGGGGAGCCTTGGAAAACACAAGAGAATTCATACTGGAGAGAAGCCTTACTGTTGTGACCAGTGTGGGAGAGGCTTTGCTGAAATGGGGAGCCTTGGAAAACACAAGAGAATTCATACTGGAGAGAAGCCTTACTGCTGTGACCAATGTGGGAGAGGCTTCACTCAAATGTCAAACCTTGAGACACACAAGAGAATTCACACTGGAGAGAAGCCATTTGGGTGTGAAATATGTGGGAAGTGTTTCACTCAGTATGGAACATTAAAAATACATAAGCGCATCCATGCTGGAGAGAGAAGCCTTTCTGCTGTGACCCATCCAGGAACATCTCAATCTAACAGGGGGAACCTGAAGACCACCAGGACCTCAGTAAGTTTAATTCTCTGAGTCTGTCTCTCAGGTCCAGGCTGCAAACAGTTCCACTATTAGACCAGTGATGGGTATCAGTAATGTGAAAATACAATCCAAGGGAGTGTGTATTTCTCAAACAGCAATACACCTCCCAAGTGTGAAGTCGATCGTATTAGTGGTTTCCAGTAGTAGTTTTAAGTGTGCATGTCTAGAATCGGCCTCAGGTCAGTTAACCCAAAACTTGCTTAATTTCTATCAATTACACACAACATGAAGCCTTGAATTCATGGAGATTGTTTAGTTTTTTTTAGTCGCATTCCTATAAACCAATAATTTGATGACCGGGTGGCTGCTCAGAGTCTCTTACAAAATAGATCACCGATCATCGCTGGTCATCAAATTATAGGCTTAGGAATGCAACAAAAACAGAAAAATCCATGGGGTGTGTAATTGATAGTCATTATTTTTTAGTATTATTTTTTAACTACTACTACTTTAATGGATTACTTTGACATCAACCTGATGGACGTCAACATGTTCCTCTCTCTCACAGGCTCTGCTGAGCAGCTCTGAGTCATCTGATGAGTGATGTCCACCTGGCAGGAGGATGAAGCTGTGTGTCTGATGTGTCAACAGGAGGATGAAGCTGTGTGTCTGATGTGTCAACAGGAGGATGAAGCTGTGTGTCTGATGTGACAACAGGAGGATGAAACTGTGTGTCTGATGTGTCAACAGGAGGATGAAGCTGTGTGTCTGATGTGTCAACAGGAGGATGAATGTATTAAGCTTTAAGCTTTTATTTAGAGCTGCCGAGTTTGGAGTTGGATAATTAATCTGTGTGAATTAAAGCGGCACTATGTAACTTTCTTCTTTTTTAATGCATAAAATGTAATCTGTATGGTAGACTCAGAGTTAATACAATCAGGGTGGTTGTATTTTGTCTCCCTGCTCCTCTATTGAGACATTTAGATTGTGTCAAAGGTCATGTCTCACCTAGACACAGGATCTAACACGAATTTTGACCTGAAGGTCAAGATTCAATTCATCCCTTGAGCAAGCAGGCCTGCTCTATTAGCTCAATGGTAAAAATGTCAGCACTTGCGCAGGATATGTTTCAAATGTTTATTCATAAAGCATTGTAACCATTGTGGACTGCTTCCATAGTAGGCCTGGTGTGACTTACTATAGTTCTACGATAAATTAGTATATGAGGTAATTAATCATCTTAATATCTTTTTTTTCTCCTTGTGTGCCTTTTATTATCAATTACTTTTGTTTTAACAGTGTTCTTAAATCATGTAACGCATATTCAGCACATCAAACTTCATTATCGTCGCTGTCAGGCAGAAACCTCATATCTAATCTCCAAATTTCACAGTTTCATGTTTTTTTTCGTCATTTAAAGCAGCACTATGTAGTTTGGGGTATCAGTGACCACTTTGGACACAAACAACATGGCAGCCAACGTCTTTGACTTCATTACCCATGAGTCTCTGCAAGCATGTTCAGTGAGGACGCGCTGTGATTGGCCAGTCTGCTTTGACTGGCAGTTCTGCCAGGATGAAACTCACCGTCTCCCCTATAGTACAGTAAAGCCCCTAGCAGGGACCCCCTGTGTCTATACATAGTAATACAGTAAAGAGCCCCTAGCAGGGACCCCCTGAGTCTATACATGGTAATACAGTCAAGCACCTAGCAGGGACCCCCTGAGTCTATACATAGTAATACAGTAAAGACCCTATAGCAGGGACCCTCCTGAGTCTATACATAGTAATACAGTAAAGACCCTATAGCAGGGACCCCTGAGTCTATACATAGTAATACAGTAAAGACCCTATAGCAGGGACCCTCCTGAGTCTATACATAGTAATACAGTAAAGACCCTATAGCAGGGACCCTCCTGAGTCTATACATAGTAATACAGTAAAGACCCTATAGCAGGGACCCTCCTGAGTCTATACATAGTAATGCAGTCAAGCCCCTAGCAGTGACCTAGGGGCTTGTATTAGTCTATACATTTATGGAAGGATGATTGTTATAGCTTAAACATGTACTGTAACGTTTTAATTGTGTGGGACATAATATGCTATATAGTTGTTAAAAAGTTACATAGTGCTGCTTTAATGCCCTACTTTTTCATACAAGAGCATTTTACATGTACACACTTAATACTATATGGCCCCCATTTTATTACTGCATTTATTAGGTGTGTATAATGTGTAATTTTCCTTTTTGCATTTATGCGATTTTATTGTTCTTCTTTTGTCCCTTATTATTTTGTATGGCATTTGCTGTACCTTATTGTATTTTTTCACTGTAATTGTGGTCGTTACATCTAGGCGTTTTGAGGAGTGATTTTTATTTCTATTTTCCATGTTGTCTCCCATAGAGATCTCCAAAAATATTTATTTAAATTATTTTAACTCCAGAATCAAGCCATCCAGAGTGCTCCTGGAGAATCATGACCAAAAAACATTTGATTCTGTGAAGATTTCTTATATATATATTATTTAATTATATGATATGCTATATTTGATAAATACCCTTTGTTCTTTTTCCAAAAAGAAATCTCAGAATCTTAATGTTTTATTGTCATAATTTACCAGGACCCTGGATGGCTTGATTCTAGGCTTAAAATAATTGATATACATATTTTTTAAATCTCTATGGGAAAAAGGAATGGAGTGAATTTAGGTGGAACCACAAAATGGCCGCCACTGCTTTGCCCTATACTGATGGTCCTCTAACCACCCTGCAGCCTTGACTCCCCCAATCTGAATGACAGTTGGCGTCATTGCCGTAAAAACATTTTTTTTGTCCCAGAGCTACAAGTCCTCAGTGTGGCACTAGCCAGTGCAACCTGAGCTTGTAGATCGGGTGGGTGTGTCGTAGTTACTCATTCACAACAGCTGCTAGTAATTGCGATGCTGTCCTCTGTTTGTATATAAAACACCTATTGCCTGTATTGCCAACATTGTACCTACTTTAAATAAAATTCCTGGGAGCTGATATACAGTCTGCAGACTTTCCTTCCTCTCCTCAATGTACATTTTACCCAACTTAATTACTTAATTAATAATACATTATAATTAATAATCATTTCAGAATTACTGGAGTGGACTTACCACCATCCGTGGTTATAGGATCCAACCAGGTGTGGACTTCCTGCATTTTAGTTTCCAAACTTTCCACCTTAGATTGGAACAGAAGATAAATCCATAGATTGGTGGCAGGAGACAGCAGAAGTCCTGGACTAGCTGACAGAGACGCTCTCCTCTTGGAGGGTTTCTCTGGAGTAGACGTTTCTGACAACTCTTAGCAGGAGTAGGAGTAGGAGTCTAGCAGCTTCTCTGCTTTCATTAACTCCTTCAATGACTGGATGTCTCTGCTGGTGCATGATGGGACTGTCTGGTCTAAAGTGTTTGGTAATCCTTCAGACAATCCTTCAGACAGTAGAAAAGATGTCAATAAATATGTTTATTACCTAGAGGCAGCTAAAGGCAAACATTTAAACCAAAACATTAAGAGCACCAAGAAGAAACAGATTATAAAAGGACATTTGAATACAATTTTAAACAGTCCAGAGAATATACAATATAAAATCATTTGTACATAGTAAAATCTAAATCAGTAGTATGTGATTTTTTAGGTATACATTGAGTATTAGGCCCTTTTAATATTTTGTTTAAAAATTGGTAACAGTTGTATATAATGTTACTTTTTACATTCACTATGGTTTAATCTTTTGTATTGTACATTGAGCATGTTTTATATTTTGTTTAATACTTTCAATGTGCCATCCTTTATTTTATACATTCAGTTTGATTTAATCTTTTATACAGTATGTTTTATTATGCTTTTATATTTTGATATCTTTTCTGTAAAATAAACCATAAGTTTGTTAACATTTTGAGTAGCAGTTTAAGCTTATAGGTTGTGTAATAAATGACATATTTTATGTGATAATCATATATAAAGCTTCATTTTCTTCTTTAGTGTGAAATATAATTTCAGAAAAGCTCTTCAAGTGTAGAACAGGCACTCAGAACTGCCTGAGTTTTATGTCAGGCTTGAGGTTTGTTTGATGACAAAACAACTATTAACCGTATACTGTCTTCATGCAGGCCTGAGTATGATAGTGAAACTAGTGGATTATACTATATGAATGTTACCAATGAAATGTACATGATAATGAAGGGTTTTGAAATGAGGCTTTGAAGCAGAAATGTGAAGGAAGGATTGATGTCAGTGTCAGCTGAATGTTACACCCTTTGACACCTGAAGGACTGAAGAATGTCAAATATTGAAGGAAACCAAAGGCAACTAGTTTCACTCTTCTGTCAATTTGATGGAAGATGGTTTAGCAAAGGAAGAGAGAGATTGTGACATTGTGTTGACTGTGTTTGTCCACACAATGATATAAATGAGGAAAATCCAGTCCTATGACAATTACTTTTTATTGGCAGTTGGTATGTTTGAACATACTGTACATAAGGAATGTCTCTGTGAGGTCTGGAAGCAACAGAAACATTTACACTTATAGCTGTATAGTTATGAACCTGACCTGACGGTCTGGGGACCACCAGGGGTCCACATGAGGGTACCACTCAATAGACATTTAGATAGAAATGTTATGTTTTATAATCTGTAACCTGGTGTGGCTAGGAATGTACTTTTATTTGGCATCAAGGAAATTAAATAATGAATAACCTATAAATCGGGTTCCCAACAATGCACAAATTGGCCAATAAGGTTTAAGACAGAACAGTATTTCAGTTTCAATACATAGATTTATTAAATGCCACCTTAAAATAGCAATGCAGTGCATACACTCAATTCATAAAAAACACAGACACAGTATACTAAAATAATGCACTGAATGTTGCAACCCCAAATATTAGTACATAAAGAAATAGCTCAATAAACAGAAAACAACGATAAAACTCAGGCTAAACAAAACAGCCGTGGTGAGAACTAAGGAAGTGGAAACAACAAACATTAGTACAGTAAACAAACAATCACCACAACAAATCGTTTATATACCTTGGATTGTCTGTGTTCTTTCATATCATCCCCCTCTCTGCACATGGACTCATCACTTCAGGACTCGAGACACATCACCTCAACCTGGGTAGTTACAACATAATGATTAAAAATACTGCTTTAGTATTTTTAGTACAACCATCAAAACAACATCCATGCCTCATGTTACTCACCCAGGCAGGGAAAACGATAAAAACATAAACATGAGACCCAGGTCACATGACCCACAGCCATCAGCCACCAAGCAGCCTATGTTTGGTAGACTGCAGGGCCTTTAAATACTCACACTGATTGTCAATGAGGAAGTGACAGTGCAGCTGTCCTACGGTGGCCCCTGAGGCTCAACTCTGACTGGCTACACATCCAACTCTCTTCAATGTACAATTAAATAAATACACACATTATTATATCGTTGCTGTCGGGCAGAAACCTCTTATCTGTCTCCATATTATAACTTTGTGTTTTTTTGTAAGTTAACGCCCTACTTGATCCTCCTACAGAGTCACACAAAAGCCTCAAAAGTAGCAGATCTACAAGCTCGAAACGTGGTGCCAAGTGACACGTGTTCAGCTTGTAGATCTGATACTTTTGAATTTGAATCCTGAAAAGTAACAGTTTTGGACATATGAGGTTTACACCCGACAGAGACAATATTTTACAAAAGCCAACGATTATGAGCCTTTATTTTGAGCCTTAAAAAGTCCATATTAACTTGACCAAAGCAGCCCAAAGGATGAGTCATTACATTTGATTTCATGCAATTTGACTCTATAATGCATGGAAGATATTTACTACATCTACCACCAGGGGGCACCACTGGATAGCTTATGTTTATGGTCTGTGAACATCAAGTGGTCTGTGGTGAATTGGTGTAAGTCAACAATCCTAATGACCAAGATTATTATTATTATTAAAATGTTTTTATTGAGTTTTCAATAATGCATATTATACAGCACAACAACATCTGCAACAATAATGTCAATAATATCCCAAAATGTACTACTAAAAGTACAAAAGTATTGGTATCAAAATGTACTTAAGTACCAAAAATAGAAAAATCTTTTGAAAATAGCAGATCTACAAGCTCACAATGTGTCACATTGCAACGCATTGTGAGCTTGTAGATATGATCCAAAATGTATATACAGTAGGCTGAAGTGGTTAATGTATGTTTTGTAATAATAATCAAAATCTACAAAGTAACTAAAGTTTTCATATCATTTTAGTGTAAAAAAGTAAAAGTACAATATTTGTCTCTGAGATGTAGTAGAGTATGTAGAAGTATAGAAAATTGGAAAGATGAAACACTCCAGTAAAGTAAAAGTACCTAATAATTCTACTTAAGTATAGTACTTAAGTAAATGTACTTAGCTACTTTACACCACTGACTAGGCCTGTGTTCCCCAACATGTATTTGTAAAGTATGTTTTTAGAGTAACACATCATGTGTGTTGTGTGCATGTGGACATACAGTTTCATGTTATGAACCTGACATTTATGAGAGAATCAATTAACCACTTAAGGCCTACAGCAGGGGTCTTCAACAGGGGGTCCTCAGAGTTACTACAGGGGGGCCGCCAAATCATTGTGTGATAGGAACTTTGATTTTTACATAACAACTTGAACCCTAGCATCCGTATGCTGAAGAACATTAGCCGAAACTATAACAGATCTACAAGCTCACACATTTTTATATATTACTCCTGCAAATCTACAAGCTCACAACGCGTCGCAAGGCAAAGCATTGTGGGCTTGTGGTGAGCTTGTAGATCGGCTACTTTCAAATAGCCAAAGTATATACAGTAGGGTTGAAGTGGTTAATGTATGTAAGTAACTAAAGTTTTCAAATAATCTTACTGGAGTAAAAAGTACAATATTTGTCTGAGATGTAGTGGAGTAGAAGTAAAACATTGGAAATACTCCAGTAAAGTAAAAAATACCTCAAAATGTGCTTGAGTAAATGTACTTAGTTACTTTACACCACTGAGTAAGAGTGAGAGAGGAGATGTATAAGACGGTAGTGAGAACAGCCATGCTGTACGGCGTGGAAACATTGGCACTGATGACAAGACAGGAGGCGGGGCTGGAGGTTTCAGAATCGAGGATGCTACCTTTCTCATTAGGAGTGACATATTATGGCAGGACATGATCAGACATGACTTCATTAGAGGATCAGACAAGGTTACAATGTTTGGGGATAAAGAGAGAGAGAGAGAGAGAGAGAGAGAGAGAGAGAGAGAGAGAGAGAGAGAGAGAGAGAGAGAGAGAGAGAGAGAGAGAGAGAGAGAGAGAGAGAGAGAGAGAGAGAGAGAGAGAGAGAGAGAGGGGGGAGAGAGAGAGAGAGAGAGAGAGAGAGAGAGAGAGAGAGAGAGAGAGAGAGAGAGAGAGAGAGAGAGAGAGAGAGAGAGGGGCCAGGTTGAGAATGAGATGGTTTGGACGTGTGAAAAGGAGGGATGAGGGGTACATTAGGAGAAGGAAAGGAGGGATGAGGGGTACATTAGGAGAAGGAAAGGAGGGATGAGGGGTACATTAGGAGAAGGAAAGGAGGGATGAGGGGTACATTGGGAGAAGGAAAGGAGGGATGAGGGGTACATTGGGAGAAGGAAAGGAGGGATGAGGGGTACATTAGGGAGAAGGAAAGGAGGGATGAGGGGTACATTGGGAGAAGGAAAGGAGGGATGAGGGGTACATTAGGGAGAAGGAAAGGAGGGATGAGGGGTACATTGGGAGAAGGAAAGGAGGGATGAGGGGTACATTGGGAGAAGGAAGGCGTAGCTGCAATAGACCGTCGCAGTTCCCGCCCACTTCCAGTTGCCGGAAGTAAATACTCAATGCATTTTTCCCATTGACTTTTCCGAAAGTATTTATATAAATTAATTTAAGCCTAGAATCAAGCTATCCAGGATCCTGGTGAATCATGACCATAAAACGTTTGATTCTGTGAAAAAACTTTTTTGAAAACGGCAAAACAAAGGGTATTTATTAAACATAGTATATCATATCATTAAATATAAAACTTTAAAAAATCACAGAAAAAAAGGTTTTAAGGTCATGATTCACCAGAATCCTGGATAGCTTGATTCTAGGCTTAAATTCATTGATATAAATATTTTTGGAAAAGTCAATGGGAAAAATGCATTGAGTATTTACTTCCGGCACCCGGATTCTGCGCAACTGCGATGCTCTATAGAGGTATAATATAACTAGAGGGCGGATTGCCCCGCCCCCAGCTATCGTTTCAATGAATGTTCTCAGTGGCGTTTTGAAGCACCCGGAAGCCTGCCGGAAGTAGAATTATTGGTTCGATTTTGACCACACATAGAGTTATGAGCATGCGCACTAGTGTCATTTTTGCGTTCTACGGCAGCCCGTGTGTCAAGGAATGAACGCGAGATATTTATTAAATACACTCGAGATGCCTATTTATATGTAAATGCATATGTATGTATGTATAATATGTTTACATATTTATATTTATATATAAATATATCTCGGTATGTTTTGCTCGCGCATGTATTTCTCCCCTCCTGCAGTTCCAGCTTTGGCCACTCTGGGGGCTTGGTAGCTGCCAGGTAAGAGGAGAAGAGGAAGTAGGAAGAAGAGATTCATGGATGAGAGAGGACATGCAGGTGGCAGGAGTCACAGAGGAAGAGGGCAGAAAACACATCCAGATGGAAACAGATGATGGGAACTGGCCAAAAGAAGAAGAAAAAATAACACTGGTTTTCACAGAATCAAAAGAAAAACCAAGACAAGATAAAGAAAAGCAATAAAGAAACGAGGTCTCCGCCAGGTCAGGTACGTTATTGTGGCCTCCTGGTGGCGCTATAATAGGCCAATGTGAAAAGGGTGCCATTTCTTTTAGGCCTTTCACGGCAATCAGACACTGCATTCATGATTTGAGACATTTTGTGCCAAAAATGTGTTTTGCTAAATTAGACCTGCTGGTGGCGCTATAACAGGCCAATGTGAAAAGGGTAGCATTTCTTCCTCGGCCTAGTGGGAATGTGCGTGTGAAATTTCACGGAAATCGCAAGCTGCGTTCATGATTTGAGGCAATTTGTTCAAAACCGACCAATCCTGCAAACTTTGTAAGCTAACCTTAGCCAATCAGGATGGAATATGGAAAATGGGACAGATCCGTGTTTATCACATGACTATAGAGATACTGTGTACCGATTTGCGTGATGTTTGGATAAAATCTGTAAGAGTAATATCCAAAAGAGTTTTGCACAAATCAGCCTCCTGGTGGCGCTATAACAGGCCCATGTAAAAAAAATTGGGGCAGAGGTTCTGAATTGGCATCGAGGGGGTGTGTGTGCACAGTTTTGCAGCGACCGGGCCGACGGTGCCGGAGATGAGCTGGTCACACACAGATGGACACACGGACGGACACACAGACACACTGACGGATGGACAGGGGGTAAAACATACTCTCTCGCCATGCCTTTCGGCCTGGCGGAGACAAAAAGTACAGGAAAGACTGTAATGACATCATGCACCAAAATAGAGACACCAAGTTGAGTTTTAGTATCACATCCATTCAGCAGTGATGGAAAAAGTACTAAATTTTTAAGTAAAAGAGCCCTGCTTTGCTCTTAGTATCACATCCAGCCATGTTGTGCTGCCTCTTTACACATGGCTTGGCTTGTGTGACTTGTGTCAACATCTAAATCAAATCAGTACTAGGTTATGGGGGTAGAAGTGATAACTCATGTAATGTGCCTGCCCCACACACACACACACACACACACACACACACACACACACACACACACACACACACACACACACACACACACACACACACACACACACACACACACACACACACACACACACACACACACACACACACACACACACACACACACACACACACACACACACACGGGGGAGGGGATATGAACAAGGCCTTACATTCTTGGCCGGTACCTCACTCTTTCTCCCTCTCTCTCTCAGAAAACAACATACTTTTTTTCCCCTGGAACATTACCGAAGGCTGTGAGTGTGAAGCCAGATTGGAATAGATCTGAGACTGTGAGACTATAGTCCCGCTCATCCAGGCCTGACAACAGCCATCCTGAAGTTTTCCATCTGAAGAACAGAATGCAGACCACCATGCTGAAACCAGTCATCAAGTTACACAGAATAGGTATGTATTGATTAAGCTACAGTTTACAGTAATCATTTAGTATAGTTTATATGTACTGTTTAACTATATTAACTAGGGCTGTCAATCGATTAAAACATTTAATCAGATTAATCACATGATTGTCCATAGTTAATTGTGATAAATCGCATATTTTTAATCTGTTCTAAATCTTAAACAGATCTTTTTCAAGTGTTTAATACTCTAGCTTCAATCAACATGGGAGTAGACAAATGCTTGCTTTATGCAAATGCATGTTTATTATTATTGGATTTTAAATTATTATGAATGACAAATACTGTCCAGAATCTTCTTCAAGTAACAAAAAAAAAGTTCTTCAAGTAAAATAAATGCTGAAATAAACTCAAGCCCAACTAATAAATAAGAGATGGCCATATTAATTTACTGTAACATAGTACTGATTACTAACACAACGTAGTGTGTTCAACTTATCACTTGAACTATTCATCCCCATGTTTTGTTTCAGCAGCCATTAACACAAAAGGATGACCCTCATGCATTGCATCAAATTCAAAACAAATAGAAATAAATGAAAACCATGAAACAGTGTGTAATGTACTGTAATACAAAACAGGACTGAAATGATATAGACGCTTATAGAAGCGTTATATATGTAAACATCTGTTCTGTTGTATTCAGCAGAGGCTGAACAACCCATTCTCCTTCACTTCTCTTTTTTTAACAGACAAAATGAACAAAAGACATACAGTATACAGCATTGGTTCTCAAAGGAGTCCCTAGGGGTCCTTGAGGGAGTTCCAGGGGGTCCCCAGCTAAATGATAGATTAGGCACCAAATGGACCCTTATGGGTCTGTAACTCTGAGAGTGTACAAATGGAACCAAATGGACCCGTCAGGGTCCATTTGGTTCCATTTGTACACTCTCAGTTAAATTGACATAGATTTTACAATATAAATTGCAATCCAAGTGATAGAAATGCCATTAAATGGGGGTCCGTAGCCCTAATGCATGTCAAACTGGGGGTCCTTGAAATTAAAATGGTTGAGAATCACTGCTAGAGCCATAAAAAAATCTTCTCTTATGGGGGTCCCTGGTATATCTTTTGAAATGGGGGTCCGCGGGCTAATAAGTGTCAATTTGGGGGTCCTTGACATGAAAAAGTTTGAGAACCACTGGTATACAGTACACTTAGTTGTTTTTCTTTGCACTGAGCCAGTTGCTCAAACAGACAAGCCTGTTGACATTTTGGGATGACAGGGAGGCTTGCTTCTTATTAACAACATGCCCAGACAGTGAGAACAATCTCTCGCATGGCCCGGATGTGGCAGGTGTTGCCAAGTACTTGCGTGCAAGGCGGGCCATCATGCTGTGTGCCCCTTCATGGTCGGACCACCACTGCTGCGGACAGTCCTCCATGTCAATAGTGGGCTCCGCTCTGTAGCGGTCCGCACAGGTCTCAATACAGTCCTCCTCTTCATCAGAGGAAGACTCTGCCGAGAAGTTCAGTTAATTACCTGCAATAATAGAGAAAGAAACTTGTTACATTCACCCACACAAGGGCTGAGGACCCACTCACTCTCTCTCACATACACATTCCCAGACCCCTTTCTCTTTTGCCCCTTCCTCATGTCTCTCACCCCCCATTCTTTCACACACACACACACACACACACACACTCCCAGCCCCCTCTCTCTTGCCCCTTACTCATGTCTCTCACACCCCCTCTCACACACACACTCCCAGCCCTCTTTCTCTCTCTCAACGCACACACACACACACACACACACACACACACACACACACACACACACACACACACACACACACACACACACACACACACACACACACACACACACACACACACACACACACACACACACACACACAACTTTAGTCCTGTCGAGAGAACCATCTGGCAGAGCTTTGAAGCTGAACTTGCCATTCAAAATAGTATCTTTTTATCCATTTTACTGCTCACGGGGGTTTGTTTGTGCGGCACTACTTCCTGATTCCCCAAACTACGGAGTGGATGGTGGTTCAAACATCACAGCGAGTTAAACTAACTTAACTTTGACGGCCCTAATATTAACCCATGAAGACCTGAGGCCGATTCAAAAAATCCTAACAGTTTTCTGAACAAAAATGATGTCGCTTAATCAGTGTTGCTCAAACAGGCCCGGATCTAGCCCAATTTGCGCCCCCTAAAATTTTCTCTGACACGCCCCACGCCCTCAAAATATCAAGCCAGGTGTCCCTGAGATTGACAGTATCGCTGAGTCACGGTGGCCCCACCGACCACCTCCAATCAAAACACTCAGCATATAGCCAACACCGAGGCATTCCATCCCCTTCTATCCCAGATCACCACAGATCATCATCTCACACACACACACACACACACACACACACACACACACACACACACACACACACACACACACACACACACACACATTTAATATATTTATTTATGTTCACATTTTACAAGAGAAATTCTTGAACACAAATAGTGGTAGATGCACATACAAGCTCAGAATCTCATTGACATGTCTGATCTGTCTATGGATATAGGAAGCAGCGTCTCCTCCATATGTGGCGGCTGCCTATTGTCACAGAAATTGAGCAGAATTTTGCTAATGCTTTAGCTTTTGGCTTTGGAATTCCTGCCATCTGCAGACCCCTTACAACTTGTCTGTGGACGTTGCCAAGGCTTCCAAATATAAACACAAGTAGTTTGCACCTGTACCCAAGTTGTTCAATCTCATTTCTGAGAGGTTGGTATTTTAAAACCTTGGCAAGGAATGTCTCCTCCAGACTATAGTCAAACGTACAGCCTACTTCTAAGATGGTGACTTCTCTGCTTTCTTCGTCAACTACAACAACATCTGGTGTATTAGCTGTCACCTTTGAAAAGATCTCAGTTTCGTTATTGCATAGTATGAACATGTCAGATGAAACCCTTGTGTGAGTATAAACTTCAACAGAAGAAGGTGGGATGTATAGAAGCATGTCCTTAACCAGTAGGTCAACAATCCTGTCATGTCTGGAAATATACATTCCTTTGTATACATGGCAGCCATTCAGAATATGTGACAGTGACAATGAGGCAATGAGGAGAAAATGTATTGGGGTACCACAGAGAGAGATTGAGTCTGGTTGGGAGGACCTGTAATCTAGCTTTAACTGCAATAGTAAGGATATCCTCATTAACTGCGTGGTTCTTGAATATTGTATGGGAAACTGTATGATCTGCAGTGGGAATACATGCTAGCTTTCCCTGTAACTTTAAACCAGTCCAGTGTTGTTGCTGCCTCTGTTGTTGCAGCTCTACCAGGTACCTGCGTGTGTTGGCTGGTGATACATGATGTTGAGTATCATTAATAGTTACTCTTACTGAAACTGTACAGTCAGATATAATATCCTCAGACACGATTATAGTGTCTGAGTCAGACTTCACCCAGTCCAGGGACACTCCAGTTCGCACACAAAGGTCATTGAGGTCGGGCCAGTCCGACTTTTCATAGTGGCGCTTCACGGCTGTGATGTCACTGGGACAGGGGGGAGTGTCCGGGTATTCACTGTTGTTTAATATTATTTGGATCGCCTTTGATCTTCTATGCTGCCACAGAAAAGCAAGCTTAGTCCTGCTCACCTTTTTACTGCGGCGCTCCTGCGCTCTCATGCAGAGCTGGGGCTGTACTGTATTTTGAATGAAACACCGTCCCTCGATCCAAACAGCAGCGGTGGATGACGTCATCGGCTCTGGGAGTGGCTGGTACAGAGGAAACTTTTTCAGTATCCGCGTTGCATACTTCAGAAACGGGACTCCGAGCTGTTTTCCTCTTGAACTCACTGTTGTAAAAACGCCGTTCTTAAAGAATACTCCGTACAGTATCTTGATCAGACGTGTCCACTCTCCCGGGTCTCCAGAACACGCAAAACGCTTCTCTTGCCGTGGCCTGGTGTTGAGTCCGGCTCTGAAGGCTCTCTCGCTGTCCTGGAAGGCTGCCCATAGCTACGGAGACAGCGGGTGCTGGTACGCAGAGTAGTCCGTGACAGGAGGCAACACGCCCGCGGCAGGGTTGGGTCGGCATGCTCCGGTAGTCGATAGACTCTCCCATTGAGCAACGCTTGTTTGAAAGCGAGTTTCAGTAGGGCGATCAACAACATGATCAAGACGAGTTTTCCGAACCTAACATGCAGCATCTACATTTACGATGGTAGTTACAACGGGTGTGCGTGGGGCTATATGTTCATATAAGTCTGTTTATGTTTTTATGTTGCAAAAAACGAACAAACAAACAAAGCTTCCCCCGCGGGTTACGTGCGGCCAGCCTGACAGCCTGACACACACACACACACACACACAAGCCCACATTTTGAAGTATTGAGTATTTCCAATACTTCCACTACATCTCAGAGACAAATATTATACTTTTACTACACTACAATTGTAATAAATGTTTAGTAACTAGTTACTTTGTAGATTGATTATTATTACAAGTAAGACGCGCGAACGTGGGAAGCGAACACAAAAAAAAAGAATGAAAAAAAATATTTAAAAAAAAGTAACCAATAAAAAAAATTAAAAAAAATACAGAGAAATTCTGCGTTAAAAGGAGCATCTTAGAAAAATAAACAAAAAAAAAACTTTGAATGGTTTTGAACAATTCAACAAAGTGTTTGAAGTGCCTGGTTCACCCACTTCCGGGGGGCGGAGCCAAGATCCGAGGCCGAAGTATTTGTTCGTAGACCCCCACTTAGGGGGGGTAGAAAAAGTTTCGGAGCGATTCGGGCACTTTTCATTTAACATGGGGTTTCAATGGGGAGTTTTTAGGAGCCTTCTCCGGGGCGTGGCTTCCAGGGGAAGGGGCGGGCTTAAACGCAACCTTGACAGGTGTGTTCAGTTTTCAAAGACCTTTCATTTGATGTATGGTACGTCTATATTGGACATTTACTTGGCTGCACACAGGCAGTGCACACAATAGTGCACACAGAGACACACACACACACACAAGCCGAGCACGGTGTCATAGTAAGCTCCACTTGCGCGCGCGCCTCCTTCCGCTGCGTTCGCAACAAAACATACATTAACCACTTCAGCCCTATATACAGTTTGTCCATTTGAAAATAGCCGATCTACAAGCTTGCAACGCATTGTGAGCTTGTGTAGATCTGCTTTTTTCAAAAGATTTTTATACGTTTGAAAACTTGAAATAGGAGTTGCGCCTCGTTAAAAAAAAAAGGATCAAGCAAACAGCCCAAATAAAGTAGTCCAGAAGTAGATAGGGACAACACTTATTGTCGAGGTAAGCACAAAATTTTAGATCCATTTTAGAGAGTTTAAAACTATCAATTCCAGCAGAGTTATATGGTACTTTTTTGCCTTGAATATTCATGAAAGGCAAAGTGACATGGTTTGTTTTTTTGCCTTGAAAACAATGAAAGGCATACAATGTTGCTATACTCAGTGTGCCAAAATGGTACGACTTTCATTCAGACAGTATGGCATACTATCTGAATGGGGAAACGTTTTTATCTTATTAGGACTCATAGAATCACAAAATGTCCCTGTGCTGTGACCAATTCAAATGACCACTCCTGGGTCCTGGCACCCACTAACTACATTGAAAACCTAACATCACTGCTATTGCTTAGATGAGGAGTTATTTTGTTGCATTGGAATTGCTGAGGTTTTAGACATATTTTAGTTTGTTCAAGGCAGTATATTTACATTTAATATTTTGTGGTTATTTGATTATTTTGTGTTGCACCACTAGGCTATAAAGATATTAATTTAGTTTACTTGTTTTGAACCAATGCTGCACTCATTTGACTTGTGATTTAAACAAGCCTTATACAAAATTAGAAATGTACTTTTACTTTTACTTGTACTTTTTAAAAGCATGTACTCTTAAATACTTAAGTACATTTAAAAGCAAGTACTTTTTTTACTCTTACTTGAGTAACATTTTGACTGAGCTACTTTTAGTTGTAGTGGAGTAAACGTAACCAGGAATACTCTGTACTCTTACTCAAGTACTGGGATCGAGTACTCTGTCCACCTCTGGGCCTGGACGACCAGACGACACGCATGAGTGAATGAATTAATAAATAAAAAAGTGAAATAAAATACAAAAAGTAAAAAAATTATATTGCGCCACATGATCTGATCGGTATCGGATGATCAGACTTGATCATGATCGGATCGGTGATCGGTATCGGATGATCAGACTTGATCATGATCGGATCGGTGATCGGTTTCAAAAAACCTGATCAGACCATCTCTACCGCCCACCCAATAGTCAGTGCCGCTTTAGACTCCACAGGGGCTCTATGCATGATGCGGGACACATGCACGCGCGCTGCTGTGTCCCCCTCCTGCGCGCGCGCGATTTCTTTTCGGGTTTACTGCGGATAAAGTTACTTTTTTTGTTACTTTATTTCGGTTTTAGTGTGCTGCGCAGCCTGCGCGGATGTGAACGCAGTAATGCACGTTATTTTCTGCTGAAGGGAGGGGGCGGAGAGGGGGCCTCTTTGATCGGCGGGTAGGCGGGGCCCTACGCAACGTGCGTAGTGTGCGTGTAGGGAGAAGCGGCCCTGCCAATAGTGTGCTCGCTGCAGCTGCAGCTAGCACACTATTGATGTTCTCACTATTTATTTATTCTCCCGAAAATTTTGGCACCTAACTACTCCTACATACTTTCCCTTAGAAACTCCATTCAAACTATACAAAATTCAGCTTACTGTGGAGACGTACTGTATGCTTGTACTTTTCATTTTGAAATGATTTATATTTTTTGAAACATTTAACTTTAAGCACCCAATGCATTTCCAATGGGTTTTGCTAGTGGGGAGAGAGAAGGACAGAGGAGAAATGCTGTGTTTTCGTAAAGTCACTGCGGCCGCATGTTTTACACTACAGATATCTTTTTTACATCAACAAGATCGTACGGATCTGCTCTTCGATTTAATCCAAAGATCTAAGCTGTGTGATGTAAACATGTTGAGTTAAGACCATTAATATCAACCCATGTCCCTCTGGCTGTAGCAATTAGTGCACCTGGGGTTTTGGACTTAGCCTGTCAAAGTGGTGCAAAGTAACTAAGTACATTTACACAATGCACAGTACGATTCTGTGGTAGCCTACTTTTACTTTACTTTCCATTTTTGTTAATTCTAAGTAAGTAAGGTTTCTCTCCAGTGTGAATTCTTTGGTGTCTCTTGAGTTTAGAAACTGAAGTGAATTTTTGAAAAATGTTTGAAAAATTTAGAAAATGTTTGCATATCTTTGAATATATATATATATATTTAAAGCATTGTTTTTAGCTCAAATCTTTGCTTCTGGGAGTCTCTGTAACCAAATATTTTGCTTCTGGGGGTCCGCAGCTAAATGCATATAATGTTGGAGGTCCGTGACATGACAAAGTTTGAGCACCACAACACATTTTTCAGAGGATTTAGAAGGCACTCAGTCCTAAATGGGTTATTGCACTTCTTGTAGAACTAATAGTTTTGAATCCTGTGTCTGAAAACTGTTGATACTGCTATTACTGCTGGTAACTTTGAATAACTGAACAAGCATGTAACACTTATATTCTGTATTCTGGTACGAGTAAAATTATAAACAATTACATTTTTTGCTGAATTAGTCCTAAACAGATAGTGACACAGACACAACATTTTGTTTAAACAACCCACCCCTGGTCTTAATGTAAAAGGTTGACTGATTTTGTGCTTTCTATCTCAGATACCTGTCCTGCCCTGTCCTCAGTTAAACCAAGATGTTGTAACCAACGTGGAAAGAAATTCACTTCAGTTTCTAAACTCAAGAGACACCAAAGAATTCACACTGGAGAGAAACCTTACTGTTGTGACCAGTGTGGGAGAGGCTTCACTGAAAGGTCTAACCTTGCGACACACAAGAGAATTCATACTGGAGAGAAGCCCTACTGCTGTGACCAGTGTGGGAAAGGCTTCACTCAAATGTATGGCCTGGTGACGCACAAGACAATTCACACTGGAGAGAAGCCTTACTGCTGTGACCAGTGTGGGAAAGGCTTCACTCAAATGTCTGGCCTGGTGACGCACAAGAGAATTCACACTGGAGAGAAGCCTTATTGCTGTGACCAGTGTGGAAGAGGCTTCACTCGAAGGTCTAGCCTTGAGAAACACAAAAGAATTCACACTGGAGAGAAGCCTTACTGCTGTGACCAGTGTGGGAGAGGCTTTGCTGTAATGGGGAGCCTTAAGAAACACAAAAGAATTCACACTGGAGAGAAGCCTTACTGTTGTGACCAATGTGGGCGAGGTTTCACTGAAATGGGGAGCCTTAAGAAACACAAAAGAATTCACACTGGAGAGAAGCCTTACTGCTGTGGCCATTGTGGGAGAGGCTTCACTCAAAGGTCAAGCCTGGTGACGCACAAGAGAATTCACACTGGAGAGAAGCCTTACTGTTGTGACCAGTGTGGAAGAGGCTTCACTCGAAGGTCTCACCTTGAGACACACAAGAGAATTCACACTGGAGAGAAGCCTTACTGCTGTGACAAGTGTGGGAGAGGCTTCGCTGTAATGTCTTACCTTGAGAAACACAAAAGAATTCACACTGGAGAGAAGCCTTACTGTTGTGACCAATGTGGGCGAGGTTTCGCTGAAATGGGGAGCCTTAAGAAACACAAAAGAATTCACACTGGAGAGAAGCCTTACTGCTGTGGCCAATGTGGGAGAGGTTTCGCTCAAATGTCTCAATTAGAGACACACACAAGAATTCACACTGGAGAGAAGCCTTACTGCTGTTACCAATGTGGGAGAGGCTTCGCTCAAATGTCTCAATTAGAGACACACACAAGAATTCACACTGGAGAGAAGCCTTACTGCTGTGACCAGTGTGGGAAAGGCTTCACTTCAATGTCTGTCCTGGTGAGGCACAAGAGAATTCACACTGGAGTGAAGCCTTTTGGGTGTGAAATATGTGGGAAGTTTTTCACTCAGTATGGAAATTTAAAAACACATAAGCGCATCCATGCTGGAGAGAGAAGCCTTTCAGCTGTGACCCATCCAGGACCCTCTGGAGAGAAGCCTTACTGCTGTGACCAATGTGGGAGAGGCTTCACTCAAAGGTCAAACCTGGTGACGCACAAGAGAATTCACACTGGAGAGAAGCCTTACTGCTGTGACCAGTGTGGGAGAGGCTTCACTCAAAGGTCTAGCCTTGAGACACACAAGAGAATTCACACTGGAGTGAAGCCTTTTGGGTGTGAAATATGTGGGAAGTTTTTCACTCAGTATGGAAATTTAAAAACACATAAGCGCATCCATGCTGGAGAGAGAAGCCTTTCTGCTGTGACCCATCCAGGACCATCTCTATCTAACAGGGGACCTGAAGACCACTAGGACCTCAGTAAGTTTAATTCTCTGAGTCTTTCTCTCAGGTCCAGGCTGCAAACAGTTCCACTATTAGACCAGGGATGGGTATCAGTAATGTGAAAATACAATCCAAGGGAGTGTGTATTTCTCAAACAGCAATACACCTTCCAAGTGTGAAGTCGATCGTATTAGTGGTTTCCAGTATATAGTAGTTTTAAGTGTGCATGTCTAGAATCGGCCTCAGGTCACGTCACACAAAAATTGCTTAATTTCTATCAATTACACACAACATGAAGCCTTGAATTCATGGAGATTGTTTAGTTTTTGTTGTATTCCTATAAGCCAATAATTTGATGACCGGGTGGCTGCTCAGAGTCTCCTACCGAATAGACTCCGTGGGTCATCGCCGGTCATCAAATTATTGGCTTAGGAATGCGACAAAAACGGGAAAATCTCCATGAATTCAAGGCTTCATGGGGTTTGTAATTGATAGCAAATAAGTCAGTATTTTGGGTGAACTACACCTTTAATGGTTTACTTTGACATCAACCTGATGGACGTCAACATGTTCCTCTCTCTCACAGGCTCTGCTGAGCAGCTCTGAGTCATCTGATGAGTGATGTCCACCTGGCAGGAGGATGAAGCTGTGTGTCTGATGTGTCAACAGGAGGATGAAGCTGTGTGTCTGATGTGTCAACAGGAGGATGAAGATGTGTGTCTGATGTGTCAACAGGAGGATGAAGATGTGTGTCTGATGTGTCAACAGGAGGATGAAGCTGTGTGTCTGATGTGACAACAGGAGGATGAAACTGTGTGTCTGATGTGTCAACAGGAGGATGAAGCTGTGTGTCTGATGTGTCAACAGGAGGATGAAGCTGTGTGTCTGATGTGACAACAGGAGGATGAAGCTGTGTGTCTGATGTGTCAACAGGAGGATGAAGCTGTGTGTCTGATGTGTCAACAGGAGGATGAAGCTGTGTGTCTGATGTGTCAACAGGAGGATGAAGCTGTGTGTCTGATGTGTCAACAGGAGGATGAAACTGTGTGTCTGTCCTTTAAAGCAGCACTATGTAGTGTGGGGTATCAGTGACCACTTTGGACACAAACAACATGGCAGCCAACGTCTTTGACTTCATTACCCACGAGTCTCTGCAAGCATGTTCAGCGAGGACGCGCTGTGATTGGCCAGTCTGCTTTGACTGGCAGTTCTGCCTTGGTGCCTTGGCAAATGCCAGGATGAAACTAAATGTCTTCCCTATAGTATAGTAAAGCCCCTAGCAGGGACCCCCTGAGTCTATACATAGTAATACAGTAAAGCCCCTAGCAGGAACCCCCTGAGTCTATACATAGTAATACAGTAAAGCCCCTAGCAGGGACCCCCTGAGTCTATACATAGTAATACAGTAAAGCCCCTAGCAGGGACCCCCCTGAGTCTATACATAGTAATACAGTAAAGCCCCTAGCAGGGACCCCCTGAGTCTATACATAGTAATACAGTAAAGCCCCTAGCAGGGACCCCCTGAGTCTATACATAGTAATACAGTAAAGCCCCTAGCAGGGACCCCCTGAGTCTATACATAGTAATACAGTAAAGCCCCTAGCAGGGACCCCCTGAGTCTATACATAGTAATACAGTAAAGCCCCTAGCAGGGACCCCCTGAGTCTATACATAGTAATACAGTCAAGCCCCTAGCAGGGACCCCCTGAGTCTATACATAGTAATACAGTAAAGCCCCTAGCAGGGACCCCCTGAGTCTATACATTTATGGAAGGATGATTGTTATAGCTTAAACATGTAACTTAATCATTTTGTGTGACAAAATATGCTATATAGTTGTTAAAAAGTTACATAGTGCTGCTTTAATGCCCTCATTTTAATACAATAGCCTTTTACATGTACACACTTACTAACAGGCTCAATGAGGAATTTTATGTCAAGCCATTTCTGTGAGTGTTCTCTTTTATTACTGCATGTATTGGGTGTGTAAAGCCTATCTGTCATTTTCCTTTTTGCATTTATGCGATTTTATTGTTCTTCTTTTGTCCCTTATTATTTTGTACCTTATTGTATTTTTTCACTGTAATTGTGGTCGTTACATCTAGGCGTTTTGAGGAGTGATTTTTATTTCTAATTTTCATATTGTCCTTTGACATTGTAAAATGGCTTTTTTCTATAGGGCATAGCAGTGGCGGCCATTTTGTGGTTCCACTCAAATTCACTTTTCCCATAGAGATCTATATAAATTATTTTAATGCCAGAATCAAGCCATCCAGGGTCCTGGTGAATCGTGACCAAAAAACATTCGATTCTATGAAGAACAAAATGAATATTTAATTATATGATGTGCTATATTTAATAAATACCCTTTGTTCTTTTTCAAAACATATTTCTCACAGAATCTTAATGTTTTATTGTCATGATTCACCAGGACCCTGGATGGCTTGATTCTAGACTTAAAATAATTGATATGAATATTTTTTTAAATCTCTATGGGAAAAATGAATGGAGTGAATTTAGGTGGAGAAAAAAAATAGGGCTTGCAAATCACTTTTATAATCCAAGGTTTATTCAAACTAACAAGATACTATTTAGGTGGAACCATAAAATGGCCACCACTGATTTGCCCTATCGATGGTCCTCTAACCACCCCACCCTTGACTCCCCAATAGGGGAATTGTTTCTCCATCTGAATGACAGTTGGCGTCATTGCCATCAAAACATTTCTTTTGTCCCAGAGCTACAAGTCCTCAGTGTGGCACTAGCCAGTGCAACCTGAGCTTGTAGATCGGGTGGGTGTGTCGTAGTTACTCATTCAACAGCTGTTAGTAATTGCGATGCTGTCCTCTGTTTGTATATAAAACGCCTATTGCCTGTATTGTATCAACATTGTACCTATACTTTAAATAAACTTCCTGATATACAGTGTGCGGACTTTCCTTCCTCTCCTCAATGTACATTGTCCCCAAACCATTGAGTGCTATGGCCGTTTTTGAGAAAAAAAAAATTAAATACAATATTTTTCCTTCACAGCACCAGGAGATATAATTTTTCAAAGATTTAGACTTCCTTCACTTCCTGGTTAACTTATTACTTCAAAAGCCTGTATCTCGGCTCCTGTGTACTTTTTTTTTTACTCTGTATTTTTGACTATTTTCAACTGGCTGCAACTATGGAACGGATTACCGAATGTTCTAATTTTCTCCCCCCGATTCTACGAGGCCCCTGTGTGTGTAATGAGGGTATTACCGTGAGGACGGTGATCACGGAAAATATTTTGTGGCTACTTGAAAAAGGTACAAAAATTGTTAAAAACGCTGGCACTGGCTGTACCCTGTTTTAAAACCTCTGGCACTCAATGTGTTAAATCATCATAATTTGGCTTGGTGGTTTATAACATATTATTCTGTGGTCTGACAAAATGTGAATACATAATAGTGCTTATAGGCTTACTTCCTGTTTATAGGCCGACTTCAAGTTAAACGTACACAGGGGCTTTTACAGTATAGAATGGGATCACAGAGATACACGAAGCCTCAAAAAAGAGTGGTCGTTGAAATTGAAAACATTTCAGAATTACTGGAGTGGACTTACCACCATCCATGGTTATAGAATCCAACCAGGTGTGGACTTCCTGCATTGTAGTTTCCAAACTTTACACCTTAGATTGGAACAGAAGATCAATCCATAGATTGGTGGCAGGGGACAGCAGAAGTCCTGGACTAGCTGACAGAGACGGGGGGGGGGGGGGTCTAAAGTGTTTGGTAATCCTTCAGACAGAGGCCATCATCTTGCTGAGCATCGTCTGTAGAAAAGATGTCAATAAATATGTTTATTACCTAAAGGCAGCTAAAGGCAAATATTTAAACCAAAACATTAAGAGCACCAAGAAGAAATAGATTATAAAAGGACATTCTAACAGTCCAGAGAATATAAAATATAAAATCATTTGTACATAGTAAAATCAAAATCAGTAGTATGTGATTTTTATACCTTAAGTATAAGGCCCTTTTAATATTCTGTTTAAAAAATGGTAACAGTTGTTTATAATGTTACTTTTTACATTCACTATGGTTTAATCTTTTGTATTGTACATTAACAATGTTTTATATTTTGTACTTTCAATGTGCCATCCTTTATTTTATACATTAAGTTTGATTTAATCTTTTATCTTGTACAGTATGTTTTATTATGCTTTTATATCTTTTCTGTAAAATAAACTTTTGTTAAGTTTGTTAACGTTAACATTTTTGAGTAGCAGTTTAAGTTTGTTATAGGTTGTGTAATAAATCTATTTTATGTGATAATCATATCAAGCTTAATTTTCTTCTTTAGTGTGAAATATAAGCTATGAAAAGCTCTTCATGTGTAGAACAATGTCTGCCTGAGATTTAGTCTAGTTTTATGTCAGGCATGAGGTTTGTCTGATGACAAAACAACAACTATTAACTGAGTATGAGAGTGAAACTAGTGGATTATACTATATTAATGTTACCAATGAAATGTACATGTTAATGAGGGGTTTTGAAATGAGGCTTTGAAGCAGAAATGTGAAGGAAGGATTGATGTCAGTGTCAGCTGAACGTTACACCCTTTGACACCTGGAGGACTGAAGAATGTCAAATATTGAAGGAAACCAAAGGCAACTAGTTTCACTCTTCTGTCAATTTGATGGAAGATGGTTTAGCAAAGGAAGAGAGAGATTGTGACATTGTGTTGACTGTGTTTGTCCACACAATGATATAAATGAGGAAAATCCAGTCCTATGACAATTACTTTTTATTGGCAGTTGGTATGTTTGAACATACTGAACATAAGGAATGTCTCTGTGAGGTCTGGAAGCAACAGAAACATTTACACTTATAGCTGTATAGTTATGAACCTGACCTGACGGTCTGGGGACCACCAGGGGTCCAAATGAGGGTACCACTCAATAGACATTTAGATACACATGTTATGTTTTATAATCTGTAACCTGGAGTGCCTGGGAATTTACTTTTATTTGGCATCAAGGAAATTAAATAATGAACAACCTCTATAAAATCGGGTTCCCCAACAATGCACAAATTCGTCAATGAGGTTTAAGACAGAGTTTTTTTCCCCCCCAAACACATTTATGTTTCAGACAGAACAGTATTTCAGTTTCAATACATAGATTTATTAAATGCCTACTTAAAATAGCAATGCAGTGCATACACTCAATTCATAAAGAACACATAGTCACAGTATACTAAAATAATGCACTGAATGTTGCAACCCCAAATATAAATAGCTCAATAAACAGAAAACAACGATAAAACTCAGGCTAAACAAAACAGCCGTGGTGAGAACTAAGGAAGTGGAAACAACAAACATTAGTGCAGTATACAAACAATCTCCACAACAAATCATTTATATACCTTGGATTGTCTGTGTTCTTTCATATCATCCCCCTCTCTGCACATGGACTCATCACTTCAGGACTCGAGACACATCACCTCAACCTGGGTAGTTACAACATAATGATTAAAATACTGCTTTAGTATGTTTAGTACAACCATCAAAACAACATCCATGCCTCATGTTACTCACCCAGGCAGGGAAAAAGATAAAAACATCAACATGAGACCCAGGTCACATGACCCACAGCCATCAGCCACCAAGCAGCCTATGTTTGGTAGACTGCAGGGCCTTTAAATACTCACACTGATTGTCAATGAGGAAGTGACAGTGCAGCTGTCCTACGGTGGCCCCTGAGGCTCAAGTCTGACTGGCTACACATCCAACTCTCTTCAATGTACAATTAAATAAATACACACATTATTATATCCTTGTTGTCGGGCAGAAACCTCTTATCTCCATATTATAACTTTGTGTTTTTTTGTAAGTTAACACCCTACTTGATCCTCCTACAGAGTCACACAAAAGCATCAAAAGTAGCAGATCTGCAAGCTCGAAATGTGGCGCCAAGTGGCGCGTGTTAAGCTTGTAGATCTGATACTTTTGTATTTGAATCCTAAAAAGTAACAGTTTTGGACATAATGAGGTTTCCACCCGACAGAGACGATATTTTACAAAAGCCAACGATTATATGCCTTTATTTTGAGCCTTAAAAAGTCCATATTAACTTGACCAAAGCAGCCCAAAGAATTAAGTTATATTTCATGCAAGTCATCTACCACCAGAGAGCAGTACTGGATAGCTTATTTTTATGGTCTATGAACATCAAGTGGCCTGTGGTGAATTGGTGAAAGTAGCTAATGTAGAAGATTAATATTATTGAAATGTTTTGATCTAGTTTTCAATAATACATATTATACAGTACAACAACATCTGCAGCAATAATGTCAATAATATCCCACGAAGCTATCTATGAAATCTATGAAAAAGTTTAATCTGCAACACAATTTTATACATAGTATAAATGTAGGGGGGGGGGGGTCCCTGCTTTATCTCTCTCTCAGCTAAGGGGTCCTTGGGCTGAAAAACATTGAAGACCCCTGCCCTACAGTATACTTCATTGACCCGGGGTCTCCCAGGGGTCTATACTTGGTCCCCTCCTTTTTGTGGTTGTGATGATGTGACATTCATTAAGGTCAAAGGTCAATGGACAGTAGGCCTAACTATCCCCCTGGTGACCTCATGTAGCAATACCACCAGAAACCACTAGATGGCAGGAAATTGGAAACAAACAAACAAGACGTCACATTAATGGGAAAATGGTTTGTTTATGTGAGATTTAAACAAAGGCATGTATTCCTGTTTGCCTTGAATGATGCTGATTAATGCAAGTGGAAATATTTTCAGTTGTAATACTTAGATTAGATTAGTCCTTTATTATCCACAAGGGAAAATAGTTTTGATCAGATCAATGCATACAGTTAATCCAAGAAATCCAAAAATAAATGCTGTTTAGAAAACAGTTTCACGCCCAAAATAAACAAAAATAACCCCCTTCCGAACTCCTCCCGACCTCCGCGCTCCGCCTGTTAATAGGCTCCAAAGAACACTTTAGCTCCAGCAACCAGGCTCCCCTTTACCTTTGGTACCGTGGCGTGGAATCCCGGATTAATGGCCGGTCCCGATCCGCCGTTGTTGTCGCCTCGCCGACGTCCACTTTGTTTGTTTGTCTCGGTTGTTGTAGGTTTCGTTTTCCGCGGATCCAACGGTCCTCCCGGTGTTCTCTCTCCATTCCGACATGCTGCCACTCCGACATTGACTTCTAATTGTCGGAGTGGCGATATCATCCCAAAAAAAAAACATTCCGCCACTCCGACAAAGTTATGTTCACTATGTCGGAGTGGCGGCACGTTCCATTTTGGGAATAGTTCCACCATTCCGACAAAGGTATTATTATTATTATCATTATTGTTATTGTTCATTATTATTATTATGTGTTGTCACCCTCCCGAGTATCGGGATTGTAATTGCTTTTATTATTATTATTATAATTATTATTATTATTATTGTTATTGTTCATTATTATTATTCTGTGTTGGCTTATTATTATTGTTATTGTTCATTATTATTATTCTGTGTTGGCTTACTGAAATATAAAAATACTATGTTACAAGTAAAAGTCCAGTATTCAAAATGTACTAAAGCACTAAATATTAGAAAATAGCAGATCTACAAGCTCACAACACGTCGCGATGCAACGTGTTGTGAGCTTGTAGATCGGCTATTTTCAAATAGCCTAGGTATAATATAGGGCTGAAGTAGTTAATGTATGTTTTATAATATCATAATTTATGTCTGAAAACTAACTAGTAACTAAAGTTTTCAAATAATTGTAGTGGAGTAGAAGTAAAAGTATTGGAAATTGGAAATACTCAAGTAAAGTACAAATACATCAAAATTGTACTTAAGTACAGTAAATGTACTTAGTTACTTTCCACCACTGCAGCTAGGCAAACGATAGCCCCCCCCCCCCCCCCCCACACAGCAGAGTACAATACAAAAATAGAATGAGGCACTATTTTAGGTGGACAATTGTTTTATAAAAAATAATAATAATAAAATAAGGCATAGTACATACAAAAAAAAAAAATCCAAGACCAGTGAAAGTGACCAAAGTGTCACTTAAAAAGCAACTGTTAATTATCACACAAGACTACATTTACAAGACTGCATGTTATTTTACATTATGTTACATGGTATTTACTGTTCCATGCTATAAATGAGTCTAGGGATAATGTCACTTAACACATTGAGTGCCTAGCACGTAAATCTACGTCTTTAAAAATAAATAAATCCACAAGCGGGCGCTCTAACGTAACTAAGGAATGATCCCTCGACTCTGCTAGAAGGAATCGACGGATGTGACGTCCGTCTTGTCCTATACTAGGATTTGTAGAAAAACACTTAGCTCTGATTCTTGTTTGGGGGTGAAAACGAGCCATTTTTAACTGGCGATAACAACAAAATGGCCGCGGTAGAAATGTTTTTGTTCTAGTGGAGAGATGAGACCCACCCCCGGACACTAGTTGTTTACATCCGTGTGCAAACACGGTATAAAAAATGCTGGCACCCCACGGATGAAATGGATCCATAGTACCTGGCAGTCAATGTGTTCAGGGCCTAGAAACAACATAAATAAATTGCCTATAGATTTAGTTGCATGCTAAAGTGCAATACTCGCAGTACAGAAGAGAGCAAAATACAAGAATCTTGCCCGTGGCAACTACTTATACATGATAAAAAAAAGTATTTACCGGTTGTTTGTAAATCAAACAGATGAATGATGAACAATTCTAGAGCTTGTTCGGGGAAAACCTGACTCTGCACCTTTGCTGCGCAGGCAGCCAACTCAAGGGTTAAAGTCGGGGACAGTGAGTGTCCTTGCATACATGTGTATATGATTCATCTATATGCCACTTATTTCTGCTGAGCATACACCTATGGACTTGTGGGCTCTACAGAGAGTTAGGGGTTCAAAGAGCAAGGGCCATCACCATAGTCACAGATGGAAGACACACTGACACATACACACATACAACATGTGTTTCTAAGGGGATGAAGTTATAAGTGTTCAGGCCAAGGACCCCCCTTAGCTGAGAGAGAAGTCCTTCAAAAATAAAATGCAGCAACCACATTTATGTTCTACTATTACATATACAGTATATATATAAATACATACATAAATATCTTACATGTACAAGCAATTTTGAAAAGGGGGGAGAGAGAACCCAAAAAAAAGTATGAGGACTAGTGGAGGCAAGGAGGTGGGGGAGGTGGAGTTTGGGGTTGCTCATCATTAGGGTAGTGTGTGTATAAAATTCAGTTTCAGATTAAACTTTTTTGGTTTACTTGGTCTGCTCTGTTTTCCCCTCTACACCTATACCTCTTTAGCCTAAAATAGCAGATCTACAAGCTCACAACGCCTCACAGCGCGAGGCGTTGTTAGCTTGTAGATCTGCTATTTTTGGCTCAAGTTCTCCTCAGAAAAAGGGATGTTAGGGTTCAAGTGGTTAAGGTAAAAAAAAACAAAAAACTATCACACAAAGATTTGGCTGGACCCCCTTGTAGTAACTCTGAGGACCCCCTCGTTGAAGACCCCCTGATTTAGAAACAAACACCGGGGATTCACACATTCACACACACATCCATTACATTCACCCATTCACACGCCGATGTCAGAGGAAACCATGCAAGGCACCAACCTAGACATCGGGAGCAATTAGGGGTTCAGAGTCTTGCTCAAGGACAATTCGACACTAACTCTGGGGGAGCCCGGGATGGAACTGGGAACCTTGCGGTTGCCGGCCACTCTACCCCTGAGCCACTGCCGCCCCTGCATAATTAAACAAAATTAGCTATAACGTGTGTGACTCCCTCCCAGAACTGATCTAAGGTCCTAAGACCCCTCCGGTACTGCGTACGCAGGCGCAGGAGCCTCTCGTCCAGCAACCTCCACTTCCTCCGTGTTGCAGGCGGGCGGCCCCCACGCTCTGCCAGGACACACAAGGACTCCACCCGCCGCTGTTCGTCCTTAAGCCTCCTTATGAATACCCACAAGGAAGGGTGTTGGCGATTAACAGCGGCATTCCATCTGTGATGGAAAGCTGAAACAATCATAGATGTGTAAATACAACACACATGGCATATATGGCCCATTGATATTTTTTCATACATTGCTCAGTGACGTTTAACTAATTGAACCAACTAGAAGCTCGCCCCCGCTACGCGGGGGCTCGCGTCTAGCCCGCGGCCACGCCCACGTAGCGCCCGCGGCCACTTGGCAACTCATATAAGTGGCGTAGCGTCATGAGGGTCAGTGGGGCCGTGGCTCGGTCAGTGAAGACCCTGTAGTGCGGATGATATGTGGCATAGAGGGGCAGATTGTAAATCCCCAGAGGAAACATCCGTGGGCTACCATTGGTTCAGCGATGTGTGCGGTCGCCCTGCGGCCCCTCCTCCTCCACCAATGTGCAGTATTGAGAGCCCTGACGTCACAACAATTGGAGCGATGGGCACTACACTGTGGTTGGTTAGGGTACACCTAGGGCCCAGGTAGAACCCAGTTAAAGCCTGCATGGGCAAACCCAGGTAGGACCCGCCTTGGTCCCACATAAACATGGCTAGTTGGGGCCCACCTAAGGGCCAGGTAGAAGCTACTTATAGCCTGCATGGGCATCGCAGTTGGGACTGAAGTGGATGCCGCTGACATTGCTGACATGGGGTCCATATGGTTTAGCCCACCTTGAAACCATATGGGAACTACGCTGGCATGCTGGCTGTAATGCAAACGCTGCATCATACCTGCAGTGTGTAGTTTGATGTTGTGTGTGTAGCAGATATACCTGCAGTGTGTAGAGCAATGTCCATATGAAAGTCAATGCCCAGCAGTGTTTTTTTTCAGGTTGCACATGAACTCTGCAGCCGCACTGAGGCGCTCCAACACAAACACTCTGACATTAAGCTGCTTCACACAACAAACATCAGCACGACACTGCTGTTTGTCCAAAAGACACAATATCTCCTCTCCCACCGACGTCATGTGTTCATTTCTCGACAGCCGTACAGACTCCTTTTGACACATTTTACCTCGTTTATCCAGCTCTCACTGACTCATCGGGCTGTTATTTTGCTGCGATCAAGTCAACGATGTGAGAGATTAGCTATCACAGACGGACGGACAGGGGGTGAAACATAGTCTTGCGCCATGCCTTTCGGCCTGGCGGAGACAATAAAAAAAGGAAAGTAAAGGAAATGAGCATTTCTGCAACAAAAGTAGTCAACAAACTATACTATGAAAACATGGGCCACATTGTCAAAGAATGTAAGAAAGAGGCAGTCATGTAGAAAATAGCCGATCTACAAGCTTACAAAGCCTCTCAACGTGAGGCGTTTTGAGCTTGTAGATCGGCTATTTTCACAATATGTACTTGTGGAACGGAGTCAAACAGAATGGGGGGGTCCCCAGATCAAGTACGTTTATTTGGGGGGGGGGGGGGCGGCGTGAAAGGGTTGATAAGCACTGCTGTAATCGGAGCGAAATTGTCCTGCCATTACGTTAGTTACTGTTGTTGCTGTGGAGCTACATTCCAGAAGTTCTCCAGAAGACACACACAAACATACACCATCTACAATGGACTAACTGAGCAGCAATATTGACATTCACCACACGAACGTGCATTGTTGACAAAGTGATTGCACAGCCGCTGCAGGCATGACAACCACGTTAGCGTTAGCGACATGGCAGCTATCACAGCGCCCTGTCCGTCGTCGCTGGGACTAACTATGATGGCTACAGCAGTAACAGCAAGCTGTCTGCGATGCCATTGTCTGGAGACTGCTCTTAGCGTGACACGACCAATGAGAGTGAGCGCTGTAGTTGTTGCTAAGATACGGTGGCGTCTCTGCCCCATAGCTTGTAGATCTCTCACGCATGATTGGCGTAGGCTGCGTTGCCAGGTCTGACTGTTTGTATAAGCGATTTTGGGCTTATTTGGGTGCACTTTTGGGCTCGTTTCCATAGACCACGGCAGCGCTTATTTCTTTCCCGTGACCGATGTGGCAAAAAAAGTGCAAAACGAACCATCCGGAAGTAAATGGCGAGATGAAATATATAGCACTTTTTGATTATTAGAGCAGGAGACACATGTGAAGGTTGAAAATGAAAGGTAGTAGATTATATAGTTTTTCATGAGGGATTTTTGTAGCAAGTTGTGAGAGAATTGGGCCACTCCTGTGGGCGGGGGGCTGATTAGAACCATTGGGGTTTGAAAGGAGACGCTCTCTGTTTGAGTGGAAAGATTCTGCATGAGAAGATGCACAGATGTAACCTCACTTTTGACTTATGAGTCTGCTTTTTCAGTCATGATGCTATACGATTCTATATAGAAACATATGTCACCATGACAGAAAAAGGGAAAACTTTAATTCTCTATCATTTTATTTTTATTAAATCCTCATAACCTGATTGATCACTAGTTTTTTTAATTATGGCCAAACTTTTTAGTGTACAGTATCCTGGATCAGGATGCTCTCACAAGGATACCACACACCTCCTGTCTCCTCACAAATTGTAAAGAGAATCTATAATCATTTTCCGCTATCTTACCCAGGAAAGAAATATAAGTTGTTACCTTCAACCCGGTTGTTGGTCCGGTTGTCCGACCCACGGCCATGAACATTCCAGACGGCTGGGGGGAAGGTGGCATGGCCTGCTACATAAGTATTGTAATAATACTGTATGAAAGCACCCAGTGCTGGGTACGTTCCCCTCAGCCGTCTGGTCTCCCGGTCCCCGGCCATGAGCCGGAAGTTGTTAAGGACAACAAGGAGAGGCAGGTAGCCTATGGCCATCGCCTTCCTGATCCACCGTTTCAGCTCTCTGTCCTGCCGGTATGGAGCTGCAAAAGTTTTGTAAAGAAATAAGAATTAGTTCCCTGAAAATTGACTCAGATCAAAGTACAAAGTAACATATAAACACCTACAATACACTAAATACATACTTTTACATTTACTTTGGAGACACAATGCATTGATTACAGATATATTAGTGTACATGTACTGTGACATAATAATTTCATGAACAATCAATTGTAATTGAGAACTTGAAGTCTATTTTTAATCTGTAATTGAATGAGTTCAAGTTATTGTTAAATTTAAAAATGTTGATACAGGCTTTCATAAAGGACACACATAGTAAAAGTGTAGGGCAGGTTCATTGGGTCAACTTTTGATAGAAATAGAATGGAACATGCATTAAAAATATAAAAAAAATAAAAGGGTCTCCCAGATGTCTTAGCATGTATCCATCACCCAAATGACTTGTTGTGTGCTGTTAATGCACTGCTACTGACCTGCCAGGCCAAGCTCCTGGACTTTCCGCCACAGGCTCTGGCAGAAGTGAAAATAGCAGCCTGTGGTCCGGACACCTGCAATTTCTGCGCGTAGCGCATTCATTGCAGCCATTTCAAAATCCGTGACCACTGTTTCTGGTGTCCACCTGGTAGATTTATGACAGGAGGGATGAAGGATAGATAGAAACATAGACAAACACAGACAGACAGACAGACAGCAAAATGGGTTACTCTTATTTCGCACAAAAATATAAAGCAAGGATACGGTTAATGTGCACGCACACACGCACACGCGCACACACACACACACACACACACACACACACACACACACACACACACACACACACACACACACACCCTACCCTTGTCCAGTGACCCTCTGCACCCTCCTTTTGATGACACGGAGCACACTCCTGTACATCTCCTCTGTTTTTCCTGTCATCAGGACCATCACAAAGGGTAGGGTCCTGTCCAGATACAGGCCATGGACTGTGACGAACTGATAAAATGGCCGGGGACATGTTTTAAAAGTTCCGTCCATGTAGATCTAAAACAAAATTCAAATATTGAATTCATACATGATCAGACAGTCTTGTAAATGAGCACACTTGATTACAGTATTGTGGGGATAAAAAATATAAAAATATAGAATATATAGTCTAGGACCTGAATCTGATTTCAATTTGGCGAGAATATCTCTTCTGTTATAGACATATAGAGATGAATTTATGGACCATGAAACTTCAAAAGTAGTTTACTGGCATTAGTTCAAATACTTTTTGTATTTCAAGTTGTCATGGAATGTAAGTTAAAGGGGAATACTGCTCATTTTCAACATTTTACTATGTAGTTAATTAGTTAACATGTAAAATCACATCGTTGCGACATCACAAAGATTTATACTATGTTTACTGATTTCCTAGACCTCCAGTTGTAGGGAACATTAATTATTCCCACACAACAACTATACAAGGTATATTAATGACATTAAAATGTTGAAAATTAATATTCCCCTTTAACATAGGCAAATGAGGCCTCATTCGATGTGATCAACTTTACCAGGTAGGGCAACTGAAAACAGACTACTACTACCAATAATAATTAACTATATATATATATATATATATATATATATATATATATATATATATATATATATATATATACACACACACACACACACACACACACACACACACACACACACACACACACACAGTAGTTATTTATTGATTATATATATATGTGTGTGTGTATATATATATATATATATATATATATATATATATATATATATATATATATATATATATATATATATATATATATATATATATATATATATATAAATATAATAATAATAATAATAATATAATACTGCTAAGGGTATGGTCGTTGCATAGGCCATATTAGGGCCTTTTCCTTGAAAAAGCATTGACATATGTGATCAAATTTTATTCACTATTTAGACTAACCTACAGACTAGACCTTTCTTGAAAATGAGACAAGGGAATGATGGAAGGTCCCATTCTAACGAATTTAGGTCCCAATCAGGATGGGGCCTCAATACATAACAATTAGCCAAATATTTCCATCAATCATTATAGATTTACTGATACAAAGTTTCATGAAGGGTTCTAACCTGGCGGCACTGGGCCAGCTTTTGGAAATTGGCCTCTGTCCCGAATACCAGATAGCCGTGTTGGTCGTTGTGTTTGGCCAGGAGCTGATCTCCCCCCCAGCTGACGGCCCATTCCCCGTCCACGGCGACGTCATCGAAACGATGTGGGATGGGGGGCATCAGGCTGGCCCGCCTCCGTTCAAGCCGTGATCTTACGGCTATGAATGGAGGCAAGGCAGCAATGTCGGCTGCCTGGTTCAGGATCTGATTTAATTACATTATAAGGTTATGTTTTGTTCATTTAATTGACTTGGAGAAGTATGACAAGCATGATGCTAGAACATTTTCTTACCATGTTATAGACCCTCCTGGAAGGGACAGACGGATCGGCAGCCACCTGCTGAAGCATCAGCTCTATGAGAGCAGTGGTGGCCACCAGATCCGTCTCCTCCGCATGGCCATGCTGGCCAGGAGGATTGATTATATTAATATCAGGGGCGTCTGCCTCGATATTGAATGTGTCTGTCGTCACGTACGTCCGACAGCCAGTCCGAGCGCACCTCCAGTACATGCGCTCACCTCTGGTACGATTTCTAAGGTACCTGAAGTTGTTCAAAATCAGGGCTCTTCCCCCGCGACTGTTAGCTATCTGAACGTATGCCATTGTTAGTGCTTGGTTTGGGAAGGAGTAAACTGTCAAGATGCGCTGCCCTTTATACTAGCCTCCACAGGTGATATGCGTAAAAGTGATTGCTGTGTGTATGTGGAGTTGATTGATCTGACCTACATTGCAGTGCACTGGCAATTACTGTAGATAGGCCTATTCAGAGCACCTGAATATCTACCTGCAACACACACGCACGCACGCACACACACACACACACACACACACACACACACACACACACACACACACACACACACACACACACACACACACACACACACACACACACACACACACACACACACACACACACACACACACACACACACACTCACACACACACACACACACACACACACACACACACGTGTCTACCAAACTAAAAATCTTTTGAAGTCCGTGTTGCAGAGTGGGCCATTGTTTGTTTTCACAGTTTTCTTTATGTTGGGCCTACTGCTCTTATAAATTAAATATATATTTTAAAAAATCATACATTTATGTAATTTACACACACATTTATTACAGAGAAAACAGAACCGAATGTTTGTGCAATCATCACACAGTAGCCTACTGTTACTGTATGTATATTAAAGGGATATTTCACTTTCAAAAAAACTTTTGGTCATTTTATCGTCTACTCAGGCTTTAGTGAGCCCCCCAGACCGTTTTTAAGTTGCTTGATTCAGTATTTAGATATTTGATATTCATTTTATCAGACACGCCCCCTTCCTATACAAACACATTATAACTTCAAACTCCATTTTTAACATGTTAGATTCATGAAAAACACCCGTCCTTGGTTCTGCTGACTCACCCGGCCCTCCTAATATGTGAGGGGGCCGTGTTTTTCGATTACTTTTTAAATTTATTTAATTTACTTTTTGGTAGCACTTGCTATGCATCCTATGTGTATAACGCATCATGAACATACTTATAAGGCATTATAATCTGCTCATAACCCTGTATAATCAGATTTATAAGCGATCATAAATACTCATAATGCTTTATAACCATAACCATAACACATTATAAGGCATTTTATAATGACTTATAAGTATCAAGTGTTATAATACTTCATAATTACTGCTAAACTGCCAAATTAATTATCATAATTATAATCCATTATAATCAATTGATAATGCTTTTATAAGTGCTAAGTTATTATAAGTGCTCATTTCTTACTTTATGAACATTTGATGAGGCTTTATTATCATGTGTATAATGCCTTATTATCACTTATAAGTAATTATACTGTGATTATAAGTTATTATAAAATGGACATTATGATGATTTTATAAGGTGTTATTATTACATTTTTATCACCTTTAAATCACTGTACTAATGCATTATAATTACTGTTATAATGCATTACACTATGATCATAAGTTATTATAAGTGGCTATTTGTTACTTTATGATCATTTAATAATGCTGTATTGTAGTGTCTAAAATGCCTTATACTCACTGTCATAACGCATTTTAATAACTGTTATAATGCCTTGTTATCACTTATAATGCATTATAACTGTGATTATAATGCATTATAGCAGGGCATTATCAATTGATTATAATGGATTATAATGATGATAATTAATTTCGGGTTGCATAGCAAGGGTTACAAAATGGGGAGCAATTATGAAGTATTATAATACTTGACATTATAAGTCATTATAACATACTCTATAATGTGTTATGATTGCATTATACGTTGTTATGAATATTTATAACTTTAATCATCAAGTGTTATAAGCATAATACAATGCATTTATACTTGAACTTATAAGTCTTTATAATAAGCTTTATAATGTGTTATGGTTATGGTTATAAAGCATTATGATTATTTATAAGCTCTTATAAATATGATTATAAAGGATTATGATCAGCATTACAATGCCTTATAAGTATGTGTATAATGCGTTATACACATGGGATGCATAGCAAGTGCTACCTAATTTTTTTATTGTATTACATTTTTTTAATTTTCCAAAAAAATATATTAAAAATAAAAGAAAAAAGTTATCGAAAAAACACGGCCCCCTCACGTATTAGGAGGGCAGGGTGAGTCAGCAGAAACAAGGACGGGTGTTTTTGATTAATCTAACATGTTAAAAATGGAATTTGAAGTTATAATGGGTTTGGATAGGAAGGGGGCGTGTCTGTGGGTTCACAAAAGCCTAAGTAGACGATAAAATTACCCTAAGTTTTATTGAAAGTGAAATATCTCTTTAAACATATCATATTCATCTGCAGTCATCCATCACACAGTTGTTCTATTAAATAAATGATATTAATGTCTATTATGGCTGTATTGGACGACTGGGCACCTGGACATCTGGGCACTATGGTACATGTGGGCACCTGTACAACTGGGCACTATGGACATGTGGGCACTTGGAGAGGTGGGCACCAAAACCATCTGGGCACTAGGGACAGGTGGGCACCTGGAGAGGTGGTTACCAAAAACCATCTGGGCACTAGGGACATGTGGGCACCTGGACAAGTGGGCAATTAGGGGTGGAGACATGTGGGCACCTGGACAACTGGGCACTAGGGACATGTGGGCACCTTGACAACTGGGCACCATGGACATGTGGGCACCTGGACAACTGGGCACCAAAACCATCTGGGCACTAGGGACATGTGGGCAACTGGGCACCCGCCGTTCTAAAAATGGTTTATGCCACTTTGTAAGGTTAATACCATGGTATGTTGTTTTATATAATGGCATATACCGTATTTTTAAAATGGTATGCCTTTCCAAAACGGTATGTGCCTTTCCAAACCGGTATGCACCGTTCCTGGGAGTGGTATGCAAAATTGCTTAATACCACTTTTTAAATGGTATGTCGTTTTATATATAATTATCTATAATAACACTATTGTAGTGGCTATTTGTCAACAACAATAAAAACTCAAAAGCGACTGAGGCACCAGGCAGCGAATCTTATGCAGATCAGGGGGTAATTGGAATAAGTCCATTATCCAGACAGGCGGCGAAGTTTTGTGGTATTTATTTAGCTCAGCGGTTCCCAAACTTATTTAGCTGTGCACCCCTTATTACATCCTGACCTAGATGACGCACCCCCCCGGGGCGTCATCTAGGCAAACCAATTAGGTTGGTTTGCCTAGATGGCAGGTCGCGCACCCCCTGGTGGGCGCTCGCGCACCACAAGGGGTGCACGCACCACAGTTTGGGAACCCCTGATTTAGCTCTCCAAAATGAACAATATAGAAAAAGGATGTTGAAATGTTTTCACATTATAATCACAACACTATAACAATAATAATAATTATATTAATAATACTAATACTAATAATAATAATAATAATTAACAACAAGTGGTATAAAGCAATTTTGCATACCACTCCCAGGAACGGTGCATACCGGTTTGGAAAGGCACATACCGTTTTGGAAAGGCATACCATTTTAAAAATACGGTATATGCCATTATATAAAACAACATACCATGGTATTAACCTTAAAAAGTGGCATAAACCATTTTTAGAAAGGCGGGTGCCCAGTTGCCCACATGTCCCTAGTGCCCAGATGGTTTTGGTGCCCACATGTCCCTAGTGCCCAGTTGTCCAGGTGCCCACATGTGCCTAGTGCCCAGTTGTCCAGGTGCCCACATGTCCATGGTGCCCAGATGGCTTTGGTGCCCAGTTGTCAAGGTGCCCACATGTCCCTAGTGCCCAGATGGTTTTGGTGCCCACCTGTCCAGGTGCCCACATATGCCTAGTGCCCAGTTGTCCAGGTGCCCACATGTCCCTAGTGCCCAGATGTCTCCACCCCTAATTGCCCAGTTGTCCAGGTGCCCACATGTCCATGGTGCCCAGTTGTCAAGGTGCCCACATGTCCCTAGTGCCCAGATGGTTTTGGTACCCACCTGTCCAGGTGCCCACATGTGCCTAGTGCCCAGTTGTCCAGGTGCCCACATGTCCCTAGTGCCCAGATGTCTCCACCCCTAAATGCCCAGTTGGCAGGTGCCCACATGTCCATGGTGCCCAGATGGCTTTGGTGCCCAGTTGTCAAGGTGCCCACATGTCCCTAGTGCCCAGATGGTTTTGGTGCCCACCTGTCCAGGTGCCCACATGTGCCTAGTGCCCAGTTGTCCAGGTGCCCACATGTCCCTAGTGCCCAGATGTCTCCACCCCTAATTGCCCAGTTGTCCAGGTGCCCACATGTCCATGGTGCCCAGTTGTCCAGGTGCCCACATGTGCCTAGTGCCCAGTTGTCCAGGTGCCCACATGTCCATGGTGCCCAGATGGCTTTGGTGCCCAGTTGTCAAGGTGCCGACATGTCCCTAGTGCCCAGATGGTTTTGGTGCCCAGTTGTCAAGGTGCCCACATGTCCCTAGTGCCCAGATGGTTTTGGTGCCCACCTCTCCAGGTGCCCACATGTCCCTAGTGCCCAGTTGTCCAGGTGCCCACATGTCCCTAGTGCCCAGATGTCTCCACCCCTAATTGCCCAGTTGTCCAGGTGCCCACATGTCCATGGTGCCCAGATGGCTTTGGTGCCCAGTTGTCCAGGTGCCCACATGTGCCTAGTGCCCAGTTGTCCAGGTGCCCACATGTCCATGGTGCCCAGATGGCTTTGGTGCCCAGTTGTCAAGGTGCCCACATGTCCCTAGTGCCCAGATGGTTTTGGTGCCCACCTCTCCAGGTGCCCACCTGTCCCTAGTGCCCAGATGGTTTTGGTGCCCACCTCTCCAAGTGCCCACATGTCCCTAGTGCCCAGTTGTCCAGGTGCCCACATGTCCATGGTGCCCAGATGGCTTTTAAATTATTTATTTAATTATCTATTCAATTATTGATTTAAAAAGCAGCTCAGCTTTGGCATTTCGACAGAGAAAGAGAGATATAATATATATATATATATGTATATATATATATATATATATATATATATATATATATATATATATATATATAGAGCCATGAAAATGAACTTGGGATTTATGGACTGTCGGAATGGCGGGACTAAATGTCGGAATGGCGGTATGTCGGAATGGTGGTATGTCGGAATGGTGGTATGTCGGAATGGCGGTATGTCGGAATGGTGGGATGTCGGAATGGAGGTATGCACCCGGTCCTCCCGACGCGGACTGTACTCGCGACGCACGGACGCTAAAACCCTCTTTAGCATAGACCAACACAAAGCCGAATGGACGCAGCCTCTTCAGTTGTGAGACACAGACGCTACACAAACAAACACGGACAGTGACGGAGCCAGCGAGGTAAGTTCCTGGTTTGCACTTCAAAGGGAGCGGGGTGGAGAGCGTGCGGAGAGAGAAGGGAGGTGATAGGCTGACCACTGACCAGTTTTGTGAATGGGGAGTGGAACTAGTGAATGAAACGTGACGTGAAAATAAAACTCAGGGGGCGGACCGCCACAATACATTCAAGACAATACATAAATATACACCACAATTAAAACACCCAGAAAAGTACTTAAGTTCTATAAAAGGTTTGCCTATTAACTCATTCTAATTCTAAAATGGTCTTTAAAAGAAAGCAATGTCCACCACACTAGTGGAACGCCCATAATGTGTTTGTGTATGTGTATGTATGGGGGGGGGGGGGCATCCATACGTCTCAGCCTCCGGTAGGTCCGCTGCTGGCACTTTAAGATGGCCTGTGTGTCGTCATTAAAGTAAAGGTCAAACCACTGTCAATAGTGGTCCCAGGGTATTTGTAGAGCTGCCAACCCTCTCCAAGTGTCTGTGGCTGCGGAATAGGGTCAAGGTCATCCTTCCTCCGGGGGCTTTACTCAAATATAAAGTCCACAACTTGTTAAACACAAAGTAGAAAAGTATATACGCACATCCAACATTGTAAGCCAGGCCTGGCTATCTGGTCATAAGTAGGCTATATAATTACAGTTATAGATTAATAACTGACTATTATATCCATGTGTTATATTGTTGCTTATTAACGGCTGTAATTTAAACAGTTACATGCACCCTAACTAAGCATAAGGCTTAAGATGTCTGTCTGTCTGTCTGTCTGTCTGTCTGTCTGTCTGTCTGTCTGTCTGTCTTACTCACTATCTCTTTCAAAGACAAAAAAAGGAGAGGAGATAAAGAGAGGAAGGGAGAAGGGGAAAGATGTTTATGCTTTTCCTTTGACGTTCATGCAGATGATGTCTACATGCCTGTCTGTCTGTTTTTCTGTCTGTGGTTTCAGAATGTCTATCTGATAGTGATAGACTCTATCACATACGTGGGCAACTGGCGGCCCAGGGGCCACATGCGGCCCCCACCTTCACTTAATGCGGCCCGCAGGTTAATATCGGAATACTGATATATTATTGAGTTCAGCTTTTACTATTGTTAGTATTACAATTATTTTGTCTTTTTTATGGCCAATGTATTTGTATTCAAGTTCATAAAGTTAACATAAGTATAACTTAATGTATTTGAAATTAAATAATAAAAATGAGCTCTCTTTGAGCTTGCAGATCTGCTAGATCACTGCACAGACAGTGAACAGTGCCCCCTAGTGTTTTTGAAATGTTCTTTTATACTGAGGGACATTCTACCAGTAACATAGTACATTGTCCTGAACAACAGAGTATACTGAAACCATGGTTAAAACATCACGCCTTTCCCAGGGGTCCCGGGGGAAACCCTGGGGACAGACAGACAGACATGGCAGTCACCGAGCCTGAACAGAGCTACATGAGTCCTGGGTTAAACATCATGTCTTTCCCAGGGGGTCCCTGGTGGTCCCGGTGGTCTTTAAGCCTCACCAGAGCGCTGGAGCCCTGGGTGAAACACCAGAGCTTTGCCAAGTGTCCCACTGGACATTGTTATGGACCAATGGATATGATGCTAGGAGTCTGTGTTTACTATGGAAGTCTATGATTGATCCTCCTTCTGGTTCAAGCAGAGTGCTTATGGATACCTGTTACAAACAGCACGCACACACGCATGCACTGTACATTATACATACACAAGAACCAAGAAGGGTGTATTTGTCATTCATTCATACACGTACAAGCAGCGAAATGTTGGTGGGACATGTTCCACAGAGACTGTACTAACACAAATGTAGCAACAAGATAATATATGAATAATACTGGATGAGATGAGAAATCTCATCCCATACCATATGAGTATGTATGTATGTATGTATGTATGTATGTATGTATGTATGTATGTATGTATGTATGTATGTATGTATGTATGCATGTATGTATGTATGTATGTATGTATGTATGTATGTATGTAACACCAGGATATTGACACATATCATCACACATAATGAAATATTAGGCGTGTCTGACCATGTAAGTGTTATGCAGTAATGTAGTTATCACAGTAATGCATATTCCAGTCATTTCCACGAGGCTTCATTCAGTAGTTGAGGCGTTATGTTTTATGTATTTGTTCCACAGTATAAACCTGTGAAAACGTTTAAAATGTTGAATAATAAAATGACAAAATAACAGACACGTAGGTATTTTATGTATTAAAAAATACAGAAAATACAAGATCTGAACGTATCTTCATATAAATGACATCAAATGTTTTCCGTCCCAGCCAAATACAAATGACACGATACAAAAACATATATATATATATTTCAAATACATGTATTTAAAAATACTGCCCATCTGTCCATTTGACTATATACATATGGAAGTATTGCCTTACAAAGAAATGTTGTTTATTGCAAGTTATTCATTAAACGCCAGCAGGGGGCACTACTGGATAGCTTATTTTATGCTCTATGACCATCAAGTGCCCTGTAGTGAGTTGGTGCAAGAAGTCATGACCGTTAATGAACAATATTAGAAAGTCTAGTAAAGCCGTGATAACATAACATAATATCATCTCTGAACCAGGCCTGTGTTCCCCAGGGCACAGCGTTTCACGTTATGAACCTGACATTTCTGAGAGAACGAGTTATAACCACTAAAACCCTACACACTTCATTGACTGGGGTCCCACAGGGGTCTATAGAACAGTCTATACATTGTCCCTTTCCCTCTGCACCAGTGGCTCTCAACCAGTGGTCCGGGGACCACCAGTGGTCCTTGGGCGGGGTACCAGGGGGGTCCCCAGTGAAATGAGTTAATAGTGTCACAATCATTTTAATCACTTAGCTTTGGCTATTCAAAAATAGCAGATATACATGCTCATAATCTGCCATTTTTGAAAGATCTTGAAAATTTGTGGTGCATAGCTGTGAATGTACATATCTTTTAAAGCGAACTTTTTAAACTAAAATCTTTGCTTCTGGGGGTCCCTGACCAACAAAACATTTTCAGATGGGGGTCCGCGGCCAAATGTATTCCAATGTAGGGGTCCTTGGCATGAAAAAGGTTGAAAACCACTGCTCTACACCAAATCTCCTCCCCCAAAATAGCCTATAGCTATTTTTGCCGAATGTTATGCCCATTTCACAGAATGATTGAACATTCCCAGAAGGGATGCTTGGGCTCAATGTGGTTAATATTACAATGCAATATTACAACTCATAATATCAATAAAATACATGATTATAATCAGACACTCTTCATATGAAGTGTTTCTGCATCTGATTATGACATACAGTAAAGAGAAGTGCATTAGATATGCTTACAGTAGCCTATGTTCTGATGTATAAATGTGCATAGTTTGCTGAAAAGAGAGCAGAGCGGGTGCTGTTAGGCTGCCTTCATGTTATGTCTGGGGTGCAATTAAGTTATGCACCGAAGGAAGGATGGAGCATAAGTGCCAAACTAGCGTTATATACTTAATGAAACAGGTACAAAGAGGATTGCTCACACAATTAAGATCATATTACACATTATATTACATATTTACTGCACTTCTCTGCAATGCTGGTTCTCGATGCGAGGGATAAATCAGACAAATCAGCATGCTGCTTGTTCTAGACTATTAGACTAGAGCCAGGTTAGAATGCTCACACACACACACACACACACACACACACACACACACACACACACACACACACACACACACACACACACACACACACACCAAATCAATTCTAAAAGCTAATATCCGTGTCTCTAAAACCTTGTTAATTTGAAGCCTGGACAGACTAGCGATTTGAAGCTTTCAGAGCTAAATGGACCCTGAGGAAATGTTTCAGTGAGGTGTGAGAACATGAAGGAGAGGGCGAGCAGCTCTGCATTTTCTGAGGAACCGGGGGGTGTCATTGATAAGCAAAAACACTGGTGCCATCGCACCAACAAAATGCCCAAAGTAGACGCCCTTCAGCCGAGTCATTTTATGGAAATGCACTGTTTTTTGTGTGTGGCTATAGCACTAGGCCAGTGGTTCTCAAACTTTTTCTTGTCAAGGACCCCCAAAATGGACACTTCTTAGCCCGCGGACCCCCATTTGAAAAGATATGCAGGGACCCCCATAAGAGAAGATTTTTATGCCTCTTGCAGTGATTCTCAACCATTTTAATTTCAAGGACCACCCAGTTTGACATGCATTAGGGTACGGACCCCCATTTAATGGCATTTCTATCTCTGGGACCCCAATTTATATTGTAAAATGAATGTTACTCAGAGAGTGTACAAATGGAACCAAATGGACCCATAAGGGTCCATTTGGTTCCGAACTATCCATCATTTAGCTGGGGACCCCCTGGAACTCCCTCAAGGACCCCTGGGGGTCCCCGGACCCCACTTTGAGAACCAATGCACTAGAGAGCTTGTAGGGCTGCTATTTTCAGGACAAAACACCGTCTTAAGATGAAGTATAGATCTTCAGTGACATAAGACAATACACAACAACATACTCATGTTAAACTAGGAAATATAATTTATTGCATAAAAATTATATTTAGTTACAGGTAAGAAGGCTAGACGTTTATTTACAATTGGTAGTTTACAGAGATAAAACAATGTCACCGACTCCAGTTTTTCATAAAAACGTTAGGGACTGACTTTTCGATCAAAGGCTTGATTCTTCTCTTTGACGGGAGAGCAAAAGGTATAATCCGTTTCAACCCCCCCGAGGAGCGATCTCTCCCGGAGTTGTGGACGAAGAAAAGAATTCACAAGATGATACTCAAGAAGCATCTCGCTCATATATCTCAGTACAAATGAACACTGTCGTTCGTCTACAGCTATAATCAGTCTCTGTAAAAGCAGATTTGGGGCAGAGTAGGAGTCCTGCCTGCCGTGGCTTTAAGGGTTCCAAGGTTTTTTCTTTTTAAACAGTTCCATGTTCAGACATGTCGTTACGGCCAACGTTGTGCAGCAGGGCATCGGTTCATAATGCTTGTGACACATTTCACTGTAGCTGGCAGCACGCTGCAGCTTCCCTGCCTCTTCCACAGCCTTTTCTCTCCGTGGCTCAGAGTCATCGGTAAAGCAGTCCATTCCTTCAGATGTAGCTGAAAGAATTCCGTGACACATGTAGCGATCACACGACCGCGTGGTGTATTGTCCTTCTTTTCTTTTTTTTACTGTTGACTTCAACCGCCGTAAGCTACGAATCAATCAATGAACCCTGTCAATGCCCTGATCTGAAAAAAATATATAATTACTCTTTTAGGGGAAAGAAGGAAACAATTCACTGTTCTTTTGTACTTGCATAGCACTTACAAAAAGAGATGACAAATCTTAAGCACGCACGCCCACACACACACCCACCCACCCACCCACGCACACAGACCTGTTTTTAGTCCAATCACACACACACACTGTGACATGACTCACTGCTTAAGAAGAGGGATACTGCCTGTGTTTTGGTTTTCTGGTTTCAAAAGATTTGAACACTTTTTTTTTTTTCATTTTTCATTTTCTTTTTTTTTTGCTCTGAGGGATTAAGACTTGACAACACAGACATATAGTTAGATAACGACAAAACCTTCCACATGACAGCGTTTGAATTTCAGTCTGTCAAACGCTCGCTGATGTAACAGCAGCGTGAGCATCCTGACCACAAAGCAGGCGGTTTAGTACAAAGGTAAACAATCTGTTATCAACTGCCAATAAAAACAGGGATTTTTTTTGGGGAGGGGGACAGAAATAATGAGATACATGGAAAGGGATTGAGGAATGGGGGCACAGACAAGTGTTTAGAGAACAAATTGGAACATAAGTCAAATGGTCTTGAGGTAAAGTTTATGGTCCCTGTGCTGCCCAGTCGAAACAAGGCAACGGCTAATCTATCGTTACTTTGTCAACAGCAGTGGCGTGCACAGACATTTTGAGGGGCAGGTGCTCAAGTAAATTATACTTTTTTTTGTTTACTTGGTCTGCTCTTTTTTCCCTCTACACCTATACCTCTTTGCCAAAAATAGCCGATCTACAAGCCCACAATGCCTCGCAGCGCGAGGCGTTGTGAGCTTGTAGATCTGCTATTTTTGGCTAAAGTTCTCCTCAGAAAAGGGATGCTAGGGTTCAAGTGGTTATGCTAAAAAGAAAAATCATAATCACATAAAGATTTGGCGGACCCCCTGTAGTAACTCTGAGGACCCCCTAGGGGTCCCGGACCCCCTGTTGAAGACCCCTGCTATGCCCTTTTTTCAAAAGGGCACTTCCCTCTGGTCAAGAGGGCAAAGGGCAGCTGCTCTAGCACCACCTAGAGTCTATCTGTGCACGTCCCTGTTTGTCAACAGCAGCAACACACATCCCCCCCGGTCATGGCAAAAATGTCTACCAAATATAGCTTACTGTATATTCCTCCTCCGTACATTTCACCACCTCTAATCTTGTATTACAGATTATATCTTAACATTTTGAATAGATACGCAATATCTGAAAGTAACAAATAAGCATGTTTTTTTTTTGTTATTCACAACTCCCGCTGTGCTCCTAACTCTTCAATTTGGCCTCCTCTACTTTAAACAACAACAGAAACACACACAGTACTCAGCAGCTCAGTGGGCTAATCAAAGCACAGACAAGAACAAAAAAAAACAGATTCTATATGATCATAACAATAGCGATGGCACACGGATGAACCGCGAAAAAAATAAACAAAATCCACAAAATATGGATAATAACTTAAAAAGCGTTCCCTACAGGAAACTTTGAAGGGCTGATTAGGATGCACCCCTGCAGTTCATTCTCCACAGATCGGGAGGGATGTGGGGGGTGGGGGGGGGGAGGATGGCGGAGGGAGGGGGGACGCAAAGGAGAAAGATGAAAGATGGAACACCCCGGTGTGTCGGGGGGGGGGGGAGCGATATGCCAAGGCTTTGAGGCATTTGTTAGTACGGTATATAGAGAGAATCCGGCAGGTTCTTGTTAGCCGATCCCCGAAAATCCAAACTCCCAAATCCATCCTCCCCCACCTCACAGAGCGGGGGGGTGGGGGTGGGGGCCTTCCGCAGCCAGAAGCGATACACTGCTCAAAGGCCCTTCGGAACACGATGGTTCCTTTTCCTGATATGGTTTTGTGTCGCGAGTCGAAAACAGTTTTGTGACGAGGCAATCCACTGCCTGTCTCAGTCTGAAGGGGGGGGTGGGTTGGGGGGGGGGGGGGGGGTTGTGACCCAAGGTTTTGTTCACGTGTGACACAATAAAGAGTGAGTCCAGAGAGCCTGAGGAGGGTTAAGACACAGACCTGCAGCGCCTGCTGTTCACTTTACACTCTGCGTGTTGACATAGATTTAAGGATATAGTGCGTTCACCACTAGGGGGGGGCCCTGTCGTGAGGTGAGACGGTGTTCAATTATGCACTTTTTGCAGGGGCACTAAAGGTGTGTGTGTGTGTGTGTGCGTGTGCGTGTGCGTGTGTGTGTGTGTGTGTGTGTGTGTGTGCTTGATGTAATCTAATACTGTGATTTTTGTGTGATGCAAAGCAGTGTTATTTATTTTATTATTATTATAAGAGCCTGTGCTCGCTTACGTGTTTCCCTGTTAAAAGAACACAATTCACACCACACACACACACACACACACACACACACACACACACACACACCACACACACCACACACACACACACACACACACACACACACACACACACACACACACACACACACACACACACACACACGGCAGATGAATGTACACCTAGTTTACACCATGCTGCTCCTCCGTCCACCTTCCAGGAAGGTGGTGCCACACGTAGCTTTGAGTTGGAGGCCTCAGGCTGATCTAGGCTTTAGTGGTTATCGTAGGACGGTCCGACATGGGAACGGCTGTAGCGTAGCGGGAACGTGACCGACCGGAGGGGCCACCGAGGGACAGATAGGAGGCAGAGGTAAACGGAGTGTGAAGGAACCCGGCATGGTCCAAAGGTTTACGCCGTGTGCAGGGGGGGGGGGGTGTGCATATTCATAGGCAGGTGTTAAGATCTTTTTTGTCGTGGTGGCCCAAAAAAAAAAAAGAACGTTTTTTTTTTTTGCTTTGCTCTCTTGCTCCTTGACGAATCAGCAATCCCCATCCGTTGTCATGACAACCAGCACCTCGCTTTTCCCCATCTCTTCCAACGCGGTTGCCAGAGAGACCAGGTCTGCGTCACCTTGGTGACAGGCTTCCCATAAGTCCAGGAGAACACCTGTGGGGCTGGGTTTGGTCGCAAAGTAGTTTAAGTACCTGAGAGGGAGGGGGGAGAGAGAGAGAGAGAGAGAGAGAGAGAGAGAGAGAGAGAGAGAGAGAGAGAGAGAGGGTTAAAGGTAGACGACGCAATGAAGACAATCAAGTACTGTACTTGACTACAATTTTGAGGTATTTTTGAGCGGTGCAACCGCTCCTATAAGAGGGTTTAGGACCCATCCGTGGTGAAAGTTTTTCTTTCCGTCGTGAAAATTTGTCTTTCGCTGTGACGCCATGCTGAGGAAAACACGCCCATAGGCTAAACTTTGACGTGCTGTGATTGGCCAGCGAGACACATGATGAAATTAACTTCAAACTTCGCAGACGCGCTGTGATTGGCTAGCGAGACGCATGATGAAATTAATAATAATGTAAAAAATGTAAGCATTTTTTACATGCCCATTGGCTAAGCTTCGCAGGACGTACTGTGATTGGCTAGCGAGACGCATGATGAAATTAATAACTCATAAATATCAACGCTCACTTCACACTGCGTGTGATTTTTGAGTGGTGCCAACCACTCCTATATCTGACTTTGTCCGTGTGTCCGTCCGTATGTATGTATGTATGTATGTATGTATGTATGTCCAATAAACAAACATTGATGACAACATCAATACGGGGCTCATCAAAGGCACCACTCTCTTCACACAGGGTCTGATTCTTTTCACTTTACTGGAGTATTTCTAATTTTCTTTTACATTTACTTCTTTTACATTACACCTCACTACATCCAGAGCCATGCAGATCCCTGAATGGGCCTGTTGGGCCCAAATAAATTTGATGTCTCCCCCGGGACCCAAACTAGTGAAAATAGCAGATCTACTGACCAAGCTCACAACGTGTTGCTCTGCAACGTGTTGTGAGCTTATACATCGGTTATTTTCACTACTTCTTAAAAGTTATATTTGTGGAATTTATGGAAAAACAGTGAACATTCTTTTGTTAATTTTTGAAAATCTTTTCAAATAATTATAACAAAAAGGGGAATAATTTGACCCACAAAAATGGTTTTGGGAAACAGTGCTCTAGAAAATTGGGCCAACTGAGACCTACAGAACTGTTCCAAAGCCTGACCCTGAATTTCAGAAGCTGCACTAAAAAGAGCCCACATAATAGAGATATATTTTATGAACCGGTAAAATATAGGCAACTACTTGTGACCCAAGAGCAATAAGCACCTGAAGGCTCATTCCAGATGGTCAGGAGGCCCTGTTGGATTTGATCCCAACAGTCTCAAGAACTGCCTCTGCTCACTACTTTTGCGGTCCTTTCTGGTTGCTCACGGCCCATAGACCTGTATATACTCTGGTCTAGAACAGGGCTGGGAAAACCTTTTTAGGTAAATCACCACCACTTTTACTTTTATTTCAATATACAGTACACTGCTAATTAAAATAATGCTAATATGAAAAATAAAGGCAGGATAAATTATGAAAAAAGTATCATGAAAATCAAACTATAATGCTATAAGATGATTTATTGGACTGTTAAAATACTGATGAGAGCATCCAGTTTCATGTGTGGTACACATGGTTGAAATTTCAGTTCCTAGTCAAATGATTTGAGGTTTGCCCCAAAGTGTTTTCAAAATATTCTTCATACATATTGAAGATGTGAAATTGGACATTCTGCATAACAAGTACTTTTAAAGTATAGTTTAATGCCAATACCTTTGCTAAAATGTTTAATACCAAACTTTTACCCTAGTATTTCTAGATTGTGGTATTGATACTTTTACTTAAGTAAAAAATAGGAGTACTTCCTCTATCACTGGCAGCACATAACTGGTATCATTCACCCAGTATTCTGTATATTGCGCGCCACCCATAGGTACTATGCTATGCTAACCTGTCAAAGCCCAGACTGTGAGCCAGTAGCCTCCAGTCACAACCACGGGCACTCGGGGCGTCCAGGCTGCCGCAGATTTTCTGGCGGATGGAGGCGGGCAGGCGAAAGGCATAGGGTCCCACTTGAGAGGAAGGCAGGCAGGGACCTCCCGAGGGCATGGGCGAGTGTGGCGGGAGAGTCTGAAAGAGAGAGAGAGAGAAAATATACCAACATGAAACAATATGAAATGATCTTCTCTTATTACTGAATGAATGAATCAAAATGGTTCAATTAATTCATCAATTAATAATTCTTCATTTTTGTGTCTTGTCCCAAGATCAATTGCTTAGGATTAGAAGACATCAAAAAACAAAATGTTAATTAATTGAATTAATTACATTACATTCACTCCTCAATAACTGAAAGTTACATGAAAGGCACAATTTACACAAAGAAAAACACAATAGCCAAAATAAAAAAATAGCTTATTCATATCCTCTTCGCGTAGCCCAGGCTTTCTCTAAGAATTTGGCAAATGTAAATACCTCGTAAAGTCACTAAAATCAATGTTTTACACTTATTAAATAAGTTTCGAATGCACACTGTCATTCGACAAAAAATGTGTTCTACAAGCTCACAACACGTCACGTGCTTGTAGATCTGTGGAGCTTGTAGAACGCTTATTTCAGCTCTGTATCACCGATGTAAGACATGTATAAATGAAGCTATAGACCTGGGCTACAGTATATTTCATGTGGGTTAATGTGTGTGTGTTTTAGTTTCCGTGGCTGTGTCATAGACTATATCCCCCAGAGGTCAGTGGTGGAAAAAGTATTCACAATTTTTACTTAAGTAAAAGTATCAATACAGCAATGTAGAAATACTCTGCTACAAGTAAAAGTCCGGAATTCACTTGAGTAAAATGTACAAGTAAAAGTACAAAAGTATTGGTATCAAAATGTACTTAAAGTACCAAAAAGTAGAAAGTGCTCAATAGGCAGAATGTCCCATTTCACAAGTTTTCAAATTTATAAAATGCATAAAAATCATTTGAAAATAGCCGATCTACAAGCTCACAATGCGACGCGATGCTTGTAAATCGGCTATTTTCAAATGGCCGAAATGTACATAGGGCTGAAGTGTGTTTTGTAATAATAATCAAAATCTACAAATAACTATTAACTAAAATTTTCAAATAAAAGTCGTGGAGTAAAAAGTAGTAGAGTAAAAGTACAATATTTGCCTCTGAGATGTAGTGGAGTAGAAGTAAAAGAACTGAGAATTGGAAACACTCCAGTAAAGTAAAAAAATCCTCAAAAGTGTACTTAACACATGGGGTGCCAGTTTTTTTTTAAAACAGAGTACACCGAGTGCCAGGATTTTTAACCATTTTTGAGGAGCCGAGATACAGGCTTTTGAAGTCATAAGTTAACCAGGAAGTGGATTGGAGTCTAAATCTTGGGAAAATGATATCTCCTGGTGCTGTTTTTTTTTGGCACTCCATGTGTTATTAACCCATTAAGACCTGGAACTGTGTCATTTTTAGATTTGAGCTAAAAAAGCATTATTTTACACTTTGGGCTATTCAAAAATAGCAGATCTACAAGCTCGTAGCGCGGCACCGAGTGCCGCGCTACGAGCTTGTAGATCTGCTATTTTTGAAAAATCGTGAAAATGTGTGCAAATCTTTGAATATATATATTTTTAAACCGAACATTTTTAACTCAAATCTTTGCTTCTGGGGGGTCCCTGGAACAACATATTTTGATGGGGGTCCGCGGCCAAATACATGTCATTTTGGGGGTCCTTGACATGAAAAAGATTGAGCACCACTGATATAGAAACATAGGTTTTTCAGAAAACTGTTGGGATTTAGGAGACATGTAGAATCGGCTTCAGGTCTAAATGGGTTAAGTACAGTACTTGTAAGTAAATGTACTTAGTTACTTTACACCATGCCAGAAGTGTAATAATGGTCCATACCTCCTGGATGTCTGTGTGCAGCTGGAATATCTGTCCCTCTCCCTCCACCTGGCGGACACAGATCTTGCAGCTGAGCTGTGACACGGCCAGGCTGCCTCTCTCCAGGCTGAAGGTGCAGTGGAGCGGCCTCTGGCTGCCACTCCAGATGTGATAGAACGGGATCTCCTGTGTCACACACACACACACACACACACACACACACACACACACACACACACACACACACACACACACACAGACACACACACACACACACACACACACACACACACACACACACACACACACACACACACACACACACACACACACACACACGGAAGGACATTTAATTACATTTTTGGTTATTGCTTCAGCTTTGACCCCTTTTTCCTCCTCCAATTTAGATCGTTAAGTCGCCAATTGATTCCTCCTCCTCACACATTTCTGTGTGTGGTCATCATACTGCCTCAACTGGCAGTGAGGAGCCCCCACCGGGAGCCCAGTGTTGATTTTGACAGCAAATTTTGATTTAGTTTTAGTCATAGTCTTTTGAATAAAATTCCATTTAGTTTGAGTCATATTTTAGTCACCTGAAATGCTTTAGTTTTTGTCTAGTTTTAGTCGACTAAATATCATAAGATTATAGTCGACTAAATCTACAGTTGATTTAGTCGACTATAATGTATGTTGGCGGTGCATTGATAGCGTCGTAATGGCTGATTTTACACTTGGTTGCATGCTGAAAATACAACGCGTCGCAGCATGACGCGTTGTGAGCTTGTAGATCTGCTATTTTCAGAGCACAACACCTGAGAGAAACCAAGCATAAAATGACTTGTCTTTTAGTTCTACTGGATCTCTTCTCCACTAGATCCCTCACTAACATTTTCATCTAGTCTTTATTTGTTGCCGAAATTGTCAATATATTTAGTCATAGTTTTAGTCATCATAGCTTAGTTTTTATTTAGTTTTCGTCAGTGAAAAAAGGTAGTCAACGAACATTTTTCGTGATAGTTTTAGTCGACGAAATCAACACTATAGAGCCTAAGTCCTACTCCTCCCTCCCAACACTCCCCGCTGACAGGTGCGACAGGAGTATGTGTAGTGACAAACTCCCCCCCCCCCCCCCCACACACACAGGCCAATTGTGTTTGTATAGACGCTCGACAAAGCCTGATGCACCGCAGTGGATTCGAAATGTCAGACAAAATCACAGGTGGTGGGCACAGCTACTTTACCACTGCGCCGCCCGAGCGCTAATTACATTTAATTTAACCAGATGAACCATAGCGTCCCCATTCTGGGGAAAGCATTCGGTGGAAATAGCAGATCTACAATCTCGCTGTGAGCTATTGTGAGGCCAATTTCGTGATGCTATTTTCGGTGAAGAGATTTGGTGTAAAGGGAAAAAAAGAGCGGGCCTAGAATAGACCCCTGGGAGACTCGATCCAGTCAAACAAGTATATAGGGTTTGAGTGCTTAATATAAGAGTGTGCAGAATAATGTAACCAAACTCAGAGTTACAAATGGATAAATGAATACAGAGGATTTGACTGTGTGCTGTAATATCGAGGCTTGACGCACATCCTTAAACTATACTTTTAATCATCACTCCTCAAGGTGCAAGGTTTCTTTATTGTTACCGTACATCTTGTGTACGGGTACATAAGAGTCAAATCATTTTGTTCAGGTTCCTCAGACATTGTAGCATCAATAACATTAAAGGGGCTACACCATGAATTAAAAATATATATATTATATATAAATATTGCCCCCTAATATGTTTTAAACAGGTTGTAAGCCTAAAAAACATCCAGATATTTTTTCTCACAATCTGACTGTCTGTCATTCCAAGCTTTTTCAGCTGCAATACCAAAACGTCCTATTGGGCAGGGGGGAGCTACTGAGCAATTCTGTCTGGCCATCGTCAATGCAAAATCAGTGCAAGTGACATCACTTGCACAGCCATTCTGAAATGGCCTGTTCAGACACGCCCATTCAGGAAATCCATGAAATGAGCATGAATGACTGAATGTTAAAAAAAAAAAAAAATTGGGTACAAGAGACACTGGGGAGCCCAAAAAATACTAAAAACCTAAAAAAAAAAAAGAAATTCATGGTGTAGCCCCTTTAAGCTGTGTACAGTAAGCATATGCTGTATGTTCCTGGTGCCACGTGTTCTAATTTATGAAGATACTACAGACCTTAAACTAACCCAAGAGTCAAATAATTTTGTTCAGGTTCCTCAGACATTGTAGCATCAATAACATTAAGCTGTGTACAGTAAGCATATGCTGTATGTTCCTGGTGCCACGTGTTCTAATTTATGAAGATACTGCAGACCTTAAGATCTCAACGTTGACGTAACACTGTCATCTGCTTGTTAGGATCATCAAATTGGTCATTTTTTATCAAATCCTATTCATATCCTGTCTTAATCACTTCTGTACAGTATCACTTATGACTCACATTAACTCCTGGCCACATATTGTTGCTTAATTGTGCAAATGCATATATTCTGTGTGTGTGTGTGTGTGTGTGTGTGTGTGTGTGTGTGTGTGTGTGTGTGTGTGTGTGTGTGTGTGTGTGTGTGTGTGTGTGTGTGTGTGTGTGTGTGTGTGTGTGTGTGTGTGCTTAATGAACTTAAACGAGCTCAGGCTCGCTTGCGGATGAGTAATTGGATTTAATGACCAATCACCACCTCCGTATGGAGGAGAGCGACCAGGTTCCACTGGAAAGCAACTAAGTACATTTACTTAAGTACAATTTTGAGGTATTTGTGCTATACTTGAGTATTTCCAATTTCCAATACTTTTACTTCTACTCCACTACACCTTGGATCCAGATATTGTACTTTTACTCCACTACATTTATTTGAAAACTTTAGTTACTAGTTCATTTGTAGATTTTGATTATTATTACAAAACATACATGAACCACTTCAGCCCTACATGCATTTCGGCCATTTGAAAATAGACGATCTACAAGCTCACAATGCGTTGTGATGCGACGCATTGTGAGCTTGTAGATCTGCTATTTTGACAAGATTTTTTATACATTTTGAATATTTAAATGGGACATTCTTCATAATGAGTACTTTTGGTACTTTAAGTACATTTTGATGCCAATAATTTTGTAATTTATCGCAGTATTTCTTTATCGCAGTATTGATACTTTTACTTAAGTAAAAAAAAAAGGTAACATTTTCCACCAGCCAGGATCACGACGGAACAGGGATTTAGAGTCACAACAGTGTGCGTCATACATGTATATTATACTGTATGCTACTCCATGATGCACTCGCCAGGAAAAGCTGGTCACGATGACGCTGGGTGTTATTCACAGAGCGGGACATTGCGTATCAAAGCACACCCTCGTCTCGTACAGCCGTTAGTGGATTCAGAAAGTGCCTGTTTGTTTGTTTGTTGTTGTCGAGTCACTTTGCCCTGAGTGTTCATAATGGACTCTGGCTACTGTGGCGGCAGAGTGCAACGGAGCATGATGCAACACTTTACACTTTACAGCCTTAGTGACTGATGACAAGCTAGCCGTTATGGTTCCACGTTATTGCTAGCTTAAGCCTCAGTTACACTTGGTTTGCGTGCCGGTGGCGTGCTTTAGTAAAGAGCAGATCTACTGACAATTCTCCTTCTACAGCACTGCCACCCAGGTTTGGAATAGTCTAACCCCATCCGTCAAAAAGTGCAGTTCACTGGGCTCATTTAAAACAGCCCCCACCTTTCAGGAGGCCAAAAGAGGAGGTAGTACCATTTTTCCCGTTATACAGACGCCCCCGCCCCCATTGTTGCACATTTTTTTCTGCATTCTTTTAGTTTTTTTTTGTACATAATAGTGTTATTTTTTCTGTATTTCTGTGTTGATATTTGAACTGTTGGTGCCACTATATATGACTATGAATTGAATACCAAGGACCTCAATGGAAACAAGGCCGCAAAGAACGGACCTTTTAGACAAAGTATTTTAAATGTAACTGTGCTGTTTTACATATTTTTTTGCCTAATAGAATATTCAATCAATCAATCAATCTACAAGCTGTCAGCGTGTCACGAACGTGACGCGCTGAGAGCTTGTAGATCTGCTATTTACGCCATTGCAACAACACCAGCGTGCAACTAAGTATAAATCAGGCTTTAGCTGGTCCACAGGACAACAAGTCTTTTGTTAGACCACATACTGTACTGCATGTATTCCTGCTCATTGCTTTATCCCATTAAGACCTGGAACGCATCTGTGTCACTTAAGATTTCTTTGGCTATTCAAAAATAGCAGATATACAAGCTCATAGCGCGGCACCGAGTGCCGCGCTATGAGCTTGTAGATCTGCTATTTTTTGAAAAATCTTGGATTTTTTTTTTTTAGATTTTTCCCCAAAAAATGTTATGATTTAGATTTTTTTTAAAGAATCACCTCAGGTCTTAATGGGTTAAAACACAGCATTGAATGGCATCTTTCACGGTCGCTTAGCTAAACCTGTTATATCTGACCAGTTCATAAAATGCTTCCGGTGTATTTTAGCCCTTTTTTCCAACAGAGCCAGACACTTGTAAGCACAGCCTTTGTGCTGCATCAGAGAATGGCCCAGCGGTAGCAGGCTGTGTGACCAGACTGGCTAGAAGACAGGCTGTGTGACTGACCTGGTACTTGGCCAGTAATTTGCTCCTCCAGTGGGAGTGAGGGATGTCATGTATGGACAGACGCAGGTTGTGGTAGCTGTCTTTGAAGAGCAACAGCTTGGGATCCTCCAGCAGCACTCCCCCTAAACTCCTCTCTAAGTCCATCACCTCCTGCAGACACAGACACAAGACAGACATGGGAGATTAAACCATTAAGACCGGGAACGCATCTGTGTGTCATTTTTAGACACGCTGAGCTGTGACACATCTGCACGATTTTTCAAAAATATTTACTGTCTCAATTTCTTTTATTTATTTTTTATCGTGAAAATGTGTGCAAATCTTTGCTATATTTTTTAAGCGAACATTTGTAACTCAAATCTTTGATTTTGGGGATTCTACAAATGTCTTCTAAAGTAAAAAAAAAAAAGAAAAACACATATATTGCTATAATATCAGTGGTTCTCAAACGTTTTCACGTCAAGGACCCCCCAAAATGATATGTATTTGGCCCCCCCTAGAAGCAAAGATTTGAGTTACAAAATGTTTGCTTTAAAAAAAATATATTCAAAGACACCCCCACGCACATTTTCACAATTTTTCAAAAATAGCCAAAGACATCTAAAAATGACACAGATGCGTTCCGGATTGAATGAGTTAAACAGACACGAACAGGAAGCTAAAATAGCTAACATAATAAATAAATAAATTCACGTCTGGCATTTCCTATTGTTTGTCTTATCGACTATGTGAGTGACAGGGTGCTAATAAATCAAAACACGAAGCAAAGCGATATGTAAAGTTCAGGATAATAACCACCGCCGACGGCAAATAACAATAATAATAATACTTATGATCCTGACAGAGACAACTTTTTGAAGACTGATTGACAAGTGGGACATTTCAAAACATTAAGGGGTAGATTCTATGGATTAGATGTTAATAACCTTCAGTGTGGCACTGAAGGTTTGATATTATATTGATAGAAATTGCACATTCGTGCATTCTGTATAGTAGGGGCGGAAATCGCTGGGTACCTGACGATTCGATTCTGATTCAGAGGGCTACGATTCGATTACATAAAGCGATTATTGCGATTTGCGATGCATTGAGATTCATTTATTTCCATTATCTTTTATTGATAATACAAACTAATGGAAGAGATGTGTGTCACTGTCAGCTGGAAGGTTATATTTGCAGAAAGCTAACAAGAAAATAAACAAGTCCTTTTTTGTAAAATAACACTGACTTATAACAAAGGCTTCTCAATATTCTGATAACCAACCAAAATCTGATGAAAATAAAATAAAAACTACAAAAATATATAAATAATAATCGATTTGACATTAACATGACATTTGTGAATCAATTCATAATCGTCCATGTCCGTATCGTGATTAATTGTTGAATCGATAATATTTTCCACCCCACTGTACTGTATACGTGTTCTGATGTTGGACTGCAAAGAAAGGGACAAGAGAACATGTAAATGCGTTCATTTGGCCCGCTGATTCATCAGCAAGTAAACTCAACTCTCATATCATATTAATGTGTAAAGCCCTTAATCACTGTCACAGTCTCAAAGGACCGTACAGGCTCACAAAAGAAACAAGTGAACTATCCCTCTGATTAATGATCTAATGTAATGTAAATAACAAACGCCACCTCATGGGCACCTTTTTGTTTTGCAATTATTTTTTCTTTTTCACCTTTTTCTCACAATTTCATTGTTATGCCAATTCACAATGGCCCCTCGTACCGTAGTGTCTTGTCACTGCTGATCCCTACTGGTTCCTTCATTAGTTCACTAGTTGTCGTGTGTATTATGTAAACACAACATACCTTTGACCCTCAAGAATTCTGTATTTCAGAAGAGTTCACGTGAATTAAAAATAACGTCTGAAAAAAACCCCCATGAAAACTATTTATGGAATGCAAATTAAAAGCTTACTTAAAGCACCAGAAGTAAAAGTTCTCATTATGCAGAATGTCCCATTTCAAGTTTTTAAATGCATAAAAATCATTTGAAAATAGCAGATCTACAAGCTCCCAATGCGTCGCATCGCGACGCATTGTGAGCTTATAGATCGGCTATTTTCAAATGGCCTAAATGTACATAGGGCTGAAGTGATTAAAGTATGTTTTGTGATAATAATCAAAATCTACAAAGTAACTAGTAACTAAAGTTTTCAAATAATTGTAGTGGAGTAAAAGTACAATATTTGGATCCGAGATGTAGTGGAGTAGAAGTAAAAGTATTGGAAATTGGAAAATACACCAGTAAAGTAAAAAATACCTCAAAATTGAACTTAAGTACAGTACTTGAGTAAATGTACTTAGTTACTTTCCACCACTGATGCTTAGTCAATATCAGGCATGCAGCAGCCCCGAGGTGAAAAAGGTGACAACATGTTGTTTTCTTTCGGGTCAGGTGTCACCCAATTGCCGTATTTCGGTTCAAAAAGGTGACTGTAGCTGAAAAGTGACACTTTTGCATGTCTGCAATATGTCCAACATGCAGACGGACAGATTTTAAACACACTGCCAGAGAAGGAAAAAAAACACCTGACATTATATTAGGTGTTATACCTTGAGGGCGTGGGGGGTGTCATGGTGTTATACCTTGAGGGCGTGGGGGGTGTCATGGTGTTATACCTTGAGGGCGTGGGGGGTGTCGTGGATGCAGTAGATTCGGAGGATGTAATCCAGGGAAAGACACGGGGCTCGAGGCGCAAACAAGGCCAGCTGAAGGCGCTTGCAGGCAGGCTGCGGGGGACAGGACTGGCCCACCAGGCCATAGGTCCCCAGCTGCTCCATCAGAACGTGACAGCTCTCCTCCTCCAGCTGCAGGTAGCAGGGAGACGACAGAGTCTCCTCCCCGACCGTCAGCACCTCCTGGGTGAGGAGACAGAGGAGAACAGACACAGGAACGAGACTGGATCAGCGCCAGTGTTGATTTTGATTCAGTTTTAGTCATAGTCTTTTAAATCAAATTCCATTTAGTTTTAGTCATATTTTTGTCATCTGATTTTTTTTAGTTTTAGTCTAGTTTTAGTCGACTAAATATCATAAGATTTTAGTCGACTAAATCATTGTTTCTCAAAGTGGGGTCCGGGAACCCCCAGGGGTACTTGAGGGGGTTCCAGTGGGTCCCCAGCTAAATGATGGATATGAACCAAATGGACCCTTATGGGTCTGTAACTCTGAGAGTGTAACAAATGGAACCAAATGGACCCTAACGGGTCCATTTGGTTCCATTTGTACACTCTCAGAGTTAAATTAACATTGATTTTACAATATGAATTGGGGTCCCAGAGATATAAATGCCATTATATGGGGGTCCGTAGCCCTAATGCATGTCAAACTGGGGGTCCTTGAAATTAAAATGATTGAGAATCACTGCTAGAGCCGTAAAATATCTTCTCTTATGGGGGGTCCCTGGCATATCTTTTCAAATGGGGGTCCGCGGGCTAATGAGTGTCAATTTGGGGGTCCTTGACATGAAAAAGTTTGAGAACCACTGGACTAAATCTACAGTTGATTTAGTCGAATGAAAATGTATGTTGGCGGTGCCTTGATGGCGTCGTAATGGCTGATTTTACACTTGGTTGCATGCTGAAAATAGCCTTCAGAACGCAACACCCGGAGCGCAACCAAGCATAAAATGACTTGTCTTTTAGTTCTACTGGATCTCTTCTCCACTAGTAGATCCCTCACTAACATTTTAGTCTAGTTTTTATTTGTTGACGAAATTGTCAATGTATTTAGTCATAGTTTTAGTCATCATAGCTTAGTTTTTATTTAGTTTTCGTCAGTGAAAAAAAGGTAGTCGACCAACATTTTTCGTCATAGTTTTTAGTCGACAAAAATCAACACTGCAATCAAGACACTGGTTAATTGATGGGTGTCTCACCTCCCACGCGCCCTGGTGGGTCTGCGTCTTCAGCATGAGGGTCCAGTCGGGCGTGGGCGTGTCCAGCTGGGCGCAGTGGGGCAGGGTGAGCACCACGGGCCGGTTGAGCAGCATGCAGGACGGCCCACAGCTCACCACGGGACTCAGCACCGTCTGACTGCCTTCTGAGGGCAGCCTGGGGGGGGGGGGGGGGGGACGGACGGACGATCGAGACCCGTTATTAACAGAGACACACTGAAGAGAATCAACAGAACTAACTAAGTTTACCCAAACATAATTTAATCCATTAAGACCGGGAACGCACCTCTGTGTCATGTTTAGATGTCTTTGGGCTATTCAAAAATAGCAGATCTACAAGCTCATATCTTTTATATCTGCTATTTTTGAAAAATCGTGAACATTTGTCCAAATCTTTGAATATATATATTTTTAAGCGAATATTTGGAACTGTCAAATGTCTCAACAAATCTCTATTTTTTCTTTTTTCTAACTTTTGTTGCTATATCAGTGGTGCTCAAACTTTTTCTTGTCAAGGACCCCCAAAATTATGTTTTTGGCCGCCGACCCCATCAAAATATTTTGTTCCAGGGACCCCCAGAAGCAGAGATATGAGTTACAAATGTTCGCTTTAAAAATATATATATTCAAAGATTTGCACACATTTTCAAGATTGTTCAAATGTTTTTGAATAGCCAATGAAAAAGCCAATAAAATCGTAAAATGACACAGATGCGTTCCCGGTTTTAATGGGTTAAAACATGGTACTTTCAGAACGGCGTATATAGTGTCAGAGGACCAATTACCAATTAGCGCCGGTCGTGATTGAAACAATTCATTTATTTATTTATTTTCATTCAGGGAATCAGCGAGAGAAATTAACCCATTCACTCCGGGGAACGCATCTCGTGTCATTTTTTGAATTCTTTGGCTATTCAAAAAATAGCAGATATACAAGCTCAAGTTATGATCTGCTATTTTTTTTAAATCTTGACAATTTGTGCAAATCTTTAAATATATATTTTTTAAAGCGAACATTAATTTTGTAAAATATTTTGTTCCAGGGACCAAACTAACCCTAACCCCACAGACTAACAGACTAACCCTAACCCCCAGAAGTAAAGATTTGAGTTGCAAATGTTCGCTTTAAAAATGTACAGTATATATTCAAAGATTCGCACAAATGTTCACGGCACTCGGTGAGCTTGTAGATCTGCTGTTTTTTAATAGCCAAAGAAATCTTAAAATGACACAGATGTGTTCCCGGACTGAATGAGTTAAAATGAAATCAAATCTATTCCGCTATGCATCTGTAATGCCCGACGGCCGTGGAAGAGGACGAGGATAACGGAGAGAGAGATAGAATAGACGAGGATAACAGAGAGAGAAGAGAGAGAGAGAGAGAACTAAAAGTCACTCACGTGGTTTTCTCCCACTTGTTGATAATGAGGTACATCTCGTAGAATTTCCCCTGAGGAATGGCGCCCGGCGGAACCAGCAAGCTCACACCTGAGAGAGAGGAGAGAGAGAGAGGGACAGCCTTGTCCTTATCCGCACGCAGGTGACACATTCATTAAGATAATGTAATTGTTTCATAAGTTAAGCTACGTTTAAAAGGAGTAGTTCACCCAAAGGAGACTCTCCTACCGGAAACAAAGCCGGCCATCAAATGATTGGCTTAGGAATGCGTCAAAAACTAAAAGATATCCATGAATTCAAGGCTTCAAGGGGGGTGTCTTTGCTTCTGGGGCAAAAATATTTTTAGTTGGGGGGTCCGTGGCTAAATACATTTTTGGGGTCCTTGACATGAAAATACATCAACATACGTTATAGTTTTTTTTAGAAGACATTTGTAGAATCCCCCAGAAGCAAAGATTTGAGTTAAAAATGTTCACTTTAAAAAATATATATGTTCAAAGATTTGCCCAAGATCTTTTGTAAAGAAAAAACAGCAGATCTACAAGCTCATATCCCGGCACTCGGTGCCGCGCTATGAGCTTGTAGATCTGCTATTTTTGAATAGCCCAAAGTATGAAATAATGGTTAAAGTGCGTTCCCGGTCGTAATGAGGTTAAGAATCTAATCTTGTGCGCTTACCCGTGTTAGGGATGGTGAGGCGTCCTCCCAGGTTGCCCAGGGTGGCGCCGGCGCTGTGCCCGGGCTCCCTGGGCATGGTGGTGGCGTGGACGCCGTGCCCCCCATGCTCGCTACGCTCTCGTCCCACGGTGCCCCCCCCCATGCCCACAGACTTCAGGCTGAGGATCTCTGCGTCGGCGGCGGCGGGGGGCAGCTCCATGGAGGACAGCGTGGAGGAGTTGTACACCTTGATCTTCAGGCTGGGCAGGGGGTCCAGCAGGGGGGACGTGGTCATGGGGATCTTGTGGGGGCTGTCCCCCCCGCCCCCGCCCCCGTTGATGCCCCCATGCTGCAGGGAGAACAGGGGCCCGCGGAACGTCCCCGCCGTGGCCGTGAGGTCCGGGGGAGCCGAGGGGTGCAGGAGGTGAGGGTTATCTGTAACGCCAAAGAGGGGGACACACATTTCATTGTAGGCCTCCCTCACAGTGACACATTTCATTGTAGGCCTCCCTGGCAGTGACACATTTCATTGTAGCACACCCGGATATGGAAATATCCGTATCCGGAGATTTTCGTTCCCATCCGCCGCCGCTCTAAAGGTTCCCCTAATCCGCCGTTATCTCGGAGTTGTTTTTCTCCTCGCTGAACGCTGTTTAACAGAAACCGCGACGACTGCAAAATGGAATGTCGCCGATTGAAACGCTCTTCTCTGGGCCACTCACACAGCTACCCTGTGTGTCTACAAACAGTTTAACGAAGCGATCTTAACACATTGAACGCCAGAGGTTAATCTCATAATGTACCTACCAGTGCCAAGCTCTTTTTGTTGTTTTTTTGTTTTTTTCATGTCGTCAATCCGCGTTCATTTGGTTCGACACAAACACGGGATCCGTGAAAAACAAAAACAAAAAACTCCGAGCCGATCCGTGCCGCCATTTTGAAGTTACAGGCGAGAACGTTAGACAGGACGATGCGGTGAGGAAAACCACAAGGGAGATAAATCGATTCTAAGCTGATGCCTAGACAGGAAACGGATGCGAGCGAAAAAACCGGAACCAGTTTTATTCCGTTTCCGATCGGCCCCGGAACCGGAAATGGGTCGAAAAAAATTCCGGAATGTGCACTTTTTCGATTTAACATGGGAAATGCGAGTCGCTTAGATCTACGCGACTGGCACACTGCGGCTTTAAATCGGTTCGCGTAGATCTACGCGACTGGCACGCGATGTGTTAAGGTATTTAGCGAGGTCTGTGGCGACGTGAAAAAAACGAAAAAAACAACAATAAATCGCTGGCACTGGTGAGTACATTATGAGATTAAACTCTGGCGTGGAATGTGTTAACCACTTCAGCCCTAAATTGTTGCTGTCGGGGGTCGAAACCTTGTATGTCCAAAACCGTGCCTTTTTTATAATTATAAAATATAACATATAACATTTTTAAAGTAGTGAAAAGAGCCGATCTACAAGCTCATAAGATGCAAGGTTTCTACTCAACAGCAACGATACACAGTACTTTGTCACATGATGAATAGTGAACATGACCCAAATGGCCCATCTACAAGCTCACAGCGCGTCGCTTTAATCTCTGAAACGTTTTGAAATGCTTTGTTAAAAGAAACTGTAAATTCTTTGATATTTTGTGCCCAAAACTGATAGGTTGAGAGCGGTTAACCTCTATGTGGGAAAATCCTCACCGTTCATTTGTGTAAAAACAAATGGGCATGGAGGAATTTGCTGTCTATACAAACGATGCAAAACACACAGAGTAACTGAAGGAGTTCTGTGTTGTTGTCAATTCATATTTAGCCTCGGGAACACATGCGTTTTTTATTTTAATTAATATTTATTGCCAGGAAATCAGAGGAAGGAAACCATAACAAACGCTGTGAGAGGTCGAAATGTTAATTCAGGAGACAAAGGGGAGCAGAGTTAAAAAAAAACATTCCTTTTTTATCATTATTTTAAAAACGATTTAAAATAGTGAAAATAGCCGATCTACAAGCTCACGACGCGAGGTGTTGTGAGCTTGTAGATCGGCTATTTCACTTGTGTACCACTCTTGTATTGTCGGGTCTCTTCTCTACATGTAAAGTGTCTTGAGACAACTTGTTGTGATTTGAAACTTTAATAAAATTGAATTGAATTGAATTGTATGACAAATTAGGGCATTCATTTGTGAAAGAAAAAAACATTAAAACGTTTAGATATGAGGTTTCTGCCTGACAGCAACTATATAGATGTGTAATGAGGTTTATTTTGATTTCCACGGTGATCATCATAAAGGACAAATAATAATGATGTAAAAATATTAATGAATGATGACAAATTTGTTGTGAGGTATTAGATGACAAGTCTAGTGCATGAGTGATGAGTGTGTGTGTGTGTGTGTGTGTGTGTGTGTGTGTGTGTGTGTGTGTGTGTGTGTGTGTGTGTGTGTGTGTGTGTGTGTGTGTGTGTGTGTGTGTGTGTGTGTGTGCGTGTCCCAGACTCACCCTGTCTGGGAGGCTTGTAGTTTCCAGGGTGGAAGGCGGCGGTGAGAGCAGAAGAAGAATCTGTGATGTCGCCGTGGAGATGCCGACACCTGCGGCGATACGCCAGGATGCCCACACACAACACCAGGATCACACACAGCAAGAGCGCCCCCACCAGGCCGGCATACACCGCCACACCCATACCTGGAGCCATGGCTGAAAACAAGACATGAACACACAGGGTTATGAGTTAAAAACAAGACAGGAAACACACAGGGTTATGAGTTAAAAACAAGACAGGAAACACACAGGGTTATGATCTGAAAACAAGACATGAACACACAGGGTTATGAGTTAAAAACAAGACAGGAAACACACAGGGTTATGAGCTGAAAACAAGACAGGAACACACAGGGTTATGAGTTAAAAACAAGACATGAACACACAGGGTTATGAGCTGAAAACAAGACAGGAAACACACAGGGTTATGAGCTGAAAACAAGACAGGAACACACAGGGTTATGAGTTAAAAACAAGACATGAACACACAGGGTTATGAGCTGAAAACAAGACAGGAAACACACAGGGTTATGAGCTGAAAACAAGACAGGAACACACAGGGTTATGAGCTGAAAACAAGACAGGAAACACACAGGGTTATGAGCTGAAAACAAGACAGGAACACACAGGGTTATGAGCTGAAAACAAGACAGGAAACACACAGGGTTATGAGCTGAAAACAAGACAGGAACACACAGGGTTATGAGCTGAAAACAAGACAGGAAACACACAGGGTTATGAGTTAAAAACAAGACATGAACACACAGGGTTATGAGCTGAAAACAAGACAGGAAACACACAGGGTTATGAGCTGAAAACAAGACAGGAACACACAGGGTTATGAGCTGAAAACAAGACAGGAAACACACAGGGTTATGATCTGAAAACAAGACATGAACACACAGGGTTATGATCTGAAAACAAGACATGAACACACAGGGTTATGAGTTAAAAACAAGACAGGAAACACACAGGGTTATGAGTTAAAAACAAGACAGGAAACACACAGGGTTATGATCTGAAAACAAGACATGAACACACAGGGTTATGATCTGAAAACAAGACAGGAAACACACAGGGTTATGAGTTAAAAACAAGACAGGAAACACACAGGGTTATGAGCTGAAAACAAGACATGAACACACAGGGTTATGATCTGAAAACAAGACAGGAAACACACAGGGTTATGAGTTAAAAACAAGACAGGAACACACAGGGTTATGAGCTGAAAACAAGACATGAACACACAGGGTTATGAGTTAAAAACAAGACAGGAACACACAGGGTTATGAGCTGAAAACAAGACATGAACACACAGGGTTATGATCTGAAAACAAGACAGGAAACACACAGGGTTATGAGCTGAAAACAAGACAGGAAACACACAGGGTTATGAGCTGAAAACAAGACATGAACACACAGGGTTATGAGTTAAAACAAGACAGGAAACACACAGGGTTATGAGCTGAAAACAAGACAGGAACACACAGGGTTATGAGCTGAAAACAAGACATGAACACACAGGGTTATGATCTGAAAACAAGACAGGAAACACACAGGGTTATGAGCTGAAAACAAGACATGAACACACAGGGTTATGAGCTGAAAACAAGACAGGTACACACAGGGTTATGAGTTAAAAACAAGACAGGTACACACATGGTTATGAGCTGAAAACAAGCCATTAACATTTTGTCCTCTCTATTTTCCAACTTCAAAACGCCCTCAAACGTCTTTTTTTGTGGCACAGATCGAATTTACTTTTAAGATATTTTTCGGATAGCACTTAGTTGTTTAACTTCATATTATGTGGTCAATTAATCATGACAGAGCCTACTTAAAAATAAAAGTTCAGAGAACCGGCAGGGGCGGGCAGTGATATCCGTATAAAGCACTATTTTGGGCATGGCCCTTTCAAAAGTCCCCCTTGCGTCACGTTGCTCTGTGGTGGTGGTGGAACGAACTGCTGATTGGCTGAAGGGGTTGTCAGTCAACGGTACTAATCCCGCCCAGCTCCCGCCCACAGCCAAAAAGCCAAACAGGCCCTCATGCCAGACTCACTACTGAAATCAAATGGAAATGAGATTTCCGGAGGGAGGGGTTTACCAGGCTAAGGGTTATCTAGTTGAACCCTAGTACCCCTGTTTTTGGGGGGGAGGGGGGCGGGACATTCGCAGAAAAACGCGTCGCACACAGGGGTCCATACACGGATAAATGTGTCCTTGGTAAGACCACGTCAATGTCCATATCTGTGGCTAATCTTTGCTTAAAAAACGAACAAACTAAAAACTTTTGATTTTTTAATTATAAAGTTGTTTATGTTTGTTTATGTAAATTGCAATGAAAGAAAGCACCAACTGTACTGATAAGACCCAATTACTGAAATCCCAGTCTCCAAGCTTTCTTCAGAATAGATAGAACACTCTGATTTCATTAATGCAGAAATGCTATCATTTTAAAATGTGTAGAACATTTGCATTTATGGCACATTAGGAGTCCACTGTTATACGTTCAGGACTAGGTGTTTTTCATAATATTATTGAGTATTATTATATTGAAGTATTATTGTATATATAGTACAGTATTATTGGGTATTATTATATTGAAGTATTATTGTATATAGTATAGTATTATTGGGTATTAGACTAGGTATTTTTAATAACATTATTGACCGGCCATTGTGTTTGTCCGTGCCAAAAACTACGTTTGACGAGAATGTCCATCACAAGTCGGCGTGAGGATGCATGGCCCCTGGTCGCGACACAATGCGTTGTGCTCTTGCAGATCGTCTATTTTCGGAATACAGAACCAACTCAGGTCAAGTTCACTATCTCTAAGTTGTTAAAAAGGGCTTTGAGAAGAACGTGCAACGCACACACAAGACCCAGACACACACACCCACCCACCCACCCACCCACCCACCCACCCACCCACCCACACACACACACACACACACACACACACACACACACACACACACACACACACACACACACACACACACACACACACACACACACACACACACACACACACACACACACACACACACAAATCAAATGTCAAGGAAAAGGAGAGGGTAGGACATTTTTCACAAGAGCACAGCGATTGCAGACCACTTTGTTTTATAGTCCATGATTGGAATGTAACCTGGACCTCTACAAACCTCCTGCCTAACCCATGTGGTGGAAAAACCAGAGTGTTTAATATCTACAACTGTCTACCCTGCAAAGGAGGGGGGGCTGGCTGTCTGTAACAGCAGGGTTGAGAGGGCTGCTGTGGGGGTCCGACTGGTCGTCTGCAGCCTTAACCTGACCTGCTCTCTGTCAGTCTCTCCCTGCTGGGTGAGACTTTCTGACTGACCAGCGGGCGCTTAGCTTAGCCCTGACTTCCACCCACCGCTTAGCGGGCAGGCTGAGCCCCGCGGCGTTGGCACGTGAGCTAGACTAGACACACAGCGCTAGGAGTAGAGAGCTATTAATTGACTTTTTTTTTTTGCAAGACATCGGTTATGGACAAATTATGCAGCTTGACGTGTCCCCATTCTTTTTGCTTTCAAAATCTATTCCAAAACAGCAGCTCTACAAGCTCACAAGGCCATGCAACACATTCTGAGATTGTAGAATAGGTCTTAACGGGATAGTTCACCCAAATAATAACTCTTTTTCTATGGATTAGTCCCCCCATGGAGACTTGAATTCATGGATTTTTGTTTTGTTTTGTTTTGTCGCATTCCTAAGCCAACAATTGGATGACCAGTGGACCAGTAGGTAGCGTTTCCGGCAGGAGACACAAAGGAGACTCTTTGTGTGTCCTACCGGAACAGGTGCCGGTCACCAAATGATTGTCTTAGGAATGAGACAAAAACAAAAGAAATATCCATGAATTCAAGTCTCCATGGGGTGACTAATCCATAGGGAAAAAAAGTAATTTTGGGGGTGAACTATCCCTTTAAATGGTTAAATGAAATAAAGTTCAGTTTATGTTTCAAATAGAAACTTTTATCAAAGATTTCCAAATAAATTTAAAGATTTTGCAAAATATCAATCAAAACATCAGTAATTGGTGATCTAGGTCGGCTCTGGTTGGAAGAAAAGGAGACTAGATGGACAGACACAGAGGAGAGAGAAAAGGAGACTAGATGGACAGACACAGAGGAGAGCAGAGGAAAGGAGGGGATGGGAAAAAGGGAATAAGGAGAAAGCTGGACTTAACAAGGCAGGAAAGAATTACAAGCAGAGAGATAGAGGAGAAGCTATGAGGCCATGAGGCCATACAGGATGAGAAACACTTAGATAAGGTTGTGATTTGCGGCTCGGGGTTAGAGGAGGAGGAGGATGAGGAGGAGGTCAGCAGTGAGGAGATAAGGATCCTTGTGCTGGAAGGTATGCCCCCACACAAAGAGCGAGCGGAAATGAGAAGAGGTTCCCCCCCTATTCTGGGGGGAACTTTGGGTGAAAATAGCCTAATCTACTAGTTGTGGTCGGCTGTTTTCTGTAACGTCGCGTCACCAGTCTTTCCACCGCGGAGGAAAGGCCTGGGTATTCGTTCCAAACTGGCCCGTGTGATACGGTATAGAAAAAAACTGAAAAAATAAATGATACGTATAGCCTGCGAGTTAGTTCAGGCAGCGTACACTCGAGAGGTTACGTGCACGCTCACTACAATGCTCACTACAGCTGACCAATCGGGCGGGTTACTTAAGCTCACCTAAAGTCTGCGTTCCTTCCGCTTTGTGTGTTATGGTTGTCGTCATGCGGCGTTTGCCCCCACCACCACCCCAGCGCCACCAGTGGGCTCTGCTATTGGTCTGTTCCCCATGGGGGGAGTTATCATAATATGATAATATGATATATTATATCTATCTCCCTGCTCTTAATGGTTAATGATGGTTGTCTAAATCAGTGGTTCTCAAACTTTTTCATGTTAAGGACCCCCAAATTGACACTTATATGCCAGGGACCCCCCATAAGAGAAGATTTTTTACGGCTCTAGCAGTGATTCTCAACCATTTTAATTTCAAGGACCCCCAGTTTGACATGCATTAGGGCTACAGACTCTGAGAGTGTACAAATGGAACCAAACTAACGGGTCCATTTGGTTCCATTTGTACACTCTCAGAGTTACAGACCCATAAGGGTCCATTTGGTGCCTAATCTATCATTTAGCTGGGGACCCCCTGGAACTCCCTCAAGGACCCCTGGGGGTCCCCGGACCCCACTTTGAGAACCAACGGTCTAAATTGTGCTGAGCACTGAGCAGGGAGAAAAATATAGCAGAGGCTGAACGGCAAGATAAAATATTACATCCACACTTGTATTCTCATTCATTGGTTCAATATATATGGTGTTTGCTACTTCTTCCACAACTGACGATCTACAAGCTCACTCGTTGAGCCGCATCTCCGGTGCTGCAGCCGACTATGAACCAGGCAGAACAGCAGAGAAGTTACAGTACGCAGTACGCAGGAGAAAAAGGTGAGTGAGGAGAGAGAACAGAGGCAGCCAGAGGAGGAGGAGGAGGAGGAGAGAACCAAACTCAAAGCGACAGCCGTCCGCACTTATTACCAGAAATAGAACAATAGTGAATTAGGAGCATTAGGATGGGAGCTCTCCTTCAGAGAGAGAACAGCCAAAGAGACACAAAAACTGCTGAGACAATTAACATTAACCCATTGAGACCTGAAGCCGATTCTACATGTCTCCTAAATCTCAACGGTTTTCTGAAAAACTTATGTTTCTATATCAGTGGTGCTCAATCTTTTTCATGTCAAGGACCCCCAAAATTATATGTATTTGGCCGCAGAACCCATCAAAATATTTTGTTCCAGGGACCCCCAGAAGCAAAGATTTGAGTTAAAAATGTTCGCTTTAAAAATATATATATTCAGAAGATTTGCACACATTTTCACGATTTTTCAAAAATAGCAGATCTACAAGCTCGTAGCGCGGCACTCGGTGCCGCGCTACGAGCTTGTATATCTGCTATTTTTGAATAGCCCAAAGTGTAAAATAATGCTTTTTAGCTCAAATCTAAAAATGACACAGTTCCAGGTCTTAATGGGTTAAGAGTAGAATTTCATGTAAAACTGAATACTTGTGTTCAGTCTATTTATTTCGGTGTCTGTTTGGGTTTTGTTACGTCTGTTAAAACCCAGAGAGAGGGCATGAAATCATGAGAAATGAACATAATAAAAGTATTCATATCACAGTGCCAGACAGACACTATTAGGCCATGGCCAGGATCCCTCGAGGTGTCAGGGTACAGAAACCACAACCTTTAAAAAGACTTTTCTGGTGACAGAAAAGGAGCTGTTCTAGAGAGACAAGCTTATTATAATACAGTATAATACGGTTTGTAAGGTATGTATTGTGCATATATTACAAACTGAGTGTCCTAAAGGTTTAAATGAAGACAATATTGTTTGGGTTTTTCCTATAAATGGTTTTAAATCTAATGTTGGCTTCTGGGCATTATATTATATATATATATACACCCCAAGTGATGTGCCTAATTATGCACTGTCTGTTATATTTGCCACTGTAACATGCAATAGTTATATCATCCTGATACTTCAATCTTAGCGAGTTTAGTGTGAAGAAATATCATTATTTTTCTACATATTATTGTTTGTCGTAATTGTATATCAATAGACACAGGTTCAAATGTAACATTTTGTATATCTCTATAGAAAATAATTTGTGTTTTATTATTGCATTCTTCTGTAACCGAGTCCCTTCACAAATTGTACAGATTTCTATGTACATTTCAACATTCTCAAAATGTTCAAAAACTGCAGAAATAGCCATGTGTTGTGAGCTTGTAGATCAGCTACAGCTACAGATATCCGGCGAATAGAATTGGTGTAGAGGGGACCAAGTGCAGTACCCTGGGGGACCCCGGTCAACAAAGTATAATAGGGTTTAAAGTGGTTAATTGTTAAATAACCTTTCACAGCCGCTAAATAACTATTAGAATGAGTTTGAGTCGTGCTCACACCCTCTCCTATTTATGGCTCTCTCCTGATCCCATGACATATTCATCTCTGGAGGAATTACTATCACTGTTGTGATTAACCCATTGAGACCTGAAGCCGATTCTACATGTCTCCTAAATCTCAGTTTTCTGAAAAACGTATGTTTCTATATCAGTGGTGCTCAATCTTTTTCATGTCAAGGACCCCCACAATTATATGTATTTGGCCGCGGACCCCATCAAAATATTTTGTTCCAGGGACCCCCAGAAGCAAAGATTTGAGTTAAAAATGTTCGCTTTAAAAATATATATATATTCAAAGATTTGCACACATTTTCACGAATTTAAAAAAATAGCAGATCTACAAGCTCATAGCGCGGCACTCGGTGCCGCGCTATGAGCTTGTATATCTGCTATTTTTGAATAGCCCAAAGTGTAAAATAATGCTTTTTAGCTCAAATCTAAAAATGACACAGTT
>NC_139950.1:50351521-50381521 GCF_963454915.1 Gymnoscopelus microlampas
AGAGTATTCCTATATTGCATTATTGACACTTTTACTTAACTAAAACTTAGTTTTTCCACCACTGCGCACACACACACACACACACACACACACACACACACACACACACACACACACACACACACACACACACACACACACACACACACACACACACACACACACACACACACACACACACACACACACACACACACACACACACACAGCAGCTTTCAGACAGCAAATGATTGCATTTTACTATTTTCTTTGAAGAGAGCCAGCTCAGACGGGGTATCACGCAGGGGCAGAGGCACATCAAAGCTGTTGTGGCAGCTCATGGCGCTAACCCAGCTCTTTATTGAGACGCTTAAACGTTGACACTTCCATTATATTTTGTTAGCTGTGCGTAGCTTCGCCTACAGACAGTAAAAACCCTCTGTGTTCATTTAAAGATGCTGTAAGTGATATATTTATTTCATATCATATGTTTGTTGTTGTCGTTTGGTTTTGTTTTTCAAGTTAAAGCTCTTATATTCCGTCTAGAGAGTGTTTATTCAGTAACAGGCGGTCGTCCTGTCTCTCCAGCTCTTTAGTAAACAGAAAAGACATTTTCAGGTGGGTGACAATTTTAATCCAATCAGGAGGGATCTCTACCAGTGTCATCTTCTCATATATTTGTTTTGTTGTATGGCTGCCACGCGACACGTTTTGAGTTTGTAGATCTGCCATTTTCGGTACAACTTAAGTTAACCCATTAGAACCAGGAAAGCATCAGGTGTCATTTCAGAGTTTTGCGTTGGCTATTCAAAAATAGCAGATACTATGCAAGCTCCCAGCGCGTCACTTTTCGTGCCACGCTGAGAGCTTGTACATCTACCATTTTTTTAACATTTGGGGAAAAATCTTGAAAGTGTGAGAACTAGTGATTTAGAAGGAGATTGAGATGATGATGACCAATGCTTTTAGCGTTGAAAAATCGAGAAAATGTGTGCAAATTAATATATTATTAGAAGACAATTTGTAGAATCGTGGAGGATCAGACATTGGTCTGTCCCAGAGTTCGCTGCACGGTAGGGCTTTCACCACTAGAGATTTTTACTGGTCGACTAATTTGACCCAATGATAGTCGACTAGTCGACTTTTTTTTGGGGGGGGAAAATGTAAAAAAAAAAAAAGATATAATCTTTTCTTTTTTTTTTGCCATTGTTTTAATGCCATTACTATTATTATTATCCTCTTGCCTTTATTTTCATGCCGTTTTAAGGGAAGTGCTTCTGGCACAGCAGCACAGCAACGTTTCCAAGGATCCTCAAAATGTGGTTATTGCCCAATAATAGGCTGTTATTGGGCATACTTTTGACCCCCTTTTGATAAGAATAAAGGCAGGAGGATAATAATAATAGTAATGAGCATTGGCTTTCATTAAAACAATGAAAAAAGAAAAAAAACAGCAAGGTCGACTAGTGGTTATACTAGTTGACTAGTATAACCACTAGTCACATCAACTAGTCAACTAGTGGACTAGTTGGTGAAAGCTCTACTGCACCGTACTCTCTTTATGTCAGGGCCATAGCAGGTGACTGAGATGTCTGTGCATCTGATCTCTCATTGCACATGCACTGAGGCGTGACTGTGTGTGTGTGTGTGTGTGTGTGTGTGTGTGTGTGTGTGTGTGTGTGTGTGTGTGTGTGTGTGTGTGTGTGTGTGTGTGTGTGTGTGTGTGTGTGTGTGTGTGTGTGTGTGTGTGTGTGTGTGTGCGTGAGTGCGTGCGTGCGTGTGTATGTATGCGTGCGTGCGTGTGTGCGTGTGTATGCGTGCGTGCGTGCGTGCGTGTGTATGCGTGCGTGCGTGCGTGTGTATGCGTGCGTGCGTGCGTGCGTATGCGTGCGTGCGTGCGTGCGTGCGTGCGTGTGTATGCGTGCGTGCGTGCGTGCGTGTGTATGCGTGCGTGCGTGCGTGTGTGTTTATGCGTGCCTGTGCAAGCGATTGCGTTGCACATGCACGTATGCGTGTCTAGAGTGTGTGTGTGTGTGTTTTGTGTGCAAGCGTGCCTGTGTGTGTGTGTGTGTGTGGACATGTGCGTCTCTCAGACTGTAATGCGCTGTCAGCATGGATTCCTCTCGGCTCATCACAGGCTGAACATTATGTGTCAGTGTGAATCTGACTCACTCTCATATGTTTCCCTCTCCCCCTCCCTCTCTCCCTCTCTCTCTCTCTCTCTCTCTGCTAATTCAGAGACTGGGTGGTGTCATGCTTATTGCTCCTCTACTCCGTGCGTGACCCTCCTTTACCTCCTGCTCTCACACACACTCTCCTCCATCTGTGCTCTTTAACCCATTAAGACCTGAGGCGATTCTTTAAAAAAATCTAAATCATAACAGTTTTTGAAAAAAAAAATGTTAAAAAAATGTTTTCAAGATTTTTCAAAAATAGCAGATCTACAAGCTCATAGCGCGGCACTCGGTGCCGCGCTATGAGCTTGTAGATCTGCTATTTTTGAATAGCCAAAGACATCTAAAGTGACACAGATGCGTTCCAGGTATCAATGGGTTAAGCCTGTAAGACCGGGAACGCATCTGCGTCATTTTAGGATTTCTTTAGGCTATTCGAAAATAGCAGATCTACAAGCTCATAGAGTGCCACGCTATGAGCTTGCAGATCTGCTATTTTTATTTTTATCTTGAAAAATGTGTGCAAATCTTTGAATATATATATATTTTTAAGTGAACATTTTAAACTCATGTTACAACTTCTGGGGGTCCCTGGAACAAAATATTTTAAGATGGGGGTCCGCTTGACATGAAAACATTTGAGAACCACTGATATTATAGCAAGCAAAGTTTTTTTCAAAAAAATAAATAGGATTTAGAAGACATTTGTAGAATCCCCCAGAAGCAAAGATTTGAGTAAAAAATGTTCGCTAGTTAATTATGTTTGCACAAAATTTCCACAATTCCCCCCCCCCCCCCAAAAAAATAGCAGATCTACAAGCTCATAGCGCGGCACTCGGTGCCGCGCTATGAGCTTGTAGATCTGCTTTTTTGAATAGCCAAAGAAAAATCAAGAAATGACACAGATGCGTTCCCGGCTTGAACGGGTTAACAGCAGAGGTGGATGGCTCGTCCTCTCTATTGTGCATCTAATACGTTTCCCCCCGCAAACCATCTGTCGGAGGAGCGCCGTTTCAGCTAAATATGTATAATACTCCATCGCAAGACGGTGTCGCTTCGCTTGCCAAGCAACTGCAGAGTAGCCACGACTCAGAAACACCCTCGATAAAACTAGACACCTCTGAAATACCATATGCCTCGAGATACTGCATGTGTCTGTGCATTGCATTAAGTGCAGGGACATCCTTCTCTTTACTTTGTGTGACTATTCAACCTGCTTGTTTGATGACTATAGTGTTCATGCTTTATTCTGGTCTCGCGCTCATAAAGTCGCTCTGGATAAAAGCCTCTGCTAAATGTAAATGGGAAATGGTGTGAGTGACGTGACCACATGACCACATGACCACATGATGACATGATGACATGACGACGGTCAATATAATGAATGAATCTTACAGATGTAAGATTCATTCTCTGACTTTTGATTTAGCTATTTTCCTTTAGATAAAAAGAAAAACATGAGAAAACCATCCAAAATGTCTAATGATAATCATGAGTTGACATCAGCTGAAGTCAGTTTTAGATTTTTTTGGCTATTCAAAAAATTGCAGAGTGCCGCGCTATGGGCTTGTAGATCTGCAATTGTTTTAGAAAAATCGTGAAATTTTGTGCAAATCTTTGAATATACATAATTTTTTTAAGCAAACACTTTAACTCAAATCTTTGCTTCTGGGGATTCTACGAATGTATTCTAAATCCTAACTTTTTTTTTTTTTTTTTTAAACTTATGTTGCTATAATATCAGTGGTTCTCAAACTTTTTCATGTCAAGGGCCCCCAAAATGATATGTAGTATTGGGTCACGGACCGCCATCTCAAAATATTTTGCTCCAGGGACCCCCATAAGCTAAGATTTGAGTTAAAAGTGTATATGTATTCAAAGATTTGCACACATTTTCACGTTTTTCTTAAAAGAAATTAGCCAAAGAAATGTTAAAACGACACAGATGCGTTCCCGGTCTTAACGGGTCAAAGCATGACTCCTATATCCCATAAAGTCACGTGACTTACTGCGTGTGCACAGGCCCTCGGTGCAGTTCTTGCTCTCCATCATGCTCCCGCTGCAGTGGCGCCCTCCGTTCCTGGGTGGGGGGGCCTGGCACTCGCGGCTCCGCCAGTGGGTGCATTCTGTCCCGCAGGCCGACCACTTGGCCCACTCTGTCCAGCCTCCGTCCACTAGGGGGGGACACACGAACAAGAGACCTCTCAGTCAATTTACAATTTAGGCTTTTAGCAAACGTTCTTAAAGCCATTGAGACCTGAAGCCGATTCTACATGTCTCCTGAATCTCAACAGTTTTCTGAAAAACGTTTGTTTCTATATCAGTGGTGCTCAATCTTTTTTATGTCAAGGACCCCTAAAATAATATGTATTTGGCCGCGGACCCCCATCAAAATATTTTGTTCCAGGGACCCCCCAGAGGCAACGATTTGAGTTCAAAATGTTCGCTTTAAAAAATATATATATTTAAAGATTTGCACACATTTTCACGATTTTTCAAAAATAGCAGATCTACAAGCTCATAGCGCGGCACTCGGTGCCGTGCTATGAGCTTGTATATCTGCTATTTTTGAATAGCCCAAAGTGTAAAATAATGCTTTTTAGCTCAAATCAAAAAATGACACAGTTCCAGGTCTTAATGGGTTAAAGGGCAAGACCACTTTGGTAGAGGTTTGGGTTGTGGTTACCTTGCAAGAAATAAAAAATATTTGCCCGATTGATTAGAAATTGATCATTCTAAATATGCAGCTCTTAAAGTCACGCTTAAAGCATGCAAACGAACGTAAACGAACGTAAACAAAGTTGATTCAGACAATATAGAACATCACAAAACCCACTACTGTTTTATTTGCATTTATAAAAATGTCAACTTCCTGTTGATTTTACTATTTTAATTAGGAATAAAACCCGGACTGGATCCACGGATCCAGATCTTCGAATAGTAAAATCAACAGGAAGTTGACATTTGTATTAAAGAAACAAACAGTACTGGGTTTGGTGATGTTCTATATTGTCTGAATCAACTTTGTTTAAGTTTGTTTACATGCTAAAAGAGTGACTTTAAGAGCTGTTTCACCGTACAATGTAAGTCAATGAGGAGCACATTTAGAATTATCAATTTCTAAGGAGCAATTATTTTTGATTTCTTGTCCACCTTTGGAGTTACATCACGGCAAGGTAACTACACAACCCAAACCTCTACCACAGTGGTCTTGCCCTTTAATCCAGAGTGATTTACAGTAAGCGAGGTAAACACAAGGTAATAAATCTAATGCATAGAGATGGTAATCTAGGATCATAGCTAAACCAAGAACCTATCATCAGTCTAAAACAGTATAGTATCAAAAAGAAAAAAAAAACCTATACAAACTATAGGATGCCAGGTCAACAAATGAACCTGGAATCTGTCTAATAACATGCTATCAAAGTGTCAGGATTTTAGATTTACGCTCGACCCATCTATTATTAGTACAAAAACATGTGAAAAGAAGAAAGAAGAAAAAGCTGCATTCTTTGCGTGTTCTAAACCACATTCTGTACATATATATATATATATATATATATATATATATATATATATATATATGATGTGCTCATCCCAGGTTAATGCTAGTGCAGTCACACACATTCTACACATTTTACAAAATTACTTTAACCCATTAAGACCTGGAACTGTGTCATTTTTAGATTTGAGCTAAAAAGCATTATTTTACACTTTGGGCTATTCAAAAATAGCAGATATACAAGCTCATAGCGCGGCACCGAGTGCCGCGCTATGAGCTTGTAGATCTGCTATTTTTGAAAAATCGTGAAAATGTCTGCAAATCTTTGAATATGTATATTTTTAAAGCGAACATTTTTAACTCAAATCTTTGCTTCTGGGGGGGTCCCTGGAACAAAATATTTTGTCCACGGCCAAATACATATCATTTTGGGGGTCCTTGACATGAAAAAGATTGAGCACCACTGATATAGAAACAAACGTTTTTCAGAAAACTGTTGAGATTTAGGAGACATGTAGAATCGGCTTCAGGTCTCCATTCTAGACAATGGGCCCGATTAGAAAATGTACACTTTGAAAAAAAAAAAATAGACACTTTGTGTCTCCTACCGGTCTGCTGGTCATCAAATTATTGTCTTAGGAATGAGACAAAAACTAAAAAATATCCATGAATTCAAGTCTCCATGGGGTGACTAATATAGATGGGAAAAAAGTAATTTTGGGCGTGAACTAACCCTTTAATGTCCTACTTGACGAAAGCATCAAAAGTAGCAGATCCACAAGCTTGTAGATCTGCTACTTATGTTATTGTAGCATTGTTTAGTTAGATGCTATCCTGTAAAGTTCCTGTGTTGGACATTATGAGGAGATGATATGAAGCTCACCTGGACATAGTGTGGTACAGGTCACTCTCTGGAAGGGCGGGCCCTCGCAGAACGCTCCGCCGTTGAGAGGCGCGGGATTGGTGCAGCTGCGCGTCCGTCGCTGCCAGCCCCGCCCACATCGAGCGTTACACTCCGACCATTCGGTCCACGACGACCAACCTCCGCTCACTGTGCAGATAGACACACACACACACACACACACACACACACACACACACACACACACACACACACACACACACACACACACACACACACACACACACACACACACACACACACACACACACACACAAGGTTATGACCCAGTGTCGTTAGCACAGTTGTTCTCAACTGTTTTCATGTACTTGGCACGTTGGAACCACCATAGACAGTTGCAATTGCAAACTGTTCCTCATTGCTTGGGACTCCAAGAACTTTGAGGACTAGTGCTTTAGCACATTGGTTCTCAAAGTGGGGTCCGGGGACCCCCAGGGGTCCTTGAGGGAGTTCCAGGGGGTCCCCAGCTAAATGATAGATTAGGCACCAAATGGACCCTTATGGGTCTGTAACTCTGAGAGTGTACAAATGGAACCAAATGGACCCTAACGGGTCCATTTGGTTCCATTTGTACACACTCAGAGTTAAATTGACATAGATTTTACAATATGAATTGCAGTCCAAGTGATAGAAATGCCATTAAATGGGGGTCCGTATCCCTAATGCATGTCAAACTGGGGGTCCTTGAAATTAAAATGGTTGAGAATCACTGCTAGAGCCGTAACAAATCTTCTCTTATGGGGGTCCCTGGCATATCTTTTGAAATGGGGGTCCGCGGGCTGATAAGTGTCAATTTGGGGGTCCTTGACATGAAAAAGTTTGAGAACCACTGCTTTAGCAAGATGCATGCGTTGGGTGTGATAGAAAGAAAATGTGTACTGTGTGTGTGTGTGTGTGTGTGTGTGTGTGTGTGTGTGTGTGTGTGTGTGTGTGTGTGTGTGTGTGTGTGTGTGTGTGTGTGTGTGTGTGTGTGTGCGTGCGTGCGTGCGCGCGTGCGTGTGTGTGTTATACCGTAGACAATGAGCGTGGCTGTGCTGCTGCGTCTCTTGGCCACCACGTTGCGGGCCACACAGGTGTAGTTAGAAGTGTCCGACAGCCTGGCCTGTTTGATGATCAGGTCATGATCAATGGTCACCAGGAAGTTAGAGTCCAACGAGGGGTCTATGGTGTCCTCGTTCTTTAGCCAGTCCACCTGGAGAGAGAGAGAGAGAGAAGACCGCACAGTCAGACACAAACAGAGACGCACGGTGCACGCACTCATGCACAATCTTTGTTTTTGTGGAGCAGAGCTTTGCATGTAGACAAATGAGCGGAACTGTGTAGTTCATGCTTAAATAGCCTTGGACAAGACTTGAGACTGAGAGAGGTCTTTTTATGGATTCTGACATTTGTAGTATTCTCTGTGAGTCTTGGTCGACCACTCCCTCCCCACATCCAATGTACTGTCTGCTCCGTGTTTAACCCATTGAGACCTACCTGAAGCCGATTCTACATGTCTCCTAAATCTCAACAGTATTCTGAAAAACGTATGTTTCTATATCAGTGGTGCTCAATCCTTTTCCAGGGACCCCCCAGAAGCAAGGATTTGAGTTAAAAATATTCGCTTAAAAAATATATATATATTCAAAGATTTGCACACATGTTCACGATTAAAAAAAATAGCAGATCTACAAGCTCATAGCGCGGCACTCGGTGCCGCGCTATGAGCTTGTATATCTGCTATTTTTGAATAGCCAAAGTGTAAAATAAAGCTTTTTAGCTCAAATCTAAAAATGACACAGTTCCAGCTGTTGTTGTGACTGATCGCAATCTCCAATACATTGATCAGCCGACAGGCTAAGCATGGGAGAAACTGCATGATGCGCATATTAAAAAGGACTCATGTCCAAGTCCTTAAAATGGTTTACTTCAGTGAAACCAAATATTACAATTAAAGTTTCCAATAAATATATGTAATAAATGATGTGCAAAGAAATAAGTTCAAGGTGCAGTGCAATGACAGTAGCTCTGTAAATAAAATCATCTGTGTTTGGAGGAACGTGCAGCTATGGGAATCACACAGGTGAATGAAATCAAGATTCATTTATATTCATGAAAGTTGTGTTATGTCATCACACAGCACGTTTTCATTTACTGGAAGTAATTAAGATTGGCTTTTTAGGGACTTTTGATATAAAATAAAATGCACAAAAATTGATTGTTTTCAATTATTTTGGCATCTACTGTATTGTTAGGTATGCCCATATGATGACCACGGATATATGCTATACAATTGTGAAAAACATACTTTTCATTTCAGTAGACCTTTAAACAGTGAGCAAAAATGTCGTCAACAAAATATATCTCTCCTAGCTCACCCTGCCTACCCCCCCCCCCCCCCCATGGTCAAACCAGCCATAAGCACCCACAGCGACGATAGCAGATCAACAACCTCAACACGTGTTTTGAGGTTGTTGATCTGCTATTGTCGCTATCTTTCAATTTGTATCCTGAAAATGAACAGTTACGCTATGCATGTGCACACTCTAAATATAAAGTGCTTACCCACAAGCACACAGATGATACCCGTCGAATCAGGCTACTTGTGCTCAGAAATATTCTATATACCGTTCAATAAAGAAGTGTTTTAATCCTGTTAGTTCCTGAATTTCACTGTCAATTAAATTTCAATGTAGGCGTTTAAATTGAAATCGAATTGAACTGATTGTATTTGTCTGTTTCCATCGAGTGTAAGACTGGTTTCAACTGAGGCAACAGCAACAACATACTCATTGAGGAATGCTGTGAAATCCAGGCAGAGAAGGGATTAAAACACCTGGTGGTAGTAAGGCCAATAATAACCCATTCAGTACCGGGAACGCATCTGTGTCATTTTAGATTTCTTTTAAGATATAACCATTATTTTTATACTTTGGCTATTTTTGAAAAATCTTGAACATTTGTGTTGAATACCGGTACATATATTTTTTTGAAACATTTTTTTTTTTTAACTCAAATCTTTGCTTCTAGGGGGGTCCCTGGAACAACATATTTTGATGGGGATCGGCGGCCAAAACACATCATTTTTTGACAAGAAAGAGTTTGAGAACCACTGATATATCAACAATATTTTTTCAGAAAAATTAAGACATTTGTTGAGACATTTGACAGTTACAAATGTTCCCTTTAAAAACATATATGTATTCAAAGATTTGCACACATTTTCACGATTTTCTTTGGTTAAACATATTTTTTGAACAGACAAAGAAATGTTAAAATGACACAGATGTGTTCCCGGTCTTAAAGACTTAAATAAGGAATGTGCAGTGAATATTTGGAGGTCGACCAAGGTCTCTGTTTTTTAGCGATTCTGACAAATGTCAGAATGGATAAAAACAGATCTCTGTCAGTCTGGTCCAAGGCTAGCATAAACATCATGCACAAACAAATCCTGTAAACACAGTGAGAGCCTCGGAGGGTTATCAAGTCATCACGCCATGCCTCCTCCATGCAGCATCTGACATTTAGGCCAGAGGCTGTCAATATTGGATGAATAAATAATGACTGAAGTTTGCACGGGAAAAATATAAATATCTATCTTCTTCTCTCACCCCCTCCCTCCTTCTCTCACCCCCTCCCTCCTTCTCTCATCCCTCCCTCCTTCTCTCACCCCCTCCCTCCTTCTCTCACCCCCTCCCTCCTTCTCTCATCCCTCCCTCCTTCTCTCACCCCCTCCCTCCTTCTCTCACCCCCTCCCTCCTCGTAATGTCTGTGAACAACCGGAACGCATGCATGTGCACACACATGCAGACGCACGCACACACGCACACACGCACGCACGCACGCACGCACACACACACACACACACACACACAGACAGACAGACAGACAGACAGACAGACAGACAGACAGACAGACAGACAGACAGACAGACAGACAGACAGACAGACAGACAGACACACACAGACACACACACACACACACACACACACACACACACACACACACACACACACACACGTGCGCAGTGGCACGCACAGGTTTCAATCAAAATGCATCAGCACATTACCATATTTATAATAATCAACATGTCACAATATCAATAATAATCAATATAAATGTATTACTAATTGTAAAATACTTAAAGCCTATACACTTCGTTGGCCAGGGACTCCCAGGAGACTGCACCTGGCCCCCCTCCTTTTTTTCTCCCTCTACACCAAATCTATTTGCATAAAAATAGCCGATCTACAAGCTCACAACACGCTGTGAGCGTGTAGACCTGCTCTTTTCTCAGAGAGTTGGTCTACAGTGACATAACAACCAGAATGGGTTCATTGCTGGTTCATTGCTAAAGGATGAGTGACATATGTATTTCCAAAACAGATAAAATATTGATTGCGTAAAAACCACGTGTGCTTCTGTGGATGAGGGAAGAGACTAGACTAACACTCATATATATCGGTGGTTATTTGACTTTTTTTTATCTGCAATAATAAAGCCGATGTGTAGTAATGTCTAGTGTATTTTGGGCATGTCATCAAAGGTGAAAAAGAAAGAAATAAATAGATTACTTTCTCACAGAACAATGTTCCTCTGAGGCAGTGTGGATTTTGACAGAGAATTTTGATTTAGTTTTAGTCATAGTCTTTTTTCTAGTTTTAGTCGACTAAATATCATAAGATTTTAGTCGACTAAATCTACAGTTGATTTAGTCGACTAAAATGGATTTTGCCGGTGCCTTGATGTGTCGTAATGGCTGACTTTACACTTGGTTGCATGCTGAAAATAGCAGATCAACTGCGACGCGTTGTGAGCTTGTAGATCTGCTATTTTCAGAGCGCAACACCCAAGATAAAATGACTAACATAAAACAAACATAAAAGGAATTGTTTTTTAGTTCTACTGGATCTCTTCTCCACTAGTCCCTCACTAAGGGTTTAGTTGACGAAATCAACACAGCTCTGAGGCATTCTGGAATGTTGAGACAAAAAGGAGAAATGCATATTTGTATCCTGTGTGTTGAACCTCATGGTCGACACACAGGATACAAATATGCATTTCTGTTAGAGCGGCTGTGTAATTAGTGTGACTAAACATACAAGAGAGACACTTTGAACGATTCTGTCGGTAGGCTGACAGAAAATGTCCAACTAGTTAGACAGGATGTAGTTGGTACTGTAGCATTATTAAAATACCGTCTCTGTCAGGTGGAAACCTCATACTGTATGTCCAAAACTGTTACTTTTTTAAGGATTCAAATTCAAAAATAGCGAACGTAGGTAGCAGATCTACAAGCTCAAAACGCGTCGCTTTGCACCACGTTTTGTAGGCCGTTAATTTAAGAAAAAATAAACACAAAAAGGTTAGAATATGGAGATAAGAGGTTTCTGCCCGACAGTAACGATATCATTTTGGAATTGTCTATTTTCTAAAAGCTTTAATCAAATCCTCATTTTCCAAATTGATTAGAACTGATTTAGCGTTTTTTTTCAAAGCGTCTGTAATCAGTGTTGATTTTGTCGGCTAAAACTATGGTGAAAAATGTTGGTCGACTACCTTTTATCACTGACGAAAAACTACATAAAAACTAAATAAAAACTAAGCTATGATGACTAAAACTAAGACTAAATATATTGACAATTTCGTCAACAAATACAAACTAGACTAAAATGTTAGTGGGGGATCTAGTGGAGAAGAGATCCAGTAGGACTAAAAGACAAGTCATTTTATGTTTGGTTGCACTCGGGTGTTGTGCTCTGAAAATAGCCGATCTACAAGCTCACAACGCGTCGCGCTGCGACGCGTTGTGAGCTTGTAGATCGGCTATTTTCAGCATGAAACCAAGTGTAAAATCAGCCATTATTATGACGCCATCAAGGCACCGCCAACATACATTTTAGTCGACTAAATCAACTGTAGATTTAGTCGACTATAATCTTATGATATTTAGTCGACCAAAACCAGACACAAACTAAAACATTTCAGATGACTAAAATATGACTAAAACTAAATGGAATTTTATTCAAAAGACTATATGACTACATTTTATGTCAAAATCAACACTGGCTAAGACTCTCCAAAATCGGGATCGACGTCGGAACAACAAAAGAACGTGTCATGGTCTCGGGGGGCTCTAGAGGTGACACGGTGACATACCTCAGCAGGGGGCATGCCCTCCGGGGGGCGACACTGCAGCAGAACCTCCTGTTCGAGACGCACCTCCCGGCCCAGTGGCTCCTGCTCAAAGTTCTTCCTCAGGTCTATAGGGGGCGACACAGAGCAGTCGGCAGTGAGTGACGGCTAGTGGTTGGAGCAACCCAGAGTGCAGAGTAATGAACACCCCCCCCCCGTCCATCTCAATGACACACACACACACACACACACACACACACACACACACACACACACAGTAGGAAAGCCCCCCCCCCCCCCGCCCCCCCCTAAAAGCCTCTTTCCACTCCTGTATGTTTCTTCATAGGTTGATAAACATGTACCGTGTCAATCACGCCATGCCACACATCGCCATGGGAGACTAGAGAAATTACATGTTTATGTTGACACGTATGACAGGTAGATAGTAGATAACACTCTCTGCCTTTACGCTCTCTCTCTCTCTTTGTAACTAAAGTTTTTAAATAATTGTAGTGGAGTAAAAGTACAATATTTGCCTCTGAGATGCAGTGGAGTAGAAGTGAAAGTATTGGATATTGGAAATACTCCAGTAAAGTAAAAAATACCTAAAAATTGTACTGAAGTACAGTACTTGAGTAAATGTACTTAGTTACTTTACACCACTGTCTCCCACACACACACACACACACACACACACACACACACACACACACACACACACTGTGTTAGTACTCACAGGCGATGCGGACGTAGGCGCGGCTGCTCTTGGTGGTGCCCGCTGAGCTCCAGGCCACACACTGACACCAGTAGTCCTCCAGGCCAAACAGCTCTTCTACCTGAGTCCTGGACACAGAGATATCCACCTCCCTCACCACCAGACCTGAGAGGGGGGGGGAGAGAAGACATTCCTTAACGAACATCCATAGCATAACATGTACTGTACAGCATATTTAAAGTCTTTTTTTTCTCCTTTTTCTCTCCCAGAACCTGGCAACTCGGTGTTGCCAGTGAGAGAAACAAGCAACCAGCGTTAGCTCGTTCTGCATTAGCGTTAGCTCTTCGGGGACTTTCAGTGCCTGTTAGGGTCTCATGAGACTCCACAATGAGTACTAGGAGGAAAAAAACAGACTTTGCATTTGTTAAAATAGGCGAATTTCAGCTTTCCACGGGCTCCCATTATGCCAACGGAGGGGGTCGTTAGACGGGACGAAGGGGGACTCTCTGGGAATAACTCAACGACCCTTTCAATGTTGGTGAGTGATTAGCGCATCAAAGATAACACTTAAAATGTCCGGTCTCCTTTAAGTCTTACCTCAGGTACTCACCGCACCAGATACATACACACACTCAACTCAACTCAACTCAACTTTATTTATATAGCACATTTAAAACAACCACAGCTGCCACAAAGTGCTGTACAGTGCATAGGTAATACAGTATGTAAAAACAGAGATTAAAAACACAGAATACAAAGACAAACACAGAACAAGAAAAGGAGGGGGGCTAGTTCAGAAAAAGAGGTCTCATGCTGTGTTAAAAGCCAAAGAATAAAAGTGCGTTTTAAGCGAGGATTTAAACATGGCCAGAGAGGGGGCCTGCTTAATCTGCAGGGGAAGATCGTTCCAGAGCTTGGGGGCAGCGACTGAAAAAGCTCTGTCCCCTCTAAGCTTCCGGTTCGCCCACGGGACCTCCAGCAGCATCTGGTCAGCTGACCTGAGGGAGCGGGCAGGAGTGCGGGGGGGGAGGAGCTCAGAGAGGTATGGAGGGGCGAGACCATTTAAGGCTTTAAAAGTAAAAAGCAGAACCTTGAACTGGATTCTAAAGTGCACGGGCAGCCAGTGGAGAGAGGCGAGGATGGGAGTTATATGCTCTCTCCTACGTGTGCCAGTTAGTAATCGGGCAGCAGCGTTCTGAATCAGCTGGAGCCGAGCAAGGGAAGACTGACTGGCTCCAAGGTAGAGGGCGTTACAGTAATCCAGCCGAGATGTAATAAAGGCATGGATTACTGTCTCAAAGTGCTGGGTGGATACCAAGGGTTTCACTTTTGCCAACTGTCTCAAATGAAAAAAGCTAGACTTCACCACTGAACTAATTTGGCGATCTAGCTTGAAGTCATTGTCCATTTTAAAACCCAGGTTGGAGACTGTTGGCTTCACAAACTGTGCCAGGGGGCCTAGATCAAAGGGAGGGGGGTTACCAGAACCATTTGGGGCAAACACCACCACCTCAGTTTTCTTTTCATTGAAGCTTAGAAAGCTTAGGGCCATCCAGGCTTTAACACTGTAAGAGTGTGTAAATATGTAGATAATCTGTTTTTTATTCTCTCTTCCCCTTAGCCCCCCCCCCTTCTTCTCCTTCCCTTTGTCTCTTATCATTGGAAATAACAGAAAAGATGGCGCGTGCTCAATAACACATTTCACCCTCTGTTTTACACCCTGTTAACCTGTGATGTGACAATAAATCATGATTCTGATTCAGGTTTTATACCAAGTGAAAGCAAAACATTGACATATTGATGCCATTTGTTTCAAAAGTTTACCCCAAGCTAGCCTCTCCTACATGGATGTAGAAGCATTTCTGACAGCACATGCACCATTCTTATGGTTTGTGTAAGATTGATAGTTTTCTCTAAGTTACAACGTAACACAGCTTTTTTTACACATTACATTATTCTTTGTGTTTATTGTAGATACATCATTTAGTTTTGATTGCTTTGTTCCACTTTGGCAATGTCCCAAAACATATGTTTTTCTCATGCCAATACAGACCCATTGAATTTAAATAACTTAGAGAGAGAGAGAGAGAGAGAGAGAGAGAGAGAGAGAGAGAGAGAGAGAGAGAGAGAGAGAGAGAGAATGAGTTCAGGCTCAGTTTTCTCGGCTCACAGAAATAATGCATTAGCTGTGAGCCAATCATAGTTAACATGCATATACATGTCCTTCATACATACATGCATACATGCATACATGCATACTGTACTGTACGAAACCATAGGAACTAATGGCTCATGTAATATAAATACAACATGATGTCTGCGCCACAGAGATTAAAATAAAAGTGACATTACTGTATGTGGGCGTGTGTGTGTGTGTGTGTGTGTGTTACGCACGTGTTGTTATGAAACCATACGTGATACGTGATTTGTTTATATGCGTGTGCAAACATGTTCTTGTTTGTGTGTGTGTGTGTGTGTGTGTGTGTGTGTGTGTGTGTGTGTGTGTGTGTGTGTGTGTGTGTGTGTGTGTGTGTGTGTGTGTGTGTGTGTGTGTGTGTGTGCAGCCACCTATATTTGAATACGGGTCTCCCGCATAGGAAACCAAACCAAACCGCTCAGCCAAAGGGGAAAACCCCTCGGGCCATGAAAGGAGATATTAAGCCTGAGTTATACTTAGTTGTTGCGCTGATGTAAACGCACAGAAAATAGCATGTCTACAAGCTCACTGTGTGTCCCCACTGAGACGCATTATGAGCTCCTAGATCTGCTGTTTAAGGTGCGTTTAAGGGTCCATTTGGTTCCATTTGTACACTCTCAGAGTTACAGACCTGTAAGGGTCCATTTGGTAACCCAGAGGATCCCTGTACCTCACATTGAGAACCACTGCAATGACATTATGTACTGTACAGTATGTATGATAGAATTTGTGTTTATCATATCAAACATTATAATGAAGGCTAAAATTATGTATATTTTTTAACCCATTAAGGCCTGAGGCCGATTCTACAAATGCCTTCTAAATCAGTAGTTCTCAAACTTGTTTGTGCAAAGGACCCCCAAAATGTTATGTATTTGGCCACGGACCCCCTCCCCATCTTAAATGTTTTTGTGCCAGTGCCCCCCATAAGAGAAGATGTGTGTTATAAAAAATGCTAAATTATTCAACATTTTTCAAACATGTTCAAAAATAGCAGATTTACAAGCTCGCAGCGTAGCATGAAATGATGCGCTGTGAGCTTGTAGATCTGCTGTTTTTGAAAACCACTGTTCTAAACCACTGTTCTAAACCACTGTTCTAAACCACTGTTCTAAACCACTGTTCTAAATCCTAAGAGTTTTTTGAAAAACTTATATTGCTATATACAGTATATATAAAATGACACAGATGCTTTCCCGGTCTTAATGGGTTAATATACTGAATATATATAGGAATCTCTAAAGGGAACCATAAAGGAATGGGACCGTTAAAGAGGGAACTAAAACCTAAAAAGGATCCTGACCCCCCTGATGCAGTGAGTTAGACTCTAACCTGTGACCTGGTCCAGACTCTCTCTGGTGACGTGGTCGTTCTGGTTGACCCATTCCCCGTTACACTTGAAGTAGATCTGTGTGGCCGGAGCCGCCCGGCAGCGCAGCAGCACCGGCCGGTTCTTCACGATGAACGCGTCCTCCGGCTCTAACTGGAACTCCGGCAGCGGCTCCGCCGGCGCCGACGGGAACGAGTCGGGGAGAACCTCGGCCTCGCCGTAATCACTGCTCTCTGGGGAATACACACAAACACACACACAATGGTTTAGACACAGAGGACTATGAAGGGGAACTATCTCTGTGTGTGTGTGTGTGTGTGTGTGTGTGTGTCTGTGTGTGTGTGTGTGTGTGTGTGTGTGTGTGTGTGTGTGTGTGTGTGTGTGTGTGTGTGTGTGTGTGTGTGTGTGTGTGTGTGTGTGTGTGTGTGTGTGTGTGTGTGTGTGTGTGTGTCTCTCTGTGTGAGTGTGAGTGTGAGTGTGTGTGTGTGTGTGTGTGTGTGTGTGTGTGTGTGTGTGTGTGCGCGCGCGCGCGAGTACTCAGATATTTTACTTACAGTAAGTAAAAGTAGCAATACTTTTACTCGTGTCGCATCTTAGCTTGTAGATCAGCTATTTTCAAATAGCCTAGGTATAAAAGTAAAAGTATTGAAAATTGTATATACTCCAGTAAAGTAAAAGTACCTCAAAATTGTACTTAAGTACAGTATTTGAGTTCTTGTACAGTACTTAGTTACTTGGTGAGGGTGAATGTTTCCCTGACGGAGCGTTTTCCTCCTCAGACCTTTTAAGGTGCCAACAGCTTTGTCCTCTATAGGTGGAGACGCTGACATTTTGTCTCCCACTGTGCTGTCAGCGCCCGGACCCCCTGGTCAGGAGGAGACCGCACCTCCCTGTGGGGGGGAGGAGGGGGGGGGGGGGGGGAGGGGGGGCCGCTGACCTTACTGCTGACAGGGTGATAACACATATTATCCCCTGACATTTTCGGTCCCCCCCCCCCCCCCCGCGGTGAGGACCCTGAAGAGTGATGCTCTATGGGCGGTGTGGTGGAGAGGCATGGTGTTTAGTTTTGTTAAAGGAGAATTCCGGACAACGTTTTTCTTACCTTTTATATATTATTATATCCAGGGGTACATAACTGGTGAGCTGCACCCAAAATAAAAATAAATAATGCGCGGCACATCAGACCAGTGGTTCTCAAACTTTTTCATGTCAAGGACCCCCAAATTGACACTTATTAGCCCGCGGACCCCCATTTGAAAAGATATGCCAGGGACCCCCATAAGAGAAGATTTTTACGGCTCTAGCAGTGATTCTCAACCATTTTAATTTCAAGGACCCCCAGTTTGACATGGATTAGGGCTACGGACCCCCATTTAATGGCATTTTTATCTCTGGGACCCCAATTCATATAGTAAAATCAATGTTAATTTAACTCTGAGAGTGTACAAATGGAACCAAATGGACCCGTCAGGGTCCATTTGGTTCCATTTGTACACTCTCAGAGTTACAGACCCATAAGGGTCCATTTGGTTCCATTTGTACACTCTCAGAGTTACAGAACCATAAGGGTCCATTTGGTTCCTATCCATCATTTAGCTGGGGACCCCCTGGAACCCCCTCAAGTACCCCTGGGGGTCCCCGGACCCCACTTTGAGAACCAATGCATCAGACGACGCGAGGCGCTTTTGCGTACCAACAGCTGGGACAGGAATTTCCAAGCTTTTATTTTTTAGCAAAACTAAAAAAAATTAAAAGCCTGGAGATCGAGGCTAGGAATTTACTTCCTGAAGCCACACTCACACAATCACGCTGAAGCACGCGTCGGCCCCATGTACAGCCATTAGGCGCAGGGGGAGGGGACGCATGCTGCACGTGATTGTGTGAGTGTTGCCTCGCAGCCGGTGTTGCGACTTCACACCGACTCGCAGCTCGCTGCACGCAGCGGCTGTTAGAGGCACTCGTCACCGATGATGAACGCACCGTAATGGTGCAAAATATGCCGTGAACGTCCCAATCTGGCGGATAAAAGCAGCGCAGCACACCAACCATGGGGGGTTCACCAAACGGCGTGAGAAAAAAAAAACGGAACGGGACCATTTATTTGGTGCGCCCCAAGTCACATCTCCAGGTGCTCTTCTGAGTACTAGACCCAAAAAGTTATGTGCACCCACCCCTGATTATATCCTAGAACGAGTGCTAACAGTAGAAAAAAATCATAACTCCATCTGCAGCTAAAAACCTGAGCGGACGGTCCATGCGCTAGATCGCGTATTTTTATCAACATTTTATATATATTTTTGTTCATATCTGACTTTACTAATGACAGAAACCTCGCCACGGTGTTTTTGTCCCAAATGGGACGCCGTAGTGTTTAAAAAGGGCAAAATCTCGTCTTGCAAAACTTCCGGAGGGACTCATCATCTCACACAAACACTGTGGACAGTGTTTTCTGTCATTAGCAAAGTCAGATATGAACAAAACAACATATATTGCGATACAAATACGCGATCTAGCACATGGATCGTCCACTCTGGTTTTTAGCTGCGGTGGACTCGGGATGGAGTTATGAATTTGTTCTACTGTACCGCTCATAATAATCATATAAAAAGGTAAGAAAAACGTAGTCCGGAATTCTCCTTTAATAATAGTCACCTGAGCCAGAAGCTGCTGCACTGATAGTGAACACCTTTTGAACATCTTTATATGTTGGCAATTTGTTCCACAGATGAGAAAGGCAAACACGTTGGACGTGACACAATTTAAAACCATCAAATTATTGGCTTAGGAATGCGACAAAAACTAAAACAAATATCACTATCCCTTTAAAGATGAGAAGAACATGTCTCCCCCCCCCCCGGTGTAGGCACAAGAGTTTTTGTTTGGAAACACAAAGAGTTTGGTCCAGTGGGGTTTCTGTAATGATGGATTGCATGGGGCAGCAGAACACAATAAATCACCTCAGATGGCATTAATTCTATCCTCCTCTCCTCCAGCCCTGTGTCGTGTCGTACCGGACACAGGGAGCTGTGCAGACAGCGGAGGCTATAACCCACTCACTACGGGAACGCATATGTGTCACTTTATATATCTTTGGGTTATTAAGAAATAGCAGATCTACAAGCTCATAGAGCGGCACCGAGTGCCGCTCTATGAGCTTGTAGATCTGCTATTTTTTGAAAAATCGTGAAAATGTGTGCAAATCTTCGAATATATATTCTACAATTATTTATTTTTTTAACTTATGTTGCTATATCAGTGATGCTCAAAATGATATGTATTTGATATGTATCCAGACCACCATCTCAAAATATGTTGTTCCAGGGACCCCCAGAAGCACAGATCGGAGTTAAAAACACTTTATAAAACATATATATATATATAGGCCTGGGCCGTAGCGTGACGGTCACGGCACCCTTGGCTGCAATGCCAGCCTGACAACGTGTTGCGGGATCGACTCCCGTTCCCCACGACCTTTGCTGCGTGTCACCGCCCCCCCCCCCCCCCCCCCCATCTCTCTCCCCATTTCCATTCAGCCTACTTTCCATATCCTTCTTAAAAAAATTAAAAAATAAAAAAAAGTTATAAAAAGAAAAGAAAGAAAGAAAGAAAATCTTTTAAAAAATGTATACATATATATTCAAAGATTTGCACACATTTTCACGATTTTTCAAAAATAGCAGATCTACAAGCTCATAGCGCGGCACTCGGTGCCGCGCTATGAGCTTGTATATCTGCTATTTTTGAATAGCCCAAGAAATAAATACAAAATGACACACAGATGCCCGGTCTCACAGGGATAATGCAGTGGCCTCTCTGCCACGGAGAGCGGAATAAAATGATCACAGCTCCTCTCTGGGCCGAGGCTGAGTGGATGTGATGACCTTTACACAGAAACAAACCAGAACAGAACTGTGTGCAACTCTGTCCCCAGGGACGCTTATTGGAATATCGCTTTACACAAAGTGAGCTGGATCCGTTTCCCTCAAAGACAAAACATTTCACATCACATCGCCGCCTGCCACAGGAATCAAACCCCCGTAAAGCAGGCAGAGTCACGTGACTGCCCGGGCATGAACGCAGAAATGCCGATACAAAAATACAGTAAAAATGCATTGTCATGCGTTTAGCTGCCTCGGGCGAGAGACTGCATGCATGCATGTATGCATTATGTTGCTCTCTCGCTCTCGCACGCGGCTGCTTATGCTGTAGTTTAATGCATTAAGACCGGGAACGCATCTGTGTTCTTTGGCTATTCAAAAATAGCAGATCTACAAGCTCATAGCGCGGCACCGAGTGCCGCGCTATGAGCTTGTAGATCTGCTATTTTTTTTAAAATCGTGGAAAATTTGTGCAAATCTTTGAATATATACATATTATTATTTTTTCAAGCGAACATCTTTAACTCAAATCTTTGCTTCTGGGGGGTCCCTGGAACAACATATTTTGATTCTACAAATGTCTTCTAAATCCTAACAGTTGCTATGGTGGTGCTCAAACTTTTTCATGTCAAGGTCCCCCAAAATTAAATGTTTTTAGCCGCCGACCCCCATCTCAAAATATGTTGTTCCAGGGACCCCCCCCCCGAATCAAAGATTTGTGTTAAAAATGTTATATGTATTCAAAGATTTGCACAATGTTAATGTTAAAGATTTTACAAAAATAGCAGATCTACAATCTCAAGCTTATAGATCTGCTATTTTTGAATAGCTATTTTTGAATGGTTATAGCTCAAATCTAAAATGACACAAACGCGTTTCCGGATTGACTGGGTTAACATCATCTACTATCTATCTAGCTCTATCTATCTCTCCATCTGCTATCTCGGTGCAGCATCTCTCTCTCTCTCTCTCTCTGACTCGTCCTCCAGGGTGAGTGGTGGGTCTTGTTGTAAATTGTTAATGTCTTCCCACTTTCCCACAGAAATATCTGTTGTGCTTACGAAACTGATCTGAATTCAATAAGCATTAAATAGAAGACTAGAGAGAGGCCGGTGAGGCGAGGATTGAGAGCAATGGCTCCAGTCTGGAGATGCCAATATAAAGGCCAATAGACAGGCCCGGTCCTGAGCTGTGTCTGCTCAGAGCACACGCACACACACACATACACACACACAAACACATACACACACACACACACGCACACACACACACGCACACGCACACACACACACACACACACACACACACACACACACAAACAAATGTACTTCTCGTCTCACGATCTGAAATCTCATTCCATATCATCGCTTTCAGGTGAAAATGTCCAAAAACGGTCTAAAATGTCTAAAATACTAAAATACCGGTAGTGAAAATAACTGATCTACGAGCAACACCTCGCGGCTTGTAGATCTGCTATTTGTCTGTCTGCTCTGAGCCTACTCTGAGGGTGACACTTTGATAAAGCATGGCATTCATTTACAACAAAACACAAAAAAATGTTTAAATGTTGTAGATTTGGAAACTCGGCTACACGGTGCATAGGGGCGAGATGTGGCTTTAACACAGACCAATTAAAACCGACCGAGGTCTTTAAAAAACAAAAAAACATACATCCAATTCAATTCAAAATCAATTACGCCCAGAGAACACAATGAATACCCTGTAAGATAGATACTATCTTTAGTTGTTAGGTAAGAGGTAAGTAAGAGAAGAAGAACATCACCCCGCTCTCCTTGACGTTTTATTCGATGAGACAGTAAGAGACGGTGAGAGAGAGCGACAGAGAGTACAAGAGATACCGGAGGACAAAAAGCCTGATTTATACTTAATTGTGCATGGGTGTCCCGTGCCGAAAATAACCCGATTTACAAGCTCACACAATGTGAACTTGTAAATCGTCTATCTTCGGTGTGCTTGTGTCCCCTGTGTGTAGAGGTAGATTCCATCTCAGGGATGTTAACACTGACTATACGCCACCTCTGGGCACCATGATACCATCTCCTTGACCCACATTCTCTGGCAAATGGTGAACCACAGCCTGTCCAGAACCAGACAGTGGGACGGACCACGGCCACAGCTCTGAGTACAACATTGTTTTACTTAACCCATTAATACCGGAGGCCATTCTTAAAACAAAACAAAATCCTAACAATTTTTGGAAAAAAATCTAAAAAAATAAATTTTCACGATTTTTCAAAAATAGCAGATCTACAAGCTCATAGCGCGGCACTCGGTGCCGCGCTATGAGCTTGTAGATCTGCTATTTTTGAATAGCCAAAGATATCTAAAGTGACACAGATGCGTTTCAGGTATTAATGGGTTAACTAAAAGTATCGATGCAATGTAGAAATGTTGTAAAAGTACAAAAGTATTGGCATCAAAATGTACTTAAAGTACCAAAAGTAAAAGTACTCATTGTGCAGAATGTCCCATTTCACAAGTTTTCAAATCTTGTGATCTTGTACAAATAAAGTACAGTAATTGAGTAAATGTACTCAGTTACTTTACGCCACTGGTACTGAGACCACAGGGTGGTCACTACTTAGGCCATAGGGTGATCGGTGAAGGGCAACTGTCACCCTCAATCTACCTTTAATCCATTCATTCTCTCTCACTCTCTTTCAATTCAATCTGCTTGACTGTTACCATGATTGCCAAAGCATTAAAGGAATAAAGACAAATCGGAATAAGAAAGACATGAATAAGAAGCCTGGTTGTTCAGACAGACAGACAGTGCCCTGTCTGTCTGCTCCTTGAGAGTTAATGTGAGGACCTGGATTCACATCTGACTTCTGTCACGTCTCCTCCTCCTCCTCCCTCTCTTCTCCTGTCTCGCCAAAACTAATCTGAAGCATAAAATGCCAAAAAGAAAGTATCTTTAACCCATTGAGACCTGGAACTGTGTCATTTTTAGATTTGAGCTAAAAAGCATTATTTTACACTTCGGGCTATTCAAAAATAGCAGATATACAAGCTCATAGCGCGGCACCGAGTGCCGCGCTATGAGCTTGTAGATCTGCTATTTTTGAAAAATCGTGAAAATGTGTGCAAATCTTTGAATATATATATTTTTAAAGCGAACATTTTTAACTCAAATCTTGGCTTCTGGGGGGGTCCCTGGAACAAGATATTTTGATGGGGGTCCGCGGCCAAATACATATCATTTTGGGGGTCCTTGACATGAAAAAGATTGAGCACCACTGATATAGAAACATACGTTTTTCAGAAAACTGTTGAGATTCAGGAGACATGTAGAATCGGCTTCAGGTCTCAATGGGTTAATCCACAATGATGCTCACCCATGAGCATACATCACATTGTGTGTGTGTGTGTGTGTGTGTGTGTGTGTGTGTGTGTGTGTGTGTGTGTGTGTGTGTGTGTGTGTGTGTGTGTGTGTGTGTGTGTGTGTGTGTGTGTGTGTGTGTGTGTGTGTGTGTGTGTGTGTTTATTCCATGCACAACAGTGCACGTCTCGGCCCTCAGCCCTGGCTAAGCCGTTGCCTGCAGTCTTTCAGGCTCTAGAATTCTCTGTCAATAAAGCAATTGTTGTTTCTTCTCATCCCTCCCTTTCTCTTTTGTCCAGCGCTGATCGATGTGCTCAAACACGGACACGAAAAACACAGTCTGTCACTCCTCAGGCGCTGTGTGTGTGTGTGTGTGTGTGTGTGTGTGTGTGTGTGTGTGTGTGTGTGTGTGTGTGTGTGTGGGGGGGGGGGGGGGGAACAGTATGACAGGGTGAGAAGCGGAGATAGACGGTGGTTCAGACAGTGGTGGAGACAGAGAGGCAGAATGGGAGGAGATCTCAGAGTATTTGTATAAGCCCTTGTGTGCGTGACTGTGTGTGTGTGTGTGTGTGTGTGTGTGCGTGTGCGTGCACACGTTCTGGTGCCTAAAGTCTCATTTATACCTCGTCACATGACCGTGTCGCTCGACGAAAATCGTGTTATTTTAGGCGAGAGACACCGCCGTGCGAACAAAGTATAAATGAGGCTTATAGAGAGACACAGTTTAATTAAAACACTGTTGGATAGACAGACAGGCAGGAGGCAGCTTCCCATCGCGCTCTTTCTCTCTCTATGTCTCTCTCTCTCTCTCTCTCTCTCTCTCTCTCATGGATAACAGTGGTTGAAGTGGAACCTGTGTTTTTGGCCGAGCCACACAAACATCCATCAGGACTCAGCAGCCGGCAATTTATGTGGAATGGAGGTTGTTGAAGACAAGAGGCTCCTTGCAAGCCCTGCACACCAACTCTTTTATTACCCTAATGACAGACAGCAGACGACTAGGAGTGTATACACAGGCTTCTGGGTATTCTTCTCCGAGAGCACAATCACACACACACACACACACACACACACACACACACACACACACACACACACACACACACACACACACACACACACACACACACACACACACACACACACACACATACACGCGTACACACCTCATGGTGTAAAATCAAAACGCAGCCTGTGTGTGTGTGTGTGTGTGTGTGTGTGTGTGTGTGTGTGTGTGTGTGTGTGTGTGTGTGTGTGTGTGTGTGTGTGTGTGTGTGTGTGTGTTTGTATTACTATACTTGCGAGGACCAAGTATAGTAGAATTTGAGGACCGTTTTCCTGGTCCTCACAAGACAAATGGTTGTTTTATAGTTAAAAAAAACATTTTTAGAGACACGTTTACAATTAGAAAAACATTCAGGTCAGGATTAGACATTTAGAAGGCTAGGTTTAGGGATTGGAATTAGAGTTAAACATGATAGTTGCGCGCCAGTGTCATGCACCCAAAAACAGCCGATCTATAAGCTCACAACGCGTCGCAGCGCGACGCGTTGTGAGCTTATAGATCGGCTGTTTTTCGGCTTCAGGCTTACGGTTATATATTTTATTCATAAAATGGCTGTCCTGGCGTTGGTGTCCTCACAAGTATAGTAATACAAACGTGTGTGTGTGTGTGTGTGTGTGATGTGTGTAATCAGCCTGTGTGTGTGTGTGGTGTGTATAATCACGCAGACAAACAGACAGTGTGTTTGTGGGACATTTAGAGAGACAATGTGTAGCCACGGTGTCTAAAGGCTTGGTTATACTTAGCCGTGTCACGCAAAGTGTTGCCTTACAAAAATATCACGTCTGAAACACACTGGTTCTCAGACTGCTATTTTTGGCTGAGGGTGGAGGGGGGGGTGGGGGGGGGCATCCCTGAATTACATGAATTACTTTATAGCACCTAACATGTGTGTCATGTTACGGCTCATACATATGTAAATATTCCCCTCTAAGATATACACTATTATGTCATGAGGACAACCATATCAGGACAGATTGAGAATAACTTGACGTTTAATCCATTCAATCCGGGAACGCGTTGCAATGTATTTGGTCATTCAAAAATAACAGATCTACAAGCTCATAGCGCGGGGAGCCGAGCGATGTGAGCTTGTACTGTAGATCTGCTATTTTTGTTCCAGGGACCCCCAGAATCAAAGATTTGAGTTACAAATGTTTGCTTTAAATAATATATAGTCAAAGATTTGCATTTTTTTCCCCACAATTTTTCAAAAAATAGCAGATCTACAAGCTTGTAGATCTGCTATTTTTGAATAGCCCAGAGAAATCTTGACTTCCCGGATTGAATGTGTTAAACTGAAGTGATTCATAAATTCAGAATATTATAAAAAGGTATTCTGAGGCATCCCTGGACTTGCGTCACGGCGGCACCCTAAACTCTAGATTCTGAAAGCAGACACAATGACACATGGCTGTGAACTTGTAGCTCTGCTATTTTTGGGTGCGTGACATGGCAAGGTCACACTCAGTTTACACACACACACACACACACACACACACACACACACACACACACACACACACACACACACACACACACACACACACACACACACACACACACACACACACACACACACACACACACACACACACACACACACACACACACACACACACACCATGGAAATAAGCTTTTTTTTGTGTCATATCGTTTTGACACTTATGTAAAAATATACTGTTGCTGTCGGGCAGAAACCTCTCATCTCCATATTGGTAAATTAACAACCTACTTGACAATACTACAGTGTCACACAAAAGCATCAAAAAGTAGGAGATCCTCAAGCTCAAAACCGCAACACGTTTTGAGCTTGTAGACGTGGAGGAATTCAACCAATTTTGATTTTGATTTAGTTTTAGTCATAGTCTTTTTGATACAATTCCATTTAGTTTTAGTCATATTTTAGTCATCTGAAATGTCTTAGTTTTTGTCTAGTTTTAGTCGACTAAATATCATAAGATTATAGTCGACTAAATCTACAGTCGACTAAAATGTATTTTGGCGGTGTGCCTTGGTGGTGTCATAATGGCTGTTTGATGCTGAAAATAGCCGATCTACAAGCTCATAACGCGTCTCAGAATTGTGAGCTTGTAGATCTGCTACTTTCAGAGCGCAAAACACCCAAACGCAACCAATTATAGTTTTAGTCGACGAAATCAACGCTTGAACTCCGTGCGACCTACACTAGTGACAGTCTGACACATCAGCATGTTGGCTGATCCCTTTCAGTTGCGTCCTGTTCACTTCCATTCTATACAAGCAACAGGGACGTGCACAGATAGACTCTAGGTGGCGCTAGAGCACCTGCCCTTTGCCCTCTTGACCAGAAGTGCCCTTTTTCAGTTTACAGCAGGGGTCCTCAACAGGGGGTCCGGGACCCCTAGGGCGTCCTCAGAGTTACTACAGGGGGTCCGGGACCCCTAAGGGGTCCTCAGAGTTACTACAGGGGGTCCGCCAAATCTTTATGTGATATGATTTTTCTTTTTACCATAACCACTCGAAACCTAGCATCCCTTTTCTGAGGAGAACTTTAACCAAAAAGAACTTTAGCCAAAAACAGCAGATCTACAAGCCCACAACGCCTCGCGCTGCGAGGCGTTGTGGGCTTGTAGATCTGCTATTTTTGGCAAAGAGGTATAGGTGTAGAGGGAAAAAAGAGCAGACCAAGTCAACAAAAAAAAGTATAATTTACTTGAGCACCTGCCCCTCAAAATGTCTGTGCACGCCACTGACAAGCAAAGAGGTAGAGGTTCCAGGTTCCAGGGGAGGCACGTTGGCAACAACATCACATGCCGTGGCATGGAGTTGTGCCTGGGCATTGTGTGTGACCGTAACCCCTAAATCAAGCCTAACGGGACGGAATCACCCTGATCCTCCCCTCCGTCGTCCGCTGAGCAGCGGAGCGGCACGCTGACAGCAGTGGGAGAACGGCCTTGGAGTAAAGTGAGGGAGAGAGAGAAGACGAACAGAGGAGTGCATGGAGAGAGAGGAGGTCGACAGAGGACAGAGGGCGCCTTGAGGACTCACTGTATATATATGTACTGTAGACACACATGATGCTTATAGAGACACAGTGGAGAACTATTAAACATGCACACACACACACACACACACACAAGCCCCATCTAATACGCATCTATACCTGTACACATCCTAGTGGACCACGCACTCGCACAGACACACATGTACAGTAAGTGCACACACACACACACACACACACACACACACACACACACACACACACACACACACACACACACACACACACACACACACAGACATAGTGTGACGACACAGTGTTGAGCCTTCAATAACTAATGAGTAACATGAAGTGAAGTGGTTGTTGCCGCCTCAGAGGGAATCTGTCAGCGATGCCCTTTCTGTTGTGTTGTTTCTCTCACTCTTTATCCTCCAGACCTCTCCACCACCTCTCCCCTCCCCTCCCTCCCTCTCGTGCGCGCGCCCCGACTGCAATTTTCCTCTCTGCCCCCCCGTAGCCTCCAGTCAGAGTGGAGTCTAAAGTGTCTGTACTTTGTCATTACCTTTTTACAGAGTTAGTCATTACTGTCCCCTCCAGTGCACTCGCTCGCCCGCCCGTCCTCCAGCACACTGGAGGAGAGGGGCGGAACGAAGAGAGGATGAAGCAAAAAGGAGAAAATAAGGAGACAGGGGGGGGGGGCTTGTTGGCGTCCTAAGAAGACAAAGGTAGGCAAACAAATGGCGTGCCTGTCCTGAGCCTCAGGTTGTTGGCGTCTTCTCAGCAACAACAAAGTGCTTTTTCCTTCCCATCTCACAGGGATCATTCTAAAGTGACATTGATTCCATGGAGGTAAAAAACTCAAACACACACGTTCGTGCACAAAGCATTGTGCACACTTACTGACAGCTACACACAAACACTGTGTTTTTTCTCCCCCTGTCAGAGTCAACATTGTTCAGAAAATCATTCAAAAATAGCAGATCTACTCTCTCTCCTCCGAGTCATCAGTGCCCATACCCTATAGGTGGGGTTGGCTAAAGGGCCTTTCTGTGTGGAGTGTGCATGTTCTCCCCGTGTTCCCTAGGGTAGGTACCCGCACAAAAACATGCAGTAATCCTGCTCTCTATACTGCCTCCCCCTGGTCAGCCGGGGCGCCTGATGGAGGGGAAAGGAACTGGTTTGGTTGGAATAAAGTGTTCCTTCCACGCGCTACGTCCTACCGGGGAAACTCCCCCCTGTCAGGTGATAAGAAGCGGCCTGCTCACTCCTCATGCATATTGAAGGAAGCATGAGCTCAGTTTGGGGCTCTCCCCAGGCTGGCAGAGGGAGAGTAGCGCCCAGGATTACAAGCTTAGGCAATTGGCACTGGGGGAAGCAATGGGTTACAAAAATCGTGGGACAAAAAAAAAAGCAGATCTACAAGCTCACAACACATCACGATTGAGACATGTTGTGAGCTTCTAGATTGGCTTTTCCCCCCCTTTTTACTCTAAGCATACACACACACACACACACACACACGCACACACACACACACACACACACACACAGACAGAGTAGCCCACGGGTACGAAGCACAAGGGGCTCTCTGGGTCCGCTTAAGGACACGCGCCAGGCAGCCAGGCAGACAGACAGGTAGGCAGACAGACAGGCAGACAGGTAGGCAGACAGACAGACAGACAGGCAGGCAGACAGACAGACAGGCAGGCGCAGCAAGGACAGCCAAGGCACACATGACAGCGCTGGGTGCCGGTGACACGGGGGGAACGGGGGGCCGACACACACACACACACACACACA
>NC_139950.1:50386521-50392812 GCF_963454915.1 Gymnoscopelus microlampas
CACACACACACACACACACACACACACACACACACACACACACACACACACACACACACACACACACACTCTAATGTAAGTTGACAGTTGCAGGATACGTGTTAAGTATCTCTCTGAGTTATAAGTGCCAGTAGATGGTCTGTGATGTTCAGGAGGAGCAGCAGGTAGGGTGACCACCTTCAAACAGACCCATTGAGGGACAGACGTACCCGTTCTGCGCGCACGTGCATGAGAACCTCCCGTGCGCGCGCGATTTTTTTGCGCGGTTCTGGGCGGATTGGGTTCGTTTTTTTCCAGTTTTTGGTTTCTTCATTTCGGTTTTAGGGTTAAGATTAGGGTTAGGTTAGGGTTATGTTATTTAATTCTTATTTTTGCCTGATTTTACCGTTTTTTTTTTTTTTTTATATCTTTTTTTTTTTTTTTTTCATAACTTTGATTTTCGGGACATTGCTCTGCTTGTGCGGGACGCGGGACAGAGGGTCCAATTTCGGGACTGTCCCGCGAATTTCGGGACGGGTGGTCACCCTAGCAGCAGGTGAGTGTATAGGAATCCCACTGGAAGGCCTTTATGTTTGATCAGATAAAAGAAAACAACATGGATGTCCAAATAAACTGACGGTTAGGGTGGGGACGTTTGTGCGTCAAGTCGGTGTCCCAAAAACGTTCCTTTTCAGTGAACAGAAACACATTTTTCAGAAATAAGTGAAAATATCTGATCAGCAATCGGCTATTTTCACTATCTTTTGCTCCACCCTCTTGTATGACAACCCTATCGCCAGAGGAAACGTTTTCACTGTACATTTCTAAGTAAAGTAAATCACGTATCCTACCTTTAAGATAAAAAGTATATATTAAAAAAAAATATATATATATACGTATATACATATATATGTATATACGTATATTTGCGTTCACAGCTAGGTGGCGCCACCCCCCCCCCCCCTGAGAGCTCATTAATCACAGCTCATCCATCAATAAGTGCCCTGTGACCGCCTACTGTCTGAGAACATGACTCTGTACACTAGACCCCCCATCAATCACATGAAGAGAGGGGGGGGGGGGGGGGCGGAGGAGACAGAGTGGGTGAGACAGTGTTGGTGTGTGTGTGTGTGTGTGTGTGTGTGTGTGTGTGTGTGTGTGTGTGTGTGTGTGTGTGTGTGTGTGTGTGTGTGTGTGTGTGCGTGTGTGTGTGTGCGCGCCCCCCCTCCCCCCATTATCCACTGTAGAAATTACAGAGCAATGTCACTGCTATTACTTGGAGGTCAAACTCATATGGTAAAATGCAACTCTGCCCTGTTCCTCTGTGTGTGTGTGTGTGTGTGTGTGTGTGTGTGTGTGTGTGTGTGTGTGTGTGTGTGTGTGTGTGTGTGTGTGTGTGTGTGTGTGTGTGTGTGTGTTACTGTACTTGTGAGGAGGACCAAAATGTCCCCAAAAGTATCTAACTATATAAATGGCGAGCAACTTCCGTGCCCTCGGTGGCGACACCCCACAGCTCTGTTATCGACTAAACACAACACCGTCAGACCACATGTCGCCAACACTGTCGCCACGGCGGCCGGCCTGAATTTACGTTTCGCGTAGGGCACCTGGCATGCCTCACTACACCGTTCCCACCTCGCAACATAATTAATTCTACTCACCAAATGTCGGACACAACGGAAGTGGAAGCAGCTTCCTACCGCTTACCCTGCGTACCACCGAGGCCAACACAACACGACGGCCCGCCATTGAAAATCCCCAAAACAACAAGAGCACGTTGCTCTGCTCTGCTCCACACACCAGGCTAGGTTCATGACAGCAAAGGATTCGACAGTGATGTCATCATCATGCAACCCGGAAGTACACATCGCCGGCATTGGGATGCCAGGTTGGGATGCCACGCCAGAAATTGGGATGCCAGGTTGGGATGCCACGCCAGAAACAAGCAAGAACCTGCATGATTTTTTTTTTTTTTTTTTTTTTTTACCGTTTGGAGATTTTCCTCCGACGACTTTGGCGCGGACCACCAGGGGGTCCGCGGACCCCCTGAAACATAAAAAATATTATTTCTTCCCAAATTTCTTTCTCAATTTTTTTACTTTTACATTACAACTTTTTTTTTTTTTTTTTTTTTTTTTCCCAAATGTTCATCCCATATATACACGCGCCCACGCTGGGCCCCGTGCGCGGCTACGGGTTTCGGGCGGCCGTAGGCCGCCCGGACCTCTAGTAGAATATATATGAGAAACACATGAAAACATTTTAAGATATGATTACAATTAGAAAAAGATTCAGGTTAGGGTCAGGGTTAAGGATTAGACATTTACAAGTTTTAGAATTAGAAGGTTTAGGGTTTAGAGATAAGAGCCTGATTTATACTTAAAATGCATGCTCCAATCAAATCCACTTTATTTAAATAGCACGTTTTAACAGCACAAGGTTAACAAAGAGCTGCACAGACAATACAAAAAGCTGAATACACTACATAAGATATAACAACAAAGAAGTCAAAAACAACAACATTATAAACACATCAGAATACAAGACGCAGCAGAGTCAGCAGACAGTGAAGCGCTGCATGGTGTTAAAAACAGCTGATCTACAAGAGATCTGCTTTAAAAACAGCTGATCTACAAGATATCTGCTTTAAAAACAGCTGATCTACAAGATATCTGCTTTCGGCTTTATGGGCTTATGATTAAAAATGGCATTTAAAAAAACACTTTGTTATTCATGAAATCACTGTCTTAAAATGTTGAAGTCCTCACAAGTACAGTAATTCAATAATGTGTGTGTGTGTGTGTGTGTGTGTGTGTGTGTGTGTGTGTGTGTGTGTGTGTGTGTGTGTGTGTGTGTGTGTGTGTGTGTGTACAGACATAACTGTATGTCTTCAGTGTCGGGCGCCAGCCCCTGTCTGCTCCTCTTTTTTTGCAAAAAGAGGAAGAAGAAGGAGTTGTGCAAAAAAAATCTGCCCATGAGTGGCTGGTTGCCATGACACACACACACACACACACACACACACACACACACACACACACACACACACACACACACACACACACACACACACACACACACACACACACACACACACACACACACACACACACACACACACACACACACACACACACACAGGTTAATAATCTTCCTCTCTATCTCCACATCGCTCTCTCTCTCTCTGTAGAGCCTCGCTGAAAACATCTACGTCTTCCTCCATCTTTACGTTTGTGTCACAGTATCCCTGTGTGTGTGTGTGTGTGTGTGTGTGTGTGTGTGTGTGTGTGTGTGTGTGTGTGTGTGTGTGTGTGTGTGTGTGTGTGTGTGTGTGTCAGTGGTGTAAAGTAACTAAGTACACTCAAGTACTGTACTTAAGTACAATTTTGAGGTACTTTTACTTTAATGGAGTATTTCCAATTGTCTATACTTTTACTTCTACTCCACTACATCTCAGAGGCAAATATTGTACTTTTACTCCACTACAAATATTTGAAAACTTTAGTTCCTAGTTACATTGCAGATATAAATTACTATATCATAAAACATACATTAACCACTTCAGCCCTTTTTCATACCTATGCTATTTGAAAATAGCAGATCTACAAGCTCACAACGCGTCGCATCGCGACGCGTTGTGAGCTTGTAGATCTGCTATTTTCAAACATTTTAGTACTTTTACTTTTGGTACTCTAAGTGTATTCTGACGCCATTACTTTAGTACTTTTACTCAAGTAAATTTTGAATTCCCAACTTTTACTTTTAACAGAGTACATTTCTACATTGCAGTATTGATACTTTTACTTAAGTATAACATTTGAGTACTTTTTCCACCACTGTGTGTGTGTGTGTGTGTGTGTGTGTGTGTGTGTGTGTGTGTGTGTGTGTGTGTGTGTGTGTGTGTGTGTGTGTTCAGTAGTAGAGCACAGTGTCTCAGTGTTTAGGAGCCGGGCCCATTTAAACGGCGGTAATTACAGCAGAAGATGAGCTACATTCCTTCCTGAGGGCAGGCTGATTACAGGGCCTCTCATTCTGGGCCCCTGTAATTACCCCACTACACCCCCACCCCCCCCCCCCTCACAACCACCACCACCCCCACCCCGCTGTGAGCCTCACCCCAGCCTCACCCGCCCTTCCTTACAACAGCACCCACAGCAGGGTGCGACGTGTTTACCCCCCCCCCCCCCCCCCATACAATTTACAATTCAGGCATTTAGCCTGACTTACAGTAAGCAAGGTAAACACATCAGTGGCGGTAAAAGTACTCACATTTCTTACTTAAGTAAAAGCATCGATACTGCAATGTAGAAATACTCTATAAAAAACGGAATTCAACATGAGTAAAAGTACAAAACTACTAAATCGTAACAGTTTTTTGAAAAAAATCTGGAAAATATTTTTTCAAGATTTAAAACAAATAGCAGATCTACAAGCTCATATGACGCTGTGAGCTTGTAGATCTGCTATTTTTTGAATAGCCAAAGACATCTAAAGTGACACAGATGCATTCCAGGTCTTTAGTACCAAAAGTAGAAAGTACTCATTATGCAGAATGTGCCACCCATTTCACAATTTTTCTAAATCAAAATCGTTTGAAAATAGCAGATCTACAAGCTCACAATGTGTCGCATCTCGATGAAGAACAAAAAAATCATGAGAACTCAATGAACTCAAAGTCTAAGTCTGCATGGTTGTCATAACTAGCCGTTATCGTCATTAACCTAAACATGTATACGACACTCCCCCCCCCCCCACACGCGTATTGTCACACGCCATACGATCCAGAGAGTTCATTTAACTCAGAGAGAGTTTACAACCCTAACGGGTCCATTTGGTTACAGTTGTATACTCTCTGAGTTACACAATGGATAAATGAACACTGAGGATTAAGGATTTCACGATGCACTTTCAGAAGTCAAATCAACACTCCACATCTTGGCTGTGTTTGCATACTTATAAACCAGAACAAAAAAAACATATTGGTCAGCAGTTGGCCCGTGGGGGGGGGGGCACTTCCTTCCTCTCCTAGCATGTGAGGTCAGCGGACCCCCCCTCAGGGGGTCCAGGGTGACACAGTATGTACAGAGGCACGAGCATCACGATTGTGAGGTTTGAATGAACGGGTGGATGAGAGAGGTTTGCTGCGAAAGATGTCCGTCGACTACCTTTTTTCACTGACGAAAACTAAATAAAAACTAAAGCTATGATGACTAAAACTAAGACTAAATATATTGACAATTTCGTCAACAAATAAAAACTAGACTAAAATGTCAGTGAGGGATCTAGTGGAGAAGAGATCCAGTAGAACTAAAAGACAAGTCATTGTATGTTTGGTTGCGCTCAAGTGCCCAGGTTGTGCTCTGAAAATAGCAGATCTACAAGCTCACAACGCAACGCGTTGTGAGCTTGTAGATCTGCTATTTTCAGCATGCAACAAAGTGTAAAATCAGCCACTATGACGTCACCAAGGCACCGCCAACATACATTTTAGTCGACTAAATCAACTGTAGATTTAGTCGACTATAATCTTATGATATTTATTTTGTCGACTAAAACTAGACTAGAGCATGATTAAAACTAAACGGAATTTGATTCAAAAAGACTATGACTATAAAACTGAATCAATATTTGCTGTCAAAATTCACACTAGTTGATCTGGACAGTCCATCAGTGAGTCCATACATACATACGGCCACGCCTATAGAACACGTAAACACACTGACAGCTTCTACCCTGCAGGGGATTTCCTGTTTTCTCTGCCCACTTATCTCTCTCTCTCTCTCTCCGTCTCTCTCTCTGTCTCTCTCTCTTGAACCTTGCTTGCTCTGTCCATCTGTGTATCCTCCGTGACGCCTCATGTCTTCTCACACACACACAACAAACAGACAGACAGACAGACAGACAGACAGACGCACAAACCAGTCTTTCCACGGCAGCCACACATTCCAGTAAAGCCGGAGAGAGAGAGAGAGAGAGAGAGAGACATTATTATAAACCCCCGGCAGATCATGTTACCTACACTTCTCACCCAGAGAGCAGCCAAAAAAATGGTGTTATCCGACGCCCCTGAACGACGGTGACTTTCCTGCTGATATCCTGTCGCCCTGTGGGATCCATTTACAGTCTCTTGCTTGTGAAACACATGTTCATTATTCCGATCTGTTCCCCTACACTTTGAGGGCCCTTTTCTTTTCTTTTTTTAACCCATTAAGACTGGGAACGTCATTTTAAGATGTCTTTGGGCTATTCAAAAATAGCAGATCTACAAGCTCATAGCGCGGCACCGAGTGCCGCGCTATGAGCTTGTAGATCTGC
>NC_139950.1:50393012-50428012 GCF_963454915.1 Gymnoscopelus microlampas
GTTTTCACATGGACCTGTTATAGCGCCACCAGAAGGCAGATTATTGCTAGACAAATTATTTTTACATTACTCCTACAGATTTTGTCCAACGGATCATATTCCTCATATTCCATTCCGATTGGCTATGATTGGCTTCTAAAGTTTGCAGGGATGGCCCGTTTTGCACAAAACGCCATATATCATGAATGCAGCGTAGGTCAAATAGACTCAGGTACAATCAACATATCTTTTTCCCTGGATTTGCAATTTATAGGCCCCCGTTTGTGCCAGATAAAAAAAATCTGCCATAGTGCGTTTTCTTCAAAACACACTTTTTGGGACTACTCCTACAGATTTTGCCCAAAACTAACACAAATCGCTATCTCTGGGGTCATGTGATCAAGAAGTATGAGTCAGTGGCTATGACTGCCTTCCAAAGTTTGAGGGCCCTCGGTAGGCAACCTGGCCTGGCGGAGACGCGAACTGCCTTATCCCATATTGTTGAAGCGCAAGGGGGCTATTATTATTATTATTACAAAACATATATTACCCACTTCAGCCCTATATACATTTCGGCCATTTGAAAAATAGCCGATCTACAAGCTCACAATGCGTCGCGATGCGACGCATTGTGAGCTTGTAGATCTGCTATTTTCAAATGATTTTTTATACATTTGAAAACATGTAATGGGATATTCTGCATACTGAGTACTTTTACTTTTGGTATTTTAAGTACATTTTGATGCCAATACTTTTACTCAAGTACATTTTGAATTCCGGACTTTTACTTGTAACAGAGTATTTCTAAATTGCAGTATTGATACTTTTAAGTAAAAGATGTGAGTACTTTTTCCACCACTGATGTCTAGTAGACTAAATGTAAGGAGCAGTCTGACACACTGATGTGAGCATGTTATTCATCCTTGGCTTTATTTATTTATGTACTAACAATCTGAAGGTTGTAGACCCGTATGTGTGGGCATACGCATGCACACACACACACACACACACACACACACACACACACACACACACACACACACACACACACACACACACACACACACACACACACACACACACACACACACACACACACACACACACACACACACACACACAGGTATACATACATACATTTATATGGTGTAGAGAGAGATAAGGGAGGCACAGGTGCAAACAGAGAAGGAGAAGAAGTGACAGAAGAAGCAGAGTGACTCTATACGGGGTGAGAGAGCAGAGAGACCCCTCTGGGCACAGGTTACCTGGGCAACGTACTGTACTGACATGATGGGGAGACCGAGGTAAGGATACACTGAGAGAGAGAGAGAGAGAGAGAGAGAGAGAGAGAGAGAGAGAGAGAGAGAGAGAGAGAGAGAGAGAGAGAGAGAGAGAGAGAGAGGCAGACAGACTGATGACAGGGTTGTGTGAGCGGTAACCATGGTAGGAGAGATGGAGGGGGGGGGATAAAAACAGAGAGAGAGAGAGAGACAGAGGAACACTCCCTGGGTGCAGATCAAGTGCACTTCTAGGTTGTAGTCTGTGTGCATGTGAGTGAGAGAACGAGAGCGAGAGAGAGACGACAGTGTGTGTGTGAGTGTTGATTTTGTCGACTAAAACTATGACGAAAAATGTTTGTCGACTACATTTTTTCACTGACCAAAACTAGATAAAACTAAAGCTATGATGACTAAAACTAAGACTAAATATGTTGAAAACTTTGTCAACAAATAAAAACTAGACTAAAATGTTAGTGAGGGATCTAGTGGAGAAGAGATCCAGTAGAACTAAAAGACAAGACATTTTATGTTTGGTCACGCTCGGGTGTTGCGCTCTGAAAATAGCAGATCTACAGGCTCACAACATGTTGCGCTGCGACGCGTTGTGAGCTTGTAGATTGGCTATTTTCAGCATGCAACCAAGTGTAAAATCAGCCATTACGACGCCATCAAGGCACCGCCAACATACATTATAGTCGACTAAATCGACTGTGGATTTAGTCGCCTAAAATCTTAAGATATGTAGCCAACCAAAACTAGACAAAAACGACAACATTTCAGATGACTGAAAAGTCATGAAATATGACTAAAAATAAATTTGAATTTTATTCAAAAGACTATGACTAAAACTGAATTTGCTGTCAAAATCAACACTGGTGTGTGTGTGTGTGTGTGTGTGTGTGTGTGTGTGTGTGTGTGTGTGTGTGTGTGTGTGTGTGTGTGCATTGGTTGTGGCTGCTATGGGTGTCAGACTCCACATCACAGAGTCTTCTCTGCTGTAATGTGTTGTGACATGGATGATTCTGGTGACTAACTGCTTTGGCAGGAGAGTCTCCACTGTCACGCTAATGAACACACAAACACATGAGCCGCTTTGACTGGCCATGCATATATATATACAGTATATATAGCTTTATTTAACCAGCCATCCAATTTCATTTACATTTATTTCACAATTTCTCAACAATCTACGAGCTCACAAAGTGAAAATCTGGAAAATCCGAAAATGGGTCCCAACCCACTGCTTGGGAAGCACTGACGCAGAGGAAGAGTCCAAATGTAGAAACAGAATCACCGTATAGACCATTGGTTCTCAAAGTGGGGTCCGGGGACCCCTAGGGGTACTTGAGGGGGTTCCAGGGGGTCCGCAGCTAAATGATGGACAGGAACCAAATGGACCCTTATGGGTCTGTAACTCTGAGAGTGTACAAATGGAACCAAATGGACCCGTTAGGGTCCATTTGGTTCCATTTGTACACTCTCAGAGTTAAATTGACATAGATTTTACAATATGAATTGCGGTCCCAGAGATATAAATGCCATTAAATGGGGGTCCGTAGCCTAATGCATGTTAAACTGGGGGTACTTGAAATTAAAATGGTTGAGAATCACTGCTAGAGAGCCGTAAAAAATCTTCTCTTATGGGAGTCCCCGCCTTATCTTTTCAAATGGGGGTCCACAGGATAATAAGTGTCAATTTGGGGGTCCTTGGCATGAAAAAGTTTGAGAACCAAGCTGAGCCAGGACAAGCGACACAGACAGTAGGCGTATAGGTGTAAGGCAGGGGCGGCCACCCCCCTCTTTCTGATCTACCAAGGCAATCCGGTTGGGCTGTATTGAGATGATCAATTGAGTTGATAAAACAAAAACATTACTGTACTGTATTTTATTCTAATTAGCGGTCTATAATAAAGGCATAAAAGCAATGATGGTTTTCACTGTCTGGCACTGGGGGATCATGATCCAGAAAGGGCAGACCACACGGAGGGAGAGTCTACACACACACACACACACACACGGCTTATGACACACACACACACAGCATGGAAACCAGTGTTGATTTTGCTACAAATGTTGTCTTAGTTTTAGTCATCATAGCTTAGTTTTTATTTTGTTTTCATTTTGTTTTCGTCAGTGAAAGAAGGGGGTCGACAAACATTTTCCTCATAGTTTTAGTCAACGAAATCAACACTGATGGACACATACGACCATACGTACACACGTACGTACTGTACATACATACATACATACGACACGTACGTATGTATGTATGTATGTACGCAGGAACACAGTGGAATCCGGAGCGTTGGTTGAACTCTGATAACTCTCAGAGTTAAGCGAACCCTCCAGATTGTACTGTGTACCAACTAAATGAGACAGACAGAGAGAGAGAGAGAGAGAGAGAGAGAGAGAGAGAGAGAGAGAGAGAGAGAGAGAGAGAGAGAGAGAGAGAGAGAGAGAGAGAGAGAGAGAGAAGAGAGAGAGAGAGAGAGAGAGAGAGAGAGAGAGAGAGAGAGAGAGAGAGAGAGAGAGAGAGAGAGAGAGAGGCAGAGAGAGAGGCAGAGAGAGAGAGAGAGAGAGAGAGAGAGAGAGAGAGAGAGAGAGAGGCCACAAGACAACAGATGCACCACCATAAGTGAGGAAAGCGGTACAGCATGTGCACCAGCACGCACACACACACACACACACACACACACACGGACGCGCATTAACATGCCCCGTGCCAAACACACAGCAGCAGTTGGCGTCACTCTGCTCCTGCATTGCGTCCCCTTGCATCAGAGATCTCCCCAGACAGCCCGCCGTGCACACACACACAACAACCAACACACTGTTGTCGTTGTGTGTGTGTGTGTGTGTGTGTGTGTGTGTGTGTGGGGGGGGGGTATGCGTTTCAGAATTATTTAAAGATTTCAGACCGAAAAAAAAGTCAAAATTGAACAGATTTTCAGCCAGAGGAAACATTAAATGATCAAAACAGAGATGATGTGTTTTGGTACATCTGTGTACATGCTCACACCGATGAAGCCATCTGATTTCAGAGATTACACCTTATGCCATTAACATTACATTACATTCATTTAGCAGAGGCTTTTATCCAAAGCGTCTTACAATAAGTGCATTCAACATAGGTAGGGAACTAAACTACTAATCACCAGAAGTATTAAGTGCATTCTCTTTAAAAAAAAAAAGCAACTAAGAGTATACCTAGCACTAAGGGTAAAAGTGCAATATATCAGCTACCTACTGTCTTAAACACATGAGACAAATAGGAAAATCAAATGAGCACGAGCTAAAACAAATAAGTGTATCAAATGAACAAGATCCAATAAGACAAGAGCTCGTAAACTAATTGACAACAAGTAGGCCAGGCAAAGAGGAAGGGTAGTGTTTCCTGAAGAGGTGGGTTTTCAGCCTGCGGCGAAACATGGCCAGTGACTCTGCTGTCCTGACATTAAAGAGTAAGACGTTATTCACAAAATGATTTACAAAGATAGTTTCCTTGTAAATGATGTTGTCAATAATGTATTTTTTATCTGGAAAGGATTATGATTGAACTATAACCACATGAACCCCAACGTCCTTATTCTGGGGCCAACAGGACTGTCATCGACTAAGTGTAACAGGGTTTAAGTGGATAAAAAAAGGCGGGCCTGAAAAATACTAACTTAATTGTACATTGTTTTGAGAGAGAGAGAGAGAGTTAGGGAGAGAGAGGGAGAGAGAGAGAGAGAGAGAGAGGGAGAGGGGAGAGGGAGAGGGAGAGGGAGAGAGAGAGAGAGAGAGAGAGAGAGAGAGGGAGAGGAGAGGGAGAGGGAGAGAGAGAGAAAGAGAGAGAGAGAGAGAGAGAGAGAGAGAGAGAGAGAGAGAGAGAGAGAGAGAGAGAGAGAGAGAGAGAGAGAGAGAGAGAGAGAGAGAGAGAGAGGGAGAGAGAGAGAGAGAGAGAGAGAGAGAGAGAGAGAGGAACAGAGTAGGTAAGGGACTAATAAACAGAAATCCATTGAGCAGAGAGAGGGTCTAGTGGGGGATGAATGTGAGACAGATGAGAAGTGAAGCTGTGCGATAGATAGATAGATAGATAGAAGAAAAGAGAGAGAGGTGAGCGGAGGTAGAGGGATCAATCCTCCAACACATTCCCAGGGTCCTGGAAGCTAAACTAGGTCTGTGCAGCGGTTAATTAGGGCTAATGCCCGTTTTATCCTTTTGGTCCATCTCGCTCCTTAATCCATTACGACCGGGAACGCATCTGTGTCATTTTATACATGTCTTTGGCTGTATGAAAAAAAAATTAGCAGATCTACAAGCTCATAGCGCGGCACCGAGTGCCGCGCTATGAGCTTGTAGATCTGCTAATTTTTTGAAAAATCGTAAATACGTGTGCAAATCTTTGAATATATATATTTTTTAAAGCGAACATTTTTAACTCTGTTACAACTTCCCAGGAACAAAATACTTTGAGATGGGGGGTCCACGGCAAAATACAGTTTTTAACTCAAATCTGGGGGGTCCCTGGAACTTAATATTTTGAGATGGGGAGGGGTCCGTGGACAAATGCAAATCATTTTGAGTGGTCCTTGACGTGAAAAAAAAGTTTGAGAACCACTGATATTATAGCAACATACGTATTTTATTTTATTCTTTAACTTGTTAGGATCAAGAAGACATTTGATTTGAGTTAAAAATGTTCACTTTAAAAAACATTTTGCACAAAATCTTCAAGATTTTTCAGAAAAAGCCAAATAAATGTTAAAATGACAGGATTCTGGGATTGAATGAGTTAATTCCCTCTCTGTCTCTTCTCCACTTCCTCCTCGTCTTACAAGAAGCCAACAGGCTATCCCCCCCCCCCACACACACACACACACACACACACACACACACACACACACACACACACACACACACCCTCACCTCTCTGACACACTTGCTCAAGTCAGGATGCAGTAAGAGGGCCACAGCCAGTGGTGGAAAAAGTACTCAAATTATTAAGTAAAAGTATCAATACTGCAATATAGAAATACTCTGTTACAAGTAAAAGTCCAGAATTAAAAATGTACTTGAGTAAAAGTACAAAAGTATTGCCATCAAAATGTACTTAAAGTACCAAAAGTAAAAGTACTAAAATGTTTTAAAATAGCAGATCTACAAGCTCACAACGCGTCGCGATGCGACGCGTTGTGAGCTTGTAGATCTGCTATTTTCAAATAGCCCATGTATAAAACAGGGCTAAAGTGGTTGACAATTTATATCTGAAAAGCAACTATTAGACTAAATCTTTCAAATTATTGTAGTGGAGTAAAAGTACAATATTTGCCTCTGAGATGTAGTCGAGTAGAAGTAAAAGTATTGGAAATTGAAAATACTCAAGTAAAGTACAAATACCTCAAAATTGTACTTGAGTACAGTACTTAAGTAAGTGTACTTAGTTACTTTCCACCACAGCACCGCAGCAGATAAACAGAGAGAACACACAGAGGGCCCGATGTGGAACACACACCACAAAGATGACACATGAGCGCCTGGCCTTTCCATGTATTTTTAGACAAAGGCAGATCTAAACTACATACTTTTTTCTGTTGTTGTCGTTGTTGTTAACCACTTTCAACCTGGCATCCCTATATTGGGCATGTGTCATTATTATATTATCAAATAAAAGGTAACGATAGCAGATCTATAAGCTTGTAGATCAGCCATTTTGCACTATTCATCGCGCAATGAAGTATGCAAGGCTTAACCCATTAAGACCTGAAGCCGATTCTACGTGTCTCCTAAATCTCAACAGTTTTCTGAAAAACGCTTGTTTCTATATCAGTGGTGCTCAATCTTTTTCATGTCAAGGACCCCCAAAATGATATGTATTTGGCCGCGGAACCCCATCAAAATATTTTGTTCCAGGGACCCCCGAGAAGAAAAGATTTGAGTTAAAAATGTTCGCTTTAAAAATATATATATTCAAAGATTTGCACACATTTTCACGATTTTTCAAAAATAGCCAAAGTGTAAAATAATGCTTTTTAGCTCTAATCTAAAAATGAGACAGTTCCAGGTCTTAATGGGTTAAGGTTCAAACTGTCATGACGCGTTCTTCTCAGTGTGTCTGTATCTTTGATTGACTGACGTCTTCATCTACCAATAAATGCACATAATCTGTGTGTGTGTGTGTGTGTGTGTGTGTGTGTGTGTGTGTGCGTGCGTGCGCGCGCGCGCGCGCACCCGAACACTGAATTGCATAACCGGTCCGTAGGACCATGCATGCGTTCCCGAAGGGCATTGTTCCCAACGCGCATCGGCCTAGTTGAAAAAAATTAAAATAAAAATGCACATACAGGTGCATATGCAGCTAATGCAGCCTGACAGCGTGTCGCGGGTTCGAATCCCGATCCCGACGACCTTCGCCGCGTGTCACTCCCCATCTCTCTCTCCCCATTTCCTGTCAGTCGACTGTCTGTATACTATCAATAAAGGCAGAAAAAAAAAATATCCCCCAAAAAATGCATATACGGTACATATATTTGTACATTATGTCAAAAGGAGAAAACACAATAATGCTTGAGAGCTTATTTCTATCGTGGTCCTTTGAGAGAGAGAGGTGTTTGTGTAAGTTGAATGCCATGTGCCAGAGTTAGTGTGTAAGTGTCCTTGAGCAAGACGCTGATCCCCTCAGTGGCGTGCACAGACATTTTGAGGGGCAGGTGCTCAAGTAAATTATACTTTTTTTTGTTTACTTGGTCTGCTCTTTTTTCCCTCTACACCTACACCTCTTTGCCAAAAATAGCAGATCTACAAGCCCACAATGCCTCGCAGCGCGAGGCGTTGTGGGCTTGTAGATCTGCTATTTTTGGCTAAAGTTCTCCTCAGAAAAGGGATGCTAGGTTTCGAGTGGTTATGATAAAAAGAAAAATCATATCACATACAGATTTGGCGGACCCCCTGTAGTAACTCTGAGGACCCCCTAGGGGTCCCGGACCCCCTGTTGAAGACCCCTGCTGTAAACTGAAAAAAAAAGAAGTGCCCTTTTTTTCAAAAGGGCACTTCTGGTCAAGAGGGCAAAGGGCAGGTGCTCTAGAACCACCTAGAGTCTATCTGTGCACGTCCCTGGATCCCCTAATTGCTCCCGATGAGCAGGTTGGTGCCTTGCATGGTTTGCTCCGCCATCAGTGTGTGAATGCGTGTGTGTGTGTGTGTGTGTGTGTGTGTGTGTGTGTGTGTGTGTGTGTGTGTGTGTGTGTGTGTGTGTGTGTGTGTGTGTGTGTGTGTGAATGTGTGTATTAATGTGTGTGTGAATGGGTGAATGTAATGCACAATCTATGTAAAGCGATTTGGATAAAAGCGCTACATAAATGCACCATTTACCATGTGTTGCGGAGGAGGATCCGACCACAGTTAACAACAGACAACAGACAAAAACAGTGCAAAAAGCAAACCGTAACTCATCTCAACTGGCACAAAGATAGTGGCTATATTAGAGCAAGTCCTCAATAATCTGCCTGAACAACATCTCCACTGGAACCCATTTGCATCTCCCCCCGTTTTTGTGAAATAAAAAGCGGGCTAGGCTAACGGACGCGGATGACCAGGATGCTAGTTAGCTTTATTTCCCCTGTGTGATGATGATTCAGCAGTTTCCGCATCAATCATTTATGAGGCATTGGTTCTGGCTGATGCCAGAGCTATATTCCTTTGTTCGCCGAAGGGAATATGTGTGTCCTTGACCTCAGGACGAAAAAACACAAAATGGAAACCGGACTTGGCTGGTTGTAAGCAGGAAAGGGCAGATCCCAGATCAGCCTATAAGACCTGGACCACTGCTTTGACTGGAAGGAGTGGGACTTAACCATTTGACACCGGGAACGCATCTGTGTCATTTTAAGATTTCTTTGGCTATTCAACAATAGCAGATCTACAAGCTCATAGCGCGGCAACCATTGCCGCACTATGAACTTGTAGATCTGCTTTTTTTTTTTTTATCTTGAAAATGTGTTAAAATCTTTGAATATATATATGTGTTTTAAAGCGAACATTTGTAACTCAAATCTTTGCTTCATGGGGGTCCCTGGAACAACACATTTTGAGATGGCGGTCCGCGGCCAAATACAAATCTAAAAATGTTTTCTAAATCCTAAGGTTTGGATGTTCTTTTTTCTTTCTTTCTTTTTCCTTTATTTATTCAGGGAAGCCCAAATACATATACTGTATAAGAATGTTGCTATAATATCAATGGTGCTCCAACTTTTCCAGGTCAAGGACCCCCAAAATGATATGTTTTTGCCCGCGGACCTCCATCTCAAAATATGTTGTTCCAGGGACCCCCCAGAAGCGATCAGTCCTTCTGGAGTTAAAAAGGTTTGCTTTAAAACTATATATATATATATATATATATATATATTCAAAGACTTGCACACATTTTCCACGATTTTTCAAAAGAAAATCTGAACATTTGATGAGCTCAATAGCTCATAGCGTGGCACTTGGAGCTTGTAGATCTGCTATTTTTGAATAACCAAAGAAATCTTAAAATGACAAAGATGTGTTCCTGATCTTAATGGATTAAGAGAAGGGCCTTTGGCAGGGACACATATAAAGAGTGGCTGAGAATGAGAGAGGATGGAATGTGCTGCTGTGTCAAAAAGGAGGGGAGAGAGAGAGAGAGAGAGAGAGAGAGAGAGAGATGGATGGATGGAAGGAGAAGAGTGTCACCATTGCAGACGCCCAAGGCCGGCAGAGACTGATGGTGACAGTGAGTGGCGCGTAGTGTGTGACACACAGTGACAGTAATGATGGGAGACTATTTCCTGATCTCTACTTCTTCTTCGGCTCCTTCATTTGTCCCCATCATCTGGGCCCCGGCCTGTCAGAGGGGCCCGGCCCTGTCAGAGGGCCCTGGCCTTGTTAGACCCAAATGGAACCAATTTGGTTCCATTTGGCACGTGGCACGCACTGGCGCGGGAGCAGGGACGATTTTTAACCCATTAACAAGACCTGAGGCCGATCCAACAAATGCCTTTCTAAATCAGTAGCTCTCACACCTTCAAGATTATTATAAAAAAAAAAAAAATAGCGGATGTACAAACTGAGCTTGTAGATCTGCTATTTTTGAATAGCCAACGCAACAATCTAAAATGACACAGAGATGCTTTCCTGGTTATAATGTTTTTTTTTTTAAAGTAGCTCCAAGCCGCTCCGGTCGGGGGTCGTGCACCACATGTTTGAGCACGCCCCGGTCGGTCTCACATACAAACAGAAGTGCAAAAAAGTGCTCAAATTCTTTACTTAAGTAAAAGTACCAATACTGCAATATAGAAATGCTCCGTTACAAGCAAAAGTCCAGAATCAAAAATGTACTTGAGTAAAAGTACAAAAGCATTGCCATCAAAATGGCAATATTTTTGCGCTCGAGCGGCGCAGTGGTAAAAGTCCCTGCCCACCACCACGGGGGTCGTGGGTTCGAATCCACCGTGGTGCATCCGGCTCTGTCGGGCGTCTAGTCTACACGAACACAATGGGCCCGTGTTCTGGGGAGGGAAGCCCAGCGGGGAGGAGGAGGGTGATATCGGTCACTGCACGTACTCCTACGGGTTGAGGCGGAGCCTGTCAGCGGGGAGTGTTGGGCGGGAGGAGTGGGACGATCCTTCCGGTGGGGGGTCCTCATTGGTAGGTGAGTCGATTGAATCCATTGATGGATCATTAAAATAAACATGCTATGAAGATACCAAACGCTTTCAGGATGTTCAAGTGGGCCGTGCTCCACTAAAGGTGGAGAACCACTGCTCTATGCCAGTGCTTCTCAAACCTTTTCATGTCAAGGACCCCCAAATTGACACTTATTACCCCACGGACCCCCATTTCAAAAGATAAGCCAGGGACCCCCATAAGAGAAGGTTTTTATGGCTCTCTAGCAGTGATTCTCAACCATTTTTTTTTATTTCAAGTACCCCCAGTTTAACATGCATTAGGGCTACGGACCCCCATTTAATGGCATTTCTATCTCTGGGACCCCAATTCATATATTGTAAAATCAATGTTAATGTAACTCTGAGAGTGTACAAATGGAACCAAATGGACCCGTTAGGGTCCATTTGGTTCCTTTTGTACACTCTCAGAGTTACACACCCATAAGGGTCCATTTGGTTCCTGTCCATCATTTAGCTGGGGACCCCCTGGAACCCCCTGGAACCCCCTCAAGTACCCCTAGGGGTCCCTGGACCCCACTTTGAGTACCAATGCTCTAAGCCACCTTTCAGACACCATGTCCAGTAGGGTGCAATGACCAGCACGGCCTCTAGGGCTCTTAGTCTTGTTTTTAGACAGGACAGTAGAGAGACACACAACACAGGCTCCATCACAGCTGGAATGGAACCGTTGGGATGTTTTCCACCGGGGATGGAGTTCTCTTTGACCTGTACTATGTTCCTCCTGTCCTGTCCACTCCCTTGGTGCAGACCTCCTGGGGGGTGGGGTGGGGCGGGGAGGGGAGGGGAGGGGGGGCAACGTGTTGGCTTGGGCTCCCACGGACAGCAGGACGTTAGAGATCTGTCCTAGATTGTAATGGTCCACGCGCACACGCACGCACACACACACACACACACACACGCACACACACACACACACACACACACACACACCCTCGATGGACCACAGTCTGGTCTCACCCTCTACAATGACACCAAACTGCTCCAAAGTGCTCATACTGTACTGTAAATGTGTAAATGTTCTACCCTGTGCACGTTTGTAGATTTCAAAGGCTCGAGCATACGGGTAACGCCATGTGTGTGTGTGTGTCAGCTGTCCCATATGCAGATTGTGTACGGGACATCTCTCTCTCTCTCTCTCTAGCTCTCTCTTTCTCAGTGTGTGTGTGTGTGTGTGTGTGTGTGTGTGTGTGTGTGTGTGTGTGTGTGTGTGTGTGTGTGAGAGAGAGGGAGCGGTTCTCTGGTTAAGAGGTTTGTGTATCCCATTAGGATGATGAAGAGGCCTTTCATCACTTCACTCCCTCCGGCCAGGGTCTGACAGGAGCTTTACCTCCACAAGCCTCTCTCACACACACACACACACACACACACACACACACACACACACACACACACACACACACACACACACACACACACACACACACACACACACACACACACACACACACACACACACACACACACACACACATTCAGACAGCACGCATACTGACACACACACACACACACACACACACACACACACACACAAGCCATCGAACACACCGTCTCTCTCTCACACACAGGCGCCATCGAGCAAAATACTGTATATATATACACAACCATGCAAACATGTGCACAGAGACGGGAAGCCAGAGACATTTTGTTTGCTACCTTTCCATGTTCCGTCTCCAACATTACAGCAGATATACAATAACATCCATAACTCACCGAGACGGTATTCATGGAACCAAATGGACCCGTACAGTAACAACAAGGTCCCATTTTGGTTCCATTTATACACTCTCTCCCCGAGTTAAATTAACAATGAGAGTTAGACTATGTGTGTGTGTGTGTGTGTGTGTGTGTGTGTGTGTGTGTGTGTGTGTGTGTGTGTGGGGGGTTCTGGGCGAGCGAGTGGAGAAAGCAGGAGAACAAGAGGAAGAGGCTTGAGAGAGGAAGTCGTATTCTCTCTCCACTAAATCTGACTCTCTATTCTGATCTATTTTTAACCCATTAAGACCTGGAACTGTGTCATTTTTTAATTTGAGCTAAAAAGCATTATTTTACACTTTGGGCTATTCAAAAATAGCAGATATACAAGCTCATAGCGCGGCACCGAGTGCCGCGCTATGAGCTTGTAGATCTGCTATTTGTGAAAATTCGTGAAAATGTGTGCAAATGTTTGAATATATATATTTTTAAAGCAAACATTTTTAACTCAAATCTTTGCTTCTGGGGGGTCCCTGGAACAAAATATTTTGATGGGGGTCCGCGGCCAAATACATATAATTTTGGGGGTCCTTGACATGAAAAAGATTGAGAACCACTGATATAGAAACATACGTTTTTCAGAATACTGTTGAGATTTAGGAGACATGTAGAATCGGCTTCAGGTCTCAATGGGTTAATCACTGCCACGCCAGAGACTAATAGTGGAACGGCCATGCAGCGCTAGGTCCAGATGGGCTCGCTCATTTTTCAGGGAGGAGAGAGAGAGAGAGAGTAGGAGGGGAGAATGAAGTGAGAGAGGACGAGAGAAAAGAGAGAGAGAGTAACAAACTGGAGGAAAAAAAGAATGCCTAGAGACAGAGCGAGTAAAGAGATGGAGAGAGTGAGACAGTCAGAGCGTGAGGTTTTAGACAAGAGCGAAGGATAGATGGTGAGATGGAGAGAGAGAGAGAGAGGGAGAGGGAGAGAGAGAGGGAGCGAGAGAGGGAGAGAGGGAGCGCGAGAGAGAGAGAAGCCACAGGAGCCAGGCTGACCTGGATTCAGAGGACCAGTATTGATTACTTAAGGATGAAAAAGGCGAAAAGGAGGCAGCAAGCTGTGCCTGGAACCCAGATAAATGAACTCACACTAGGAGAGACAGAAGACAACACATTACTGTACACCCACTCACAGTATTACCCATACAACACATACAACAGTCCTTTAACCCTTTAAGACCTGAGGCCGCTTCTAAGAATTTTCTAAATCCTAACAGTTTTTTGAAAAAAAAAAATCAAAAAAATATTTTTTCACGATTTTTCAAAAATATCAGATATACAAGCTCGTAGCGCGGCACTCGGTGCCGCGCTATGAGCTTGTATATCTGATATTTTTGAATAGCAAAAGAAATGTAAAGTGACACAGATGCGTTCCAGGTATTAATGGATTAAGATGTATGGCCTAATTTAACACACTGCCTGTGATGTCACTCCACCAAAAATAACATCATTTGGAAAAAAGTAAAAACAAAAAAAAGTATTAAATTAGGCTCTGGAGGAGGAGGAGGAGGAGGAGGTAGGGCAACAGATAAGGGACAACTTTAAGATGTTTACACAGTTACAGAGCATCCATCCAGACAACAGTATCAGTATTTTTTTTAACTTTATACTGTAAACATTATGGAAATGACTTAATCCTTTAAGACCGGGAACGCATCTGTGTCATTTTAGATACCCGAGCTCATAGCACGGCACCAACTGCCGCGCTATGAACTTGTAGATCTGTTACTTTTGAAAAATAGTGACAATTTGTGCAAATCTTAGAATATATATATTTTAAAGCGAACATCTTTAACTTCTGTTACAACTTCTGGGGGTCCCAGGAACAAAAGTATTTTGAGATGGGGGTCCACGGCCAAATACATTTTCAGAAACGTTTAGGATTTAGACGACATTTTGTAGAATCCCCCAGAAGCAACGATTTGAGTTAAAAATGTTCGCTTTAAAAAAAAACATATATTCAAAGATTTGCACTCGTTTTCAGGACTCTTTTTCAAAAATAGCAGATATACAAGCTCATAGCGCGGCACTCGGTGCCGCGCTATGAGCTTGTATATCTGCTATTTTTGAATAGCCAAAGAAATAAAAAAAATTACACAGATGCGTTCCCGGATTAAATGTGTTAAAATGAAAGGTGGCTGTACAGGTAGCCTGACTGGAATTAGAGAGAGTTATGACAGCAGGAGGAAAGTTGCTGGTTGTACAGACTGTACTTGTATAATTACTACGGAGCCCCTGAAGGGACATTAGGTGATTTTTCTTTTAGGGGCAGGTTTATTTTGAACAGCCGTTGGTTCATATTTAGTGGGTTGGAAAATAACATTTATGTAACAGAGGAAAAACTAAACCAGGGATTTCTTTTTTTGGGGGGTTTGGTTTATTATTAAAGGTGTGAATTATTTACCTGTGAGTTCATCCCCCCCCCCGCCCCCCCTTCATGAGGTCCCGATACTCTAAACTCTGTGTTAACTCATTCACAGCAAAGGACGATTTTGACAGCTTTTTTTTCCAAAGGCTCAGATTACCAAGGACGAATTTTATGACTTTTTGTGTTGTTTGGTGTTTCCACTAGATGGCGCTCTTCGCTAACACATGAGTGACCATTTCATCCCCAGATGCACACAGAACCAGGCGATCACGGGATCCCAAGATTTACTGCTTCATTCACTTCCAGGGTTAACGTTTTTGGGAAATGGCCTGTATCTCGCCTCCTGTGTTTTACTATGTATTTCAGTGTTATAGCCCATGATGCGTGTGTGAGTGTTTGTGTACGAGAAGGGCCACACACACACACACACACACACACATAACATGGGGACACACAGCATATGAGAGACTATGATCTGATTAGATTTGATTCAGTGCAGGATTTATGGAGCAATCCATAGAATATGGATGATATGTGAGGCTTTAGACACACACACACACACACACACACACACACACACACACACACACACACACACACACACACACACACACACACACACACACACACACACACACACACACACACACACACACACACACACACACACACACACACACACACAAAAGAGGGACCCTCTCTCCCCATCCGTAGTCTGGATTATTATTCTGCTCTGAATAGATTATCTTTCTATAATCGCTTTTGCAAAAATCAAAGCTAAAAGCAATGAGGCCACCCAAAGACGCTCTCTGAAACATTACAACGTACATGTGGGACGCAGGTATGGCAGCACACACACACACACACACACACAGACACACACACACACACACACACACACACACACACACACACACACACACACACACACACACACACACACACACACACAGTATGTTGGGAGACAGTAATTATATGGAAATGACAGAGAAACTGAATGTATTGAATGCATATAAAACGTAATGAATGCACACCTAATGTATAAATCATTCTGTGTGAGGTAATTAAACGGCATGTTCTTTTTAATGTACCATATTATTATGTTAATCATTTCCTGTGTAGATCACAGTTATACTAATATGACAAAATACTTTGGGAAATCTTCCGTTCACCCTTCATGGGTGAACAGAACGTTTCTGGTGTCGTTTCGGTTCGTCAGCTGGATTTTAAAAAATAGTGAAAGTAGCGGATCTACAAGCTCGAAACATGTTGCGTTTTCAAGCGTGTAGATCTGCTACTTATGATAGTTTTGGGTGACGCTGTAGTATGGTCCAAGTAGGGGTGTTAGTTTACAAAAAAAAACACATGAAGTTACTGGAACGCATCTGTGTCACTTTTTGATTTGAGCTAAAAAAGCATTATTTTACCCTTTGGCTATTCAAAAATAGCAGATCTACAAGCTCATAGCGCGGCACCGAGTGCCGCGCTATGAGCTTGTAGATCTGCTATTTTTGAAAAATCGTGAAAATATCTGCAAATCGTAGAATATATATTGTTTTAAAGCGAACAGTTTAACTCAAATCTTTGCTTCTGGGGGGTCCCTGGAACTAAATATTTTGAGATGGGGGTCGGCGGCCAAAAAAAAATCATTTTGGGGGTCCTTGACATGAAAAAAGTTTGAGCAACACTGCTATAGAAACATACGTTTTGTTCAGAATACTGTTAGGATTTAGAAGACATTTTGTAGAATCGGCCTCAGGTCTTAATTTAATAGGTTAAAATATGGTTATGATTTCTGATTCTGCCGCGACAGCACAACTATATGATTCTACCACAATTCTATCCTCACTGGCTGAAAGTGCATGTGTGTATACAGTAGATCGGCGATTTTCGTCGTGCGACCTTTTGCCGTAATAACGAGGGCTTTCTTTCACGTGGAACACACAGAGTGCCATCATGTCCTATTAGGAGTCACGGTCAACACATTCCAGAGGTGAGTGGTGTTTCTGAAAGGCTCTGCCGCAGCAGAACCCCGTTAAGAATGGGAGCGCTTGACCCTCGTATGGCTGCGGTCAATTGGGTCATTTGTGGAACACAATAGAACGCACAGAAACATGAAGATGTTCCGATAGTTTCCCACAATTCACAATCTATTCGGCATGACCGACTTCAAAGGGCTGACGTTTCTCCTGCGTCGACAAAAGAACCAACTTTTGGGTGTTTGTGCGTACTGTAGAATACAGTGGTGGAAAAAGTACTCACATTTTTTACTTAGGTAAAAGTATCGATACTGCAAAGCAGAAATACTCTGTTACAAGCAACAGTCTGGAATTAAAAATGTACTTCAGTAAAAGTACAAAAGTATTGGTATCAAAATGTACCGTAAATTTCGGACTATAAGCCGCGACTTTTTTCCCATTTTTCGACCCTGCGGCTTATATAACGGTGCGGCTTATCTATGGATTTTTATAGCTAACGGCCACTAGGGGACCTCCTAAATCTAGGGATTTTACACCCGCGGCTTATAGTCCAGTGCGGCTTATATAAGTACAAATCATTCAATTTAGCTGCTGCGGCTTATATTCAGGTGCGGCTTATAGTGCGAAAATTACGGTACTTAAAAGTACCAAAAGTAGAAAGTACTCATTATGCAGAATGTCCCATTTCACAAGTTTTCAAATGTTTAAAATATCAAAAAATCTTCTGAAAATAGCAGATCTACAAGCTCACAACGCGTCACATTGCGAGCTTGTAGAGCCTGTAGATCTGCTTGTAGATCTGCTTATGGTCCTGAATTAAATCCTGAATGCAGCCAGCATTACCCAGTCAGATTCCTGAAATAGTTGAGAATGCAGAAGGAGAAAATGACGTCTTTCCTATTTTACTACACAGACCAATGTGATGAACATCTATTACTACACAGACCAATGTGATGAACATCTATTACTACACAGACCAATGTGATGAACATCTATTACTACACAGACCAATGTGATGAACATCTATTACTACACAGACCAATGTGATGAACATCTATTACTACACAGACCAATGTGATGAACATCAAAGAGACACGTCGTTGACATGTGTTTTTCCATACATAAACAGAGCAGGGGCTCAAGTGGTTAATCTGACCAATCCATTTAGTAGATTATTATTTGTATTTATTTATTTTTCTCGATTAACCTACATGAGCAAGATTAACCTGTTAAGACTGGGAACGCATCTGTGTCATTTTCAGATTTATTTGGCTATTAAAAATAATTCAGATCTACAAGCTCATATCTATGAGCTTGTAGATCTGCTATTTTTGGAAAATCTTGAAAATGTGTGCAAATCTTTGACATTACAGTCATTTAGTAGACGCTTTTATCCAAAGCGACTTACAATAAGTGTATTCAACATAGGTAGGGAACGAAAACTACTAATCACCAGAAGTCTGAAGTGCATTTCCTGCAAAAAAAAAGCAACCAAGAGTATACCTAGCGCTAAGGTAAAAGTGCAATATATCAGCTACCTACTGTCTTAAACTGATGAGACAAAATAGCAAAATCAAATGAGCACGAGCTCAGACAAATAAGTGTATCGACTAAACAAGATCCAATAAAACAATACAAAACTAAAACAAGAGTTCGTACAACTAGTTAACAACAAGTAGGCCAGGCAAAGAGGAAGGGTATGTGTTTCCTGAAGAGGTGGGTTTTCAGCCTGCGGCGAAAGATGGGCAGTGACTCTGCTGTCCTGACTTCAGTGGGAAGTTCAGCTATGAGCTTGTACCCATTTGGACCCCCATCTCAAAATGTTGACTATATAAGCTAACATTTGTAACTCAAATCTTTGCTTCTGGGGGGTCCCTGGAACAAAACTTTTTGAGATGGGGTTCCAAATGAGTACAAGCTCATAGCTATGAATGAGCTTGTATATCTGCTGTTTTTGAATAGCCAAATAAATCTTAAAATGACACAGATGCGTTCCCGGTCTTAATGGGTTAAGTCGTTAGAGGTTATACATTTCGGTTTCGATAATATTTTGGTGATATTTATGCATTTTATGGTCTTGGAAGAAGGTTTTTCAGCCATAGATATACCAAGTTACTCCTCTGATCTGCAGCCCATAGCATCAGAGGAACTGTTCACATACAGTACAGAGGTCTGTGCATCAGAACTCAATATATGTATGCTGTAGCACACACTAGCCTCACACGACCTGACTAGACAGGAGGAATAACAAATAGTTCTCATGTGAATGAGATGACATATTGTGTGTACACAGTTAAATGACACGTGGCAGATGTACTGTGTGTCATTTACACAGAATACACAGCACCCAGACACACAGCATCTGTGCTGTCGCTATTCTGAGAAAAACTAAATAATACAAACAACAATCAAGAGAGAGAGGCTTTACTTGTCATTCACTCACTCACTCATACCGGTACAAGCAGTGAAGTGTTGGTGTGGTATTAAGGCTGCACCATTATGGACAAAATAATCATCCAGATTATTTTGATCAATATTGAGATCTCGATTATTCATCACAATTAATAATAATAATAATAATAATATTATTATTAAGATATGACACATTTTCCCTTGACAAATTAGTGACAGTGATGGTTTAGTGACCAAACATAAGACTGCTTTCACATTCATGTGTACATTACTGCTAATGTACACATTTTATTCTGTGCATCTCAGAATGAACACAAAAACACTACATTAAATCAACAGAGCACTAAATAATTCCTGCTAATTAACACATCTTTGCAGACTGAATAGTCATACGGTTTGTATTTAACACATCTTTGCAGACTAAATAGTCATACTGTTTGTATTTACTTAAGTGCATCTCCAATAAGCAAAAAATATAAAGTCTTTCACTCCATTCATTGTAACGTCATGGTGGGGGTGAATACAACTCTTGAACCTCACTAGTTATGGCGCAGATCCAGCCGATACATTTGAAGTGTGGCGTGTTCCACAAGACAACAGCAACACAATATACAACACCATAATAATAGAGATAATCAGGGGCAGGATCTGGGGGCCTGTTTCAAGAGCTAATGCGGGGCCCCCAAATTATCTTACCACGTTCAACAAGCTAAACAAAATATTGAATGGAAAATAACTCCCTTGTCTACGACATATTCTGTTGATACAGGCTTTGAGGGCTGGAGAGATAGCAGGTAATCAGTTAGGCTATGTGAATAATGTTGATGTGATTAAATATGACAACCTGTTCACCGTCTATTTCTGTCTGCTTTTTGCGAGCGACAAAACGCGCTCTGAAAAATCTGCCGGTGGGAACAGTTCTGCTGGGAACATCTGCGGGGTTCGGTGCGTCAGTGACTGAGGGGTGACTGACGATCAGTTGGGGGGCGTTTCAATTGAAATGGGTGAAACATAGCCAAGGCCGCCTTGGGAGATAATACTGGATTGTATGCCAGGGTCCGCTACCAGGGTCTGCATGATGTACATTTTTGTAACCAGCTAGTACGCTGACTGCACATGTGCCAGAAAAGCAAAAATGGAAAACTCTTGTTTGAGTAGAGCTTCAGTGAGGAGATCCATCACTATACTCGCATCTGTATAACTCATCATTAAAAGACGATACAGACATCCAAACGTGTTTAAATTCTTGGAGAGAAATTGCCCTGACAGACAGACAGACAGAGATGAAAGTGTGCAGGCAGCAGGCATAAGGGGAAGTTATCTGCCAAACAGATTCCGCTGTCATTTGTAGTGTGAACCTACGTTTGGAACAAGCCAGTTTGCGAGCAGAGTCCGATTTTTCTAAGCGATCTGAGATCCAAATGATGCTGAAATGCAGTGTTTTTAAACCTTTTTCATATCAAGGTCCATTATTTATCCGGCATTTGAGCCACGGAACCACCGTTTGATGAGATTTAGACTCTCAGACCCAGACTTAGAATATTTTGTCATCTTTGGATAAGATTTTGTCCACAATTCCATCCATGCTGTATTGATGTTGGTTCCATAGGAGAGATAACAGGCAAACGTTGATCAAAATAACAATTCTTCTACATTCTCTAATTGTATAGACTTCTTGTAAATTAAGTAATGCAGATGTTTAACAATAATTTAACTCTTGAGAGCGTAAAATGAAACCAAATGGACCCGTAAGGGTCCATTTGGTTTCATTTTACGCTCTCAAGAGTTAAAGATCTACTTAAGGGTCCATTTGGTTACCAACTCTCCATAATTTAGCTGGGGACCACCTGGAACACCCTCAAGGACCACTGGTGGTCCCCGGACCACTGGTTGAGATACACTGCTGTAATGTTTTAGAGTTACACAGGACCACAGAGCCTCTACAAGTGTGAAGATGTGAACATATGACACGTAGCTTGATTCTGTCCCATTCAAGGTAGAGTGTGGTTATTCTGAATGCGTACGGTACAGTATATATAATATGTGGAAAAACGGGCCAAGATGAACTAAATATATAATGACACAAGACTCACTGCGGCGTTATTTACCTCTGAAATATTAACTGTGCACACACACACACACACACACACACACACACACACACACACACACACACACACACACACACACACACACACACACACACACACACAGCAGTACTACTCCAAAGCACAAGCTCCATTAATACACATTAAACCTTCTCCACCATCTTTTAAATGGCAAATGGAGACACAGAAAGCAATCAGTGGAGCAAATATATGAAAAGACAAAACAAAGGAACGAGGGGCAAAGTATGAGGGCGACCGTGGAGGAAAGGAGAAGGCATGAAGAGGCCACCTGAGATCTGAATTCTGAAGAACGAGTGAAGATGAAAGAAGAGAGACGACGAGGGAGCTGAGAAAAAGAGAGAGAGAGCGTCCTGGACAGCGTAAGATCCATCGTGTGCCATGTTCGTGTTGTCTTAGAATCATTACGTCTGTGTGATGTCAAGGGGGGTGTGTGTGTGGAGATCAATAGCATCCATTTAACGCGGAGCAGCTCGTCTAATCATCGGGGGGGGGGCACTTTTGAACCTTTGCGCTCGGATCTCTGCCACTCTCAGGGGGGTCTCTGAGGAAGAGTGGAGTAATGAAATGTACACGGCAGGCCGGTCCGTCTTCAGGTCCCCGCGAGTTAGTACCGCACACACACACACACACAGTACCACACACACACACACACACACACACACACACACACACACACACACACACACACACACACACACACACACACACACACACACACACACACACACACACACACACACACACACACACACACACACACACACACACACACACACCCACACACACCCGTCTCCTCTAGCCCATTAAGACCTGGAACTGTGTGATTTTTAGATTTGAGCTAAAAAGCATTATTTTACACTTTGGGCTATTCAAAAATAGCAGATCTACAAGCTCGTAGCGCGGCACCGAGTGCCGCGCTATGAGCTTGTAGATCTGCTATTTTTGAACATTTGTGAAAATGTGTGCAAATCTTTGAATATATATATTTTTAAAGCGAACGTTTTTTAACTCAAATCTTTGCTTCTGGGGGGTCCCTGGAACAAAATATTTTGATGGGGGTCCACAGCCAAATACATATAATTTTGGGGGTCCTTGACATGAAAAAGATTGAGCACCACTGATATAGAAACATACGTTTTTGAGAATGCTGTTGAGATTTAGGAGACATGTAGAATCGGCTTCAGGTCTCAATGGGCTAGACGCTCTTATGAGCAAAGCTCCATGAACTCCCCTCGGCGCTCCCACTTCAATCCACCCATGCGTGGCTTCTCATAACGTCGCCGTCCAGTGGAAAACTATTATGTCCACAGCTGTTACTTTTCAGGAAGTGTTCCAACAGATCCAATGTAGTCATTATTTAGTCACAAGCTCTTGTCAATACTGTTCATTGGTACATTATTGATAAAACCCACAATCAGACTTAAAGGGCAAGACCACTTTGGTAGAAAAATATAATTGATTAGAAATTGATCATTCAAAATATGCTCTTCATTGACTTACATTGTAGCCTGAAACAGCTCTCAAAGTCACTCTTTTGGCATATAAACGAACGCAAACAAAGTTGATTTAGACAATACAGAACATCACCAAACCCAGTGCTGTTAGATTTTTTTAATAAAAAAATGTTAACTTCCTCTTGTTTTTGCCATTTTTATTAAGAAGAAAACCCAGACTGGATCCACGGATCCAAATAGTAAAATCAGCAAGAAGTTGACATTTGTATTAATAAAACAAACAGTAGTGGGTTTGGTGATGTTCTATATTGTCTGAATCAGCTTTGTTTGTGTTCGTTTACGTGCTAAAAGAGTGACTTTGAGAGCTGTTTCACCGTACAATGTAATTCAATGAGGAGCATATTGTGAATTATCAATTTCTAATTAATGGAGCAACTATTTTCGATTTCTTGTCCACCTTAGGAGTTACACCATGGCAAGGTAACTACACAACCCAAACCTCTACCACGGTGGCCTTGACCTTTAACCAATTTCAACCTCACATCGCTATTTTGGGCATGCCATTATACTGTATAGGTGAAGTTTTCAAACATTTTCACCGATCTACAAGCTCACAATGCATCGCATCACTACGTTACACACCACTGTCCTACGACAACCTAACCTTAAGTGGTTAAAGGATGGCCAATAGCCTTCATTTACTGTATAAAAAAAACATTAAAAAGGTGAAATATGGAGATACAAGGTTTCTGCACGACAGCGACAATAACGTTTGTGTAATGTCATAACGCGTGGCCCATTATGAATGTGAGGGGTATAAGACACAGAGACCATAAATATATCCCCATCCCTCAGCCTCCCTCCTCTCTACAGCTCCATGACTGTCTGCCGCGGGGCAAAACCTCACCAGCGCCTCCTCCTTGCCCCCCCGCTGCTCCCCGGTGCCACTCCATAATTCATCTTAATTGAGAAAAACAAGCAAGCAAACAAGAGAGGACTGAGAGGACGCTAAGTGCGGGTCCCATATTTCAAGGGTCTCGGGGGTTTGAGTGTTGTTTAGTCAGTGAATACTGTAAGGTGCAAAGTGGGCAAAACGTGCTTATTTAACCACTTAAAACCTATATACTTAGTAGACTGGGGTCTCTCAGGGCTCTATTCTAGGTCTGCTATAGCAGGGGTCTTAAAAGTTTTCAGGCCAAGGACCCCCTAGCTGAGAGAGAGATGAAGCAGGGACCCCCTCTATATTGTATAAAATTGTGGTCAACTTTTTTTTTGTTTACTTGGTCTGCTCTTTTTTCCCTCTACACCTATACCTCTTTGCCAAAAATAGCCGATCTACAAGCTCACAATGCCTCGCAGCGCGAGGCGTTGTGGGCTTGTAGATCTGCTATTTTTGGCTAAAGTTCTCCTCAGAAAAGGGATGCTAGGGTTCAAGTGGTTAATGTAAAAAAAAAATCATATCACACAAAGATTTGGCGGACCCCCTGTAGTAACTCTGAGGACCCCCTAAGGGTCCCGGACCCCCTGTTGAAGACCCCTGCGCTATAGTATTTCCTCGTCACTGAAAATAGCTACAAGCTACAAGCGATCTACAAGTTGGGGGCGTGTTGTGACCTTGTAGATTGGCTATGTTTGGGGATTGTTCATATGGCCGCTATGATTAATCTGGTTAAATGACTCTTTTTTTTGCCTTGCTTGATTTGTTTTGCATTAAAAAGAAACTACTTCAAAATCCATGTATTAGAGATTCTGTTAAAGAGAGTTATGTTGAATGTATTCTATTCTGTATGGGCTAGAAGGTAAATGCTGTTTAAAGCAGAAGAAAAATCTTAAATCTACTTTGCATAATATTCTGTGAACCTGCGTCATTCATGCACCCACTTTTCGCTTCATTTGAGCTGAACCACACGTCACTCACACGTAACCTTTTCATTTGGACTTTTTAGAGTTGCCAATTATCGTAATTTCCAAATTCCCCACAAACGTGTGCGTCTTGTCACTGACGAATCCTTCTGGTTCACCTGGCAGTGAGGAGCTTCACCGGTCCATGTAGAGCGTGTGGTTTTCAACTTTTTTCATATCCATTGTCCATTATGTATTGGGCGTTTGAGCCACGAACCACCTTTTGATGAGATTTAGACTCTCAGACTCAATATTTCGTTATCATTGGATACGATTTTGTCCACAATTTCATGCTGTATTGATGTTGTGCCATAGGAGAGACAACCGGAAAAACGTTCAAAATAATAATTCTTGAATTAAGTAATGATTAACAATAATGTTACTCTTGAGAGCCGTAAGGGTCCATTTGGTTTAATGTTACACTCTTTTACACTGCTGGACCGCCTGAGACCAATTAGCTAACAACGGGGGGGGGGGCGGTTTAAATCAGTGATTCTTAAACGTTTACATTTCAAGGACGGCCAATTTTGTATGCATTATGGGGCATAGCAGTGGCGGCCATTTTCTGGTTCCACTTCAAAATAGTCAATTCATTTTCCCATTGACATTTCCAAAAATATTTATATCAATTAATTTAAGCCTAGAATCAAGCCATCCAGGGTCCTGGTGAATCATGACCATAAAACATTTTTTTCTGTGATTTATTTTTATTTTATATTCAATTTTATATTAATTGATATACTATATTTAATAAATACCCTTTGTTTTGCCGTTTTCAAAAATGTTTTTTCACAGAATCAAACGTTTTATTGTCATGATTCACCAGGACCCTGGATGGCTTGATTCTAGGTTTAAAATAATTGATATAAATATTTTTGGAAATGTCAATGGGAAAGATGCATTGACTATTTTGAAGTGGAACCAGAAAATGGGTTAGGGTTTGCTATGCCCTATTAGGCCACGGATCTCTACGACTCTCAGAGTTACAAACCTCTAAGGGTCCATTTGGTTCCAACTAACTGTCAATAATTTAGCCCCTGGAAAACCCCCTCAAGGACCCCACTCAGAGAACCACTGATATAGATGAGGACGACATTGAACAGCTCCGTATTCTCAACGACAACAAAAGGCTGCACTTGAAGAGGTTAGAGGTTTGATTTAAAGCCTTTCTCCAGGGAGATGTTTGAGCTCTTCTCTCTCTAGTGGGTTCTATTCAGAGAGAATTTCATTTACCATCTGTATGGTTCTAGTCCAGGGGTCTTCAACAGGGGGTCCGGGACCCCTAGGGGGTTCTCAGATACTACAGGGGGTCTGCCAAATCTTTGTATGATGGCTGGGGAACATTAGGCAAAAATAGCAGATCTACAAGCTCACAACGCCTCGTGCTGCGAGGCGAAAAGTGGGTGCATGAACGACGCAGGTTCACAGAATAATATGCAAAGTAGATTTAAGATTTTTATTCTGCTTTATCCCATTAAGACCTGGATCTGTGTCATTTTTTTATTTGAGCTAAAAAGCATTATTTTACACTTTGGCTATTCAAAAATAGCAGATCTACAAGCTCACAACGCCTCGCGCTGCGATTTTAGGATGCAGTTTTTAGGATTATTACTTTTTTTTGTAAATATTTATTTATTGACAGAGTACAAAGTACAAAGTCAGATAAAAGAGAGAGAGCAAAAAGGACCCTCCCCTCACCCCAGAATGGCACAATAAACAACATTGATTACAACAACAGCAACTTATTATAACCTCAACCTAAGAGGAGTTATTGAAGGCAGAGAATGGAGAAAAGAGCCCCACATGTTGTTATATATTTCGTGTCTAGGATTATTACTTTTTGAATCAATTGCAATTCCACTCCCAAATATTGAAATATAACAAAACGTGAAATACGTCAAGGTTGTGGAGGACAGTTTGGTACACAGTAAAAATCCAAATGACCCTTCTGGGTCAGAGTTAAATTAACAGAGGATTTGATTAGAGTGGAAGGGTCATGTATGGAGTCATCTGTACATCTGGCATATGTACAGAAATATGGGTTGCAGTCAGCAGGTCATTCTCACAACCTACACAAATCATAAGCATTTGGTGCATGGATTAAACCACGTTCCACCTGGCTTCTCTATTTTGGGATTCATGGCATTATGAACCTTTTTAAAGAACATTTTCAACAAAGTTCTATGTTTTTAAAAACATAAAAAAGTACATGAAAGATAAAAAAGTAGCAAATCTACAAGCTCACAATGCATCACGATTGCCACACGCCGTGAGCTTCTAGCTCGCAGCAATGTTTCACTATTCGTCATATGACGATGTATATAGGGCTTAAGTGGTTAAGTACACGTGTGGAGGTTATTTGTTTGTTTGTTTGTTTACACATTATCTTCTCTATTAATATGTTGGATTCACGTTACTTGGTCTGTACAAACCTCTTGGCTATTAACGGCTAATGTTTCCCTCAGAATAGGAATGCTAGGGTTGAAGTGGTTAAGGTAAAAAAAACGTTCCCATCACACAAATGTGATGGGAACCTGATGTATACAGTCGCCTACAGTTCTGTTAGTGGGATGCATGTGTTTATAAAATGATGTATTGTGTATCACCTGTATTTGCTTCCACTGCATCTGTTTTTTTTTTTTCATACTGTAGCTACATGTATACTGTAATCTAGGACAGCATCCAGCCGTTTTTAATCAATTTTTCACCAAACACAACAGCATTAGAGCCGCCCCGGAAATCCTTAACAGGACTGTGTGGAATGGACATAGCAATAATAATAATAATAATAATAACGACTAAATCTAATCTGAATTATGGCCTAAAGAGATTAGAGCGGAATAATCCGAAGAATAAATAAATTGTGGATGGGACGAGTCACCAGCCTGTGATCGAATCCTGGCAGGGGGAGGGTCTTTCCCTGTCATACGTGGGATATGTAAATCATTGCTTTCAGGCACAAACCTTGTATCTATTCTACATATTTCAACTTTTGTTTATGTTTTTGTTGTAAATGAATGGCCTACTTTATCATGCAAGAGTGCAGTGTTGGAAAAAGTACTCAAATGTTTTACTTAAGTGAAAGTATAAATACTGCAATGTAGAAGTACTCTATTGCAAGTAAAAGTCCACGATTAAAAATGTACTTGAGTAAAAGTACAAAAGGTTTGGTATCAAAATGTACTTAAAGTACCAAAAGTAAAAGTACTAAAATGTTTGAACCCACAGCGCCTCACGATTGTAGATTGTCTAGATCCACTATTTTAATTGATGTTTGTTTGTTTTTTTATAATAAAAAGGAACATTTTTTGGGGGCATAATATGAGGTTTTCACACGACAGCAACGGAATGTTTAATGATAATGGTTTTGAGGTCGAGTTTGACTGTTTGGGTGCAATAGTGAGGGTAAGGATGTTTATTTCGGGAAGTGGGTGAAATTATGAGACCATTTGCTATTAATACAGTATAATGTTGACAAACCGCTGTCTAGACACAATATCTCTGTGTGAATGTATGGGTTCATGATCAACCTTTTAAGCCTGGAAACCTAACACGTTGTCGGAGTGCATCTTTAGCATCTTTTTTTCTGGTGCTTTGCTTATTTACACTCTAGCAGAAAATAGACGTTTTACCAAAGCAAAAGGTGAAAAGGTGTTTCTTGAAAAGGTGTTGAAAAATGTTGTTGTTTTTCTTTAAAATGTGTGAAATGTTAATTAGATTTGTTTTAATTGTTTATATATATATATATATATATACACATTTTCTGCCTCTGATAACACGTTCAATACAGGGATGCCAAGCTGAAAATGGCTAAGCAAAAGGAACAAGTTGATAAATCTTGTTTTGCTTATTTTCAGTGGTGTAAAGTATCCAAGTACATGTACTCAAGTACTGTACTTAAGTACAATTTTGAGTTCTTTTTTACTTTATTGGAGTATTTCCAGTTTTCAGTGCTTTTACTTCTACTCCACTACATCTCAGAGGAATATATTATACTTTTACTCCACTACAGTTATTTGAAAACTTTAGTCACTAGTTACTTTGTAGATTTATTATCACAAAAGATCCATTACACACTTCAGCCCTACATACATTTCGGCCATTTGAAAATAGCCGATCTACAAGCTCACAATGCGTCGCATCGCGATGCATTGTGAGCTTGTAGATCTGCTATTTTCTAAAGATTTTCATACATTTAAAAACTTGTGAAATGGGACATTCTACATAATGAGCACTTTCTACTTTGGTACTTTAAGTACATTTTGATACCAATACTTTTGTACTTTTACTCTTTTAAAATTTCGGACTTTTACTTGTAACAGAGTATTCCTACATTGCAGTATTGATACTTTTACTTAGGTAAAAAAATTGAGTACTTTTTCCACCACTGATTATTTAGCTTAGAAATGTCTGTATGCACAATTAATGCAGAAATGTTTACGTGCACAATGTCGGTAAGTTAGAGAGCAGGAACCCCTGACTCGAAGTCTTTAATCTCAATATTGCAATGTGTGTGTGCATGCGCGTGCGTGCGTGCGTGCGTGCGTGCGTGCGTGCGTGCGTGCGTGCGTGCGTGCGTGCGTGCGTGCGTGCGTGCGCGCTAGCGTGCGTGCGTGCGTGCGTGGTGGCTCTCCCTGCATGGTGCTGCTGACCCTGTGTGGCCCCCAGGGGGTCAGAGGTCATAATGAACAGGGGCGTGGGTGGACCTCTGGGTCTTTTTCTGCTGAGCCGGAGCTCATTGTCCGGCAGATGCCCACCCCCCCCCCCCCCCCCCCCACACACAGCAGCACTCTGGGCCTTTTCAGATGCCCCCCCCCCCACACAGCAGCACTCTGGGCCTTTTCAGCGGAGCCATTCAGGAGCCCCTCCGCTAAGTGCAACAGAAGAGACCTCGGGCTCTATTATTGTTACTGACGCCTCAAGTCTGTTTGAGCTGCAGCAGAATGCTCACTTCACCCCCCCCACCCCCCCACTCAGAGAAACAGTTAAGTCTCCATGAATAGGAGGCGGGTTTACACCGAGCAGAAAGGACACACTGGACACTCTCTGTCTGTCACACTCCGGCACATAAACAGAGGGTCCGCTCGACCTAAACCACCTCTTCAGAATGTCCTAACTACACTGTATGACCTCCCTCTGCTCTGACTTAAGTACAAAGACAAAGACACACATAGAGGAGGAGAGGCTGACAGAGGAGAAAAAGCTACAAAAATAATAACAACACACATGTCGGTCAGATACGCACTCCTCTGTACCGTGGCACTGGTTCCCCAGCAAACCACTAATTAAATGTTCATTTCACAAGTTCTCTTATGTTAAAAGGTAGGGTAAGTGATTTTCTTTGGTTAAAATAATTGTTAAATAGCTCTATATTGTGATAGTACTCATTGCTATAGAGTGTTTGTTCAGTAACAGGAGTCTCCTTGTCTCTCCAGCTCTTTATTAAACAGAAAATGCATTTTTGTTTCAGTTTCAGTTTCATTTCCAATTTTATCCAAACAGGACAGAGAACTCAATCAGGATACAGATTAAACAAGTGTAATTGGAAGTGATGACACTAAGAAATGAGCAGGCAAAATTGGAACTGGAACACTATATATACAAATTAAGCTTAAAAATGGGTACTTTCTCCTGATTGGCTGAGATTTTGACACCTACCGAAAAATGTATTTTCGGTTTATTAAAGAGCTGGAGAGACATGGAGACATCTGTTACTGAACAAACACTCTATAGCAATGAGTACTATCACAATATAGTGCTTTAACCTTTTAACAAAATACTCTTTGTTTTAACCAAAACATATCACTTACCCTACCCTAACCTTAACCCTAAGTATAAAATGTATACAAATCATTTGAAAATAGCCGATCTACAAGCTCACAATGCGTCGCATCGCGACGCATTGTGAGCTTGTAGATCGGCTATTTTCAAACGGCCGAAATGTATATAGGGGCTGAAGTGGTTCATGTATGTTTTGTAATAATAATAAAAATCTACAAAGTAACTAGTCACTCAAATTTTCAAATAATTGTAGTGGAGTAAAAGTACAATATTGTGATCATCCAAGATGTAGTGCAGTAGAAGCATTAGAAATTGGAATTACTCAATAAAGTACAAATAACTCAAAATTATACTGTACTTAAGTAAATGTACTTAGTTACTTTCCAACACTGCCGGTGCGGTAAGTACCGGAAGGTGAGACATAAGGTGCGGTAGTAAGTACCTTGAGTATAGTTTCATAGAAAGTGTTACCAAGACATCTCTACAGTGTCTGCACACACACACACACACACACACACACACACACACACACACACAGTGTAAAACAGTAGCACAGATAGAACCTTATTGACCCCGTGAGGGGAATTAAGATGTCATTGCAGCATGAGCTACTGTTATTTTGTAATATCAACAGATATAAAGACACACTGGTTGCTAGCATTTCCTGCGTGTGTCTGTGTGTGTGTGTGTGTGTGTGTGTGTGTGTGTGTGTGTGTGTGTGTGTGTGTGTGTGTGTGTGTGTGTGTGTGTGTGTGTGTGTGTGTGTGTGTGTGTGTGTGTGTGTGTGTTTGTGTGTGTGTGTGTGTGTGTGTGTGTGTGTGATTCTAACACGCGCAACAGACACACTTTTCTGCGGGAATTAAATAAATAAATGAATGAATGAAGCCATCTGGAGACATCAGCACTTCTATGAGACAGAATTAAGTCAGAGTGTAATAATGACTTCCTGGTTCAAAAGTGCCTCCAAAGGAGGCATTATTACCTTTCCCAGAATGCAAATGTGCTTTGGGCCAATTAAGAGGTTGAGCCGATACCGATGGAAAGGCCATAAAACACTCCTCTACCGCTTTAGCTTTCAGGGATTTATACGACGACGACGCAGACGCTGCAAACTGTGGAACAACCAGCCTGTAGGACGTGCTGTGATTACGAAGCCTCTGGTGTATCACTGCTGTCTGGGGCAGAAACCTCGTATCTCCATATATATATATATTTATTTTTTTCGTAAATTAACGCCCTACTTGGTCACACTACAGCAGGACCAAGGACCCCCTAGCTGAGAGAGAGATGAAGCAGGGACCCCCTCTATATCGTATAAAATTGTGTTTCAGAGTTTTTTTTAACTTAGTCTGCAATTTTTTCCCCTCTACACCTATAGCCTCTTTGCCAAAAATATCAGATCTACAAGCTCTCAACGCCTCGCGCTGCGAGGCGTTGAGAGCTTGTAGATCTGCTATTTTCGGCTAATGTTCCCCTCAGAAAAGGAACTTTAGGGTTCAAGTGGTTAATGTAAAAAAAACTAAATCCTATCACACAAAGATTTGGCGGACCCCCTGTAGTAGCTCTGAGGACCCCCTCGGGGTCCCCGGACCCCCTGTTGAAGACCCCTGCACTACAGCATCACAAAAAACTTGCAAAAGTAGCAGATAAAGCTTGTAGATCTGCTACTTATGCTTTTTTTAAAAACATATATCCTGAGAAGTATCAGTTTTGAACTTTTGGACATATCAGGTTTCCACTCCAGACAGAGACGTTATACTTCACCGTATGAACGTGTCACATGTATCTAAGTACATTTCATTGAGTTACTGTACTTAAAGGGATAGTTCACCCAAAAAAATATGTGTTTTTCCTATGGATTAGTTACCATGGAGACTTGAATTCATGGATATTTTTTTTGTTTTTTGTCTCATTCCTAAGACAAGGCAGCGGCTCCGGTAGGAGACACAAAGGAGACTATTTGTGTCTCCTACCGGAAACGCTGCCGGTCATCAAATGATTGTCTTAGGAATGAGACAACATTCAAGTCTCCATGGGGTGACTAATCAATAGGAAAAAAGTCCTTTTGGGGGTGAACTATCCCTTTAAGTACATTTTTGGAGTATAGCCTACATTTTGGGGTTCCCCCATAAACGTTTTAACATAGTAGATGTAATGTTGTGTGTTCTGGTGAATTTTGATGCAAAATCAAGGAGAAATGAAGGAGAAATGACAATCAAGGAGACGAAGGAGACGCCCGCTGTGTGGTGTTTTTTCCCCCGGTCCGCTGGAGCAGCGCAGAGCCACGCAGAATGTTAGCGTCGGCGGCGCTGCTAATGAAATAAACAAGGCTTGTGACAGTACTTATTAGGCCTACATAAGTGGAAGGTATAAAGACAAGAGAGGTGGATGAAAGGCAAAGCTAAATATCTCTTTTAGATCTCCTCCCTATCAAGGGGTATTTAGGGAGGGGGGGAGGAGGGGGGGGCTTTGTGTGTTTGTGTAGCAGAAGACAGACGCCCGGCCCCTCATCCAGGATGTCTCTCTGTGTAATTACACGCCAGAGGACCGCCATTCCTCTCCTCCTCCGTACACACAGAGAGATGAAAGACACGGAGAGAGACAGAGGCATGTAATCGCTCACTCCTCCTGAGAGCACAGAGCAGAGTAGTGTGTGTGTGTGTGTGTGTGTGTGTGTGTGTGTGTGTGTGTGTGTGTGTGTGTGTGTGTGTGTGTGTGTGTGTGTGTGTGTGTGTGTGTGTGTGTGTGTGTGTATTACTATACTTGTGAGGGCAAAATGTCTCCACAAGTAATCATTTCCTCACTCCTCTGTTCTTACCTTTAAAAAAAAAAAATAGTCTTTTTAGAGATCGTTTTAGAATTAGGTAAAGATACCAGGTTTGGGGGTTTATAGGGTTTAGAATTGAGACATTTAGAAGTTAGCTGTAGGGATCAGACATAAGAGTGGTGAGGACTTAAGATGAGCACATGGTTTTGTTGCACCAAAAAGCTGAAAATTTTTTTAGGCTTAAGAGGTTAAAATGGTGATTTAAAAAGAAAACATTGTATTCATAAAATCAAATCGCCGCCATGGAATGTTGATGTCCCCACAAGTATAGTAATATGATACCTGTGTGTGTGTGTGTGTGTGTGTGTGTGTGTGTGTGTGTGTGTGTGTGTGTGTGTGTGTGTGTGTGTGTGTGTGTGTGTGTTGTGTGTGAGACAACGGGAGGACAAAGGGACGGTGGTAAGCAGCGGTGGGCTTTTAATAAACCTCCTCTGTCTCTTGCTCCTCTCTCTCTCTCTCTCCCCAGTTGACCGCCCCCTCCCCCTCCCCCTTACCCCCCTCTCTCTCTCTTTCTCTCTCTTCAATGGAGAGTTCATTATTCTATTCTCTCTTGCCTCAACACAGATGTGTAAACTGTTGTTCTAATGTAAAGCTTCACTGAGGAGCGCTTTAAGAGGGAAGGGCACATTTACACACACACACACACACACACACACACACACACACACACACACACACACACACACACACACACACACACACACACACACACACACACACACACACACACACACACACACACACACACACACACACCACATGTGAAGGAGGGTAAACGTATTTTCTTCTGTCAGTCAGACTCTCATCACAACCTAAAGACTCCCTCAGGTCACCTCATCACCAGTGGTGGAAAGGTACAATTCTGAGGTATTTTTGCTTTACTGGAGTATTTCAAATGTTACTTCTACTCCACTACATCTCAGAGGCAAATGTTGTACTTTTACTCCACTACACTTATTTGAAAACTTTAGTTACTAGTTACTTTGTAGATTTTGATAATTATTACAAAACATACATTAACCACTTCAGCCCTATATACATTTCAGCCATTTGAAAATAGCATTGCGTGCGCACACACACACACACACACACACACACACACACACACACACACACACACACACACACGCTTAATTCTCATGAAAGCATCAGTCTCCCGCACTCACACACAAACTTATGCGCCGGTGATACAGCTCTATATATACTCTGAATGAAAAGCTCACAACACAGTTGTCTTAACATCACCTGTTTGATGACATCATTTCCACCAGTGACATCATAACGCACACAGTGACATCATAACACACATTCCATCAGACACTATAGGAGCATAGTGCTTCACCTGGTACGTCTCTGCCCCAAATCTATCTGGTGCCACCCGACCCCCCCCCCCACACACACACACACACACACAGTCCTCCAACGGGCTCTGAGGAAGAACCCATCTGC
>NC_139950.1:50433012-50436467 GCF_963454915.1 Gymnoscopelus microlampas
GAGTCGAGCACGCGGTGCAACACGTCGAGAGCTTGTAGATCTGCTATTTTTGCTGCACTTTCAGTGTTACGCAGCCGAGTATAATTAGGGCATCAAACGCAGAGCTTCATGTATGTACGTATGACGTACGTATGTGTGATCGCCGTCCGTCTCTCCTCTCCCTGGGGAGGTGTCTCTCAAACAGCAGCACCCACCCTAACTAACCCCTTATACTGCATATGCACCAGCTGCTGAGTGTGTTAAGATCCCCACCACACACACACACACACACACACACACACACACACACACATACACACACGTTTGTATTACTATACTTGTGAGGACATCAACATTTTAGGAAGCCGATTTTATGATTGATTTATGTTTTTTTAAAGTCTAAAGCCGAAAAATAGCAGATCTACAAGCTCACAACGCGTTGCGCTGCGACACGTTGTGAGCTTGTAGATCGGCTATTTTGCGGTGTTTGACATCGCCGCACGACTAAGTATAAAATAGGGGAAATGAATCAAACCCCAACCCCCTAAACCTAACCTCTAAAAGGTCTAAATCCTAAACCTAACACCAACCTGAATCTTTTTTTAATTGTAAACGTAGCTCTAAAAATATTTTTTTCAACCATAAAATAACAATTTCTCAAGAAAATGGTTCCTCACAACATCTTTTTCTCATATTGTACTATTCTTGTGGGGACGTTTGGTCCTCATAAGTATAGTAATACAAACACACACACACAGACACAGCACCCCCAGTGTGACACCCACAGAAAAAGCCCCTCCCTAGCTCACCCTGAACGCCCCACACACACACACACACACACACACACACACACACACACACACACACACACACACACACACACACACACACACACACACACACACACACACACACACACACACACACACACACACACACACACACACACACACACACACACACACACACACACACACACACACACACACACAGAGCTAGTACCCCCGGGGCAGATGGGACCCCTAACAGGCGTTACACCCTGAGAAATAGGATTCTTCACGGTGGCTTCTAAGAGCAATTCCCAAACTCCGATGGAGGGCTGGATGAGAGAGAGAGAGAGAAAAAAGGACAAAAAAAGAAAAGGATGGAGAAAGAGAGAGATGGAGGAGAGCTGAGCGGGGCGCTTTCTTTCAACGGATGACGGAGCGTGGTATATGTGAGACTCAGGGCTAAAAATATGCTCTGATATAAAGACTATACAAAGTAGAGATTGAAGAAAGATGACTGGGAAATGAGGTTAAAGAATGTATTAATGCGGCTCTATGGGGGAAGATGAACCGTATGCTGAACCCTTAGGAATTTATACAAACACGAAGTCTTAAAAAAAGAGCCTAAAATACTGTGTTATGTCCTGACCTCGGCACTTTCCCCCCCCAGTCTGGAGTAATATATATGCATATAGACTCATGTCTGCACGCTTGTGTATAGTCTCTCTGTCACATGCGTGCACGAGTGTGCGCGCACACACACACACACACACACACACACACACACACACACACACACACACACGTAATTTATCTTTTTGTTGCTCTGAGAATGTACAAATGGAGCCAAATGGACCCGTGAGGGTCCATTTGGCTCCATTTGTACATTCTCAGAGATAAAATAACACTGAGGATTTTACTGAGTGCGCGCGCACGCACACACACACACACACACACACACACACACACACACACACAGATAAATGCAAGTAAGCATAAACATCGGCAGACTGGCCACAGCCACGGTTTCATCTGTTTGGGGGGAGGGAGGGGGGGGGGGGGGTGAACTTATTGGCTCAAGAGCCTTGGAGATGAAGGAGGAATCTCCAAAACTGCCCTCTTAGCGAGCGGCAGAACTCACACAGCGCACCGGATCACGGCACAGCCAATCACGTGCCGACTCTGACCCGATCCATAACCGTCTTTTAGCAATCACTAAACTCTCTTCTCTGTGTGTGTGTGTGTGTATGTGTGTGTGTGTGTGTGTGTGTGTGTGTGTGTGTGTGTGTGTATGTATGTGTATGTGTATGTGTATGTGTATGTGTATGTGTATGTGTATGTGTGTGTGCGTGCGTGTGCGGGCATGCGTGTGTCTGTTCCCCTAGGGGTCAGGGGGGTTGTCCGGGATCTGGCACGCCCCCCCACGGTGATCCCTGATCCTATTGGTCACAAAGCTCTGGGAGTGCTGCTGGGATTTTAAATGAAATTCCTCCAGTCACCCCTCTCTCTCTCTCTCTCTCTCTCCCCTCCACCATCCCAGCAGGTGATCAGCCATTATAAACACCTGAATGGTACCTCTTCTTTTTAAAGTCACTACACCACGCGCCTCATCTTCTCCTGTGTGTGTGTGTGTGTGTGTGTGTGTGTGTGTGTGTGTGTGTGTGTGTGCGCGCTGGCCTTCTGATCTAAATGTCACTGAGCATGTCTCAGCATATCAATTCGTCGGGGGAGATTCTGAGAACCTGATTCCCGCCGGCTGACAGACAGGTGTGGTCTTTCTCGCCCGGTGCCGCGCACAACTGGTTATGTAACAATGACAACACGCCTACCAACAAACACCTTAACATGCAATGCACACACACACACACACACAAACGTATGTCTTACGTTGGGATTGTGAATGACTGTGTGTGTGTGTGTGTGTGTGTGTGTGTGTGTGTGTGTGTGTGTGTGTGTGTGTGTGTGTGTGTGTGTGTGTGTGTGTGTGTGTGTGTGTGTGTGTGTGTGTGTGTGTGTGTGTGTGTGTGTGTGTGCGTGTGTGTGTTCCCCCCCTCCTCAACCCCCCCCACACACACAGAGGGGTAGAAAACCCCTCTGGAGTTCCTCTATTCATCTGTAACACAATGGCACCCCACCGAGTTTTTCTTCCAGCTATTCCCTGTCTGCCCCCCCCCCCCTCCCCACGGGGCAGGATAGAAGCAGGGGGCACCCTCCCCTCCCTCCCCCCCCCCCCCTGTCCTGTTGGCCCTGCAGGCCGTCCGGCCGGCATCTCAGCTCCCATCTGCCATCCACACTCTCCCCCCTCCCTGACTGATGGCTGTAGATCCATCACTACCTCTGGTACTCTAGTGGGTCTCAAACTTTTTTCATGTCAAGGACCCCCAAAATGATATGTATTTGGCCGCGGACCCCCATCTCAAAATATTCTGTTCCAGAGACCCCCCCCCCAGAAGCAAAGATTTGAGTTACAAAAGGTTTGCAAACATTTTCACGATTTTTCAAAAATAGCAGATCTACAAGCTCATAGCGCGGCACTCGGGGACGCGCTATGAGCTTGTAGATCTGCTATTTTTGAATAGCCAAAGTATAAAAGGTTAAAGTGGTTAAAAGTATTGCGATGCTACATTAACACATTTTGCTGGGGACCCCCTGGAACCCCGCCAAGGACCCCTTGGGGTCCCCGGACCCCACTTTGAGAACCAATGCTCT
>NC_139950.1:50436667-50461667 GCF_963454915.1 Gymnoscopelus microlampas
TCATACTCGCGCGCGGCGCCCCCCCCCCACCAATGAGTGGATCTCCGAGTTAGACAGCTAGTAGCTACTGTAATGGTTATGGTACTGTAAATCCGGGCACCCACCACTACTGATTTTGAAAAAATAAAAAATAAAAAAATAAAAAATAAATATATTTTTTTTTTTTTTTTTTTTGGGACCAGCACCCAGTGGGTGCTCCTCATTTCAGGTGGGTGCTTCAGCCCCGAAGCACCCACGGTATCGGCGCCCTTGGGAGTGGCCCGTTTTGAACAAAATGCCACAAATCATGAACGCAGCGTCCAATTGCAAGGAAACGTTGCAGTGACGCACATTCACACTACAACGACAAACAAAACATACTCTCTGGACAAGGCATGCACTCCCGTGGTGCATGCCTTTCGGCCTGGCGGAGACAACAAATGCCCTATCCTGAAAAGCCCTATTATATAGCGCCACCAGGAGGCAGATTTAATATTACTGCTACAAATGTTGTCCAAACATCACACAAATCGGTACACATGATCTCTGTAGTCATGTGATCAAGACGGATCCACATATTTTTCATATTCCATCCTGATAAATGAATTCCAAACACTGCTGGCCCATAATAACCTATAACCTGACCTGGCAGAGACCTGTGCTCTGAGGAGCACTTCTTCTGGTTTGACTGTGTGTTTGCTGCTGTGGTGGTGGTGCAGCCTCCAGGTATAAATGGGATAAACCAACACACAGGTGGGAAGAGGGGTGTGAGAACAAGTTTTGTTGTTGACTTGAGGAGTGTGTGGGTGTGTGGGGGGGGGGGGGGGGGGGGGGGGGGGGGCTTGACCCGCTGTGACCCTCCCGAGAGAGGAAGTAATATAACTAAAGTATCACACCCATCATCATCATCATCATCATCATCATACACACACACACACACACACACACACACACACACACCACACACACACACACACACACACACACACACACACACACACACACACACACACACACACACACACACACACACACACACACACACACGCAGTGAGCCAATAGAAGAAGCCGTCGGTCCCAAATTAAGACCTGTAACCAAGACAGAGCAGAATCTTCTTCTGAATGAAGTATTAAGTCCCACAGAGGCAACGAGAGGAATTAAAGCAAGCATGGTTCTCCCCCCCCCCCCCCCCCCCCCCCACTGTGGTTGTGATCCGAGACTGTCTGAACAAGAACAGGGATTAGTGCTCAGCTCTGTGGTTGTTCTTTATAAGATAGAAGCTAAGATACAGGAGGAGAGGAGAGGATGTGTTGTGTTGTGTCCTTAATGACCTCTGCTTTGAGTGGTCGATCAGAACTGTGTTCTGTTGAGAGACGGAGAGCTAAGAGTACAAAACACTGAGCTATCACTAAATGAGTCATAACCTGAAAATAATAGTAGGCCGACATATATGTGAAAACACACACAGCAACACAGACACACACACACACACACACACACACACACAGCGTTTACATCATGGTGTAAAAACGCACGCCATCAGAACGCGCTCACATCGTGCGGAGCGCAGTGTGAGTGGGAACACCTCTGGAGGAGGTCGGTCACACGTTGTGATCACATCATTCTCAGTCACAATCAGACAGGCGTAAACACACGCGCTTTGAGATCAGATCTATTATTATTATCATCATCCTGATCATCAGATGTCATTTAGAACACGAGGTGTTGAACAGGGTCACAGAGAGATGTTGTCGGGACTTGTTCTGCATAAATTGTGCTGATAATAACATTCCACACATAATAATATGATAATAAATATAATATGATACAAATCTACAGTGAGAACAAATATAGGTTCTTGTCTTAGACAGGTAGTTAGTTAGTTAGTTTTATTTCGGTCATAATTCTTTTTTTTTTAAACAAAACAGTTGAATATACATTGCAACTTAGTCAACATGATGACTAGCAATAGCTTATCAATTGTGCATATACATTTCTAAATGTGCAGCTAATGTGCATATCAGTAGTGTAAAGTATTCCAATTTGCAGTACTTTTTACTTCTACTCCACTATATCTCAGAGGCAAATATCATACTTTCACTCCACTACAATTATTTGAAAACTTTAGTTACTAGTTACTTTGTAGATTTTGATTATTATTACAAAACATACATTAGCCACTTGTGAAAATAGCTGATCTACAAGCTCACAATGCGACGCATTGTGAGCTTGTAGATCAGCTATTTTCTAAAGATTTGTATACATTGCATACATCTGAAAACTTGTGAAATGGGGCATTCTCCTTAATGAGTACTTTCCACTTTGGTACTTTAAGTACATTTTGATGCCAATACTTTTGTACTTTTACACTTTTACTTGTAACAGAGTATTTCTACATTGCAGTATTGATACTTTTACTTAAGTAAACAATTTGAGTACTTTTCCCACCACTGGTGCATCTAAACAGCAGCAATGTCACAATCGAACGTGCAACACGTTGAGAGCTTGTAGATCTGCTATTTTGTGCTGCGCTTTCAGTGTTACGCAGTCGAGTTACTCGAGTATAAATAGGGCATCAAACGCAGAGCTTCATGTATGTACTGTATGACGTACACATAAGCTACGTGTACGTATGTGTGATCGCCGTCCGTCTCTCCTCTCCCTGGGGAGGTGTCTCTCACACAGCACCCACCCACCCTAACTAACCCCTTATATTACATATGCACCAGCTGCTGTGTGTGTTAAGATCCCCACCACACACACACACACACACACACACACGTTTGTATTACTATACTTGTGAGGACATCAACTTGTGAGGACATTGATTTATGTTTTTTTTGGGGGGCACTTTTAACCGCAAGTCTAAAGCCGAAAAATAGCCGATCTACAAACTCACAACGCGTCGCGCTGCGACACGTTGTGAGCTTGTAGATCGGCTATTTTGCGGTGTTTGACATCTCGCCGCACAACTAAGTATAAAATAGGGGAAATTAATCAAACCCCAACCCCCTAAACCTAACCTCTAAAAGGTCTAAATCCTGAACCTAACACCAACCTGAATCTTTTTCTAATTGTAAACATAGCTCTAAAAATCTTTTTTCAACCATAAAATAACAATTTCTCAAGAAAATGGTTCCTCACAACATCTTTTTCTCATATTCTACTATTCTTGTGGGGACGTTTGGTCCTCATAAGTATAGTAATACAAACACACACACACACACACACACACACACACACGCACACACACACACAGCACCCCCAGTGTGATACCCTCAGAAAAAGCCCCTCCCTAGCTCACCCTGAACGCCCCCCACATACACACACGCACACACACACACACACACACACACACACACAGAGCTAGTACCCCCGGGGCAGATGGGACCCCTAACAGGCGTTACACCCTGAGAAATAGGATTCTTCACGGTGGCTTCTAAGAGCAATTCCCAAACTCCGATGGAGGGCTGGATGAGAGAGAGAGAGAGAAAAAAGGACACAAAAAAAAGGATGGAGAAAGAGAGAGATGGAGGAGAGCTGAGCGGGGCGCTTTCTTTCAACGGATGACGGAGCGTGGTATATGTGAGACTCAGGGCTAAAAATATGCTCCGATATAAAGACTATACAAAGTAGAGATTGAAGAAAGATGACTGGGAAATGAGGTTAAAGAATGTATTAATGCGGCTCTATGGGGGAAGATGAACCGTATGCTGAACCCTTAGGAATTTATACAAACACCACGTCTAAAAAAAGAGCCTAAAATACTGTGTTATGTCCTGACCTCGGCACTTTCCCCCCCAGTCTGGAGTAATATATATGCATATAGACTCATGTCTGCACGCTTGTGTATAGTCTCTCTGTCACATGCGTGCACGTGCACACACACACACACACACACACACGTAATTTATCTTTTTGTTGCTCTGAGAATGTACAAATGGAGCCAAATGGACCCATGAGGGTCCATTTGGCTCCATTTGTACATTCTCAGAATTAAAATAACACTGAGGATTTTACTGAGTGCGCACACACACACACACACACACACACACACACACACACACACACACAGATAAATGCAAGTAAGCATAAACATCGGCAGACTGGCCACAGCCACGGTTTCATCTGTTTGGGGGGGAGGGAGGGGGGGGGGGGTGAACTTATTGGCTCAAGAGCCTTGGAGATGAAGGAGGAATCTCCAAAACTGCCCTCTTAGCGAGCGGCAGAACTCACACAGCGCACCGGATCACGGCACAGCCAATCACGTGCTGACTCTGACCCGATCCATAACCTAAGTCTTTTAGCAATAACTAAACTCTCTTCTCTCTCTGTGTGTGTGTGTGTGTGTGTGTGTGTGTGTGTGTGTGTGTGTGTGTGTGTGTGTGTGTGTGTGTGTGTGTGTGTGTGTGTGTGTGTGTGTGTGTGTGTGTGTGTGTGTGTGCGTGTGTGCGTGTCCGTTCCCTTAGGGGTCAGGGGGGGTTGTCCGGGATCTGGCACGCCCCCCCACGGTGATCCCTGATCCTATTGGTCACAAAGCTCTGGGAGTGCTGCTGGGATTTTAAATGAAATTCCTCCAGTCACCCCCCCTCTCTCTCTCTCTCTCTCTCCCCTCCACCATCCCAGCAGGTGCTCAGCCATTATAGACACCTGAATGGTACCTCTTCTTTTAAAGTCACTCCACCACGCGCCTCATCTTCTCCTGTGTGTGTGTGTGTGTGTGTGTGTGTGTGTGTGTGTGTGTGTGTGTGTGTGTGTGTGTGTGTGTGTGTGTGTGTGTGTGTGTGTGTGTGTGTGTGTGTGTGTGTGTGTGTGTGTGTGTGTGTGTGTGTGTGCGCGCGTGCGCTGGCCTTCTGATCTGAATGTCACTGAGCATGTCTCAGCATATCAATTCGTCAGGGGAGATTCTGAGAACCTGATTCCCTCCGGCTGACAGACAGGTGTGGTCTTTCTCGCCCGGTGCCGCGCACAACTGGTTATGTAACAATGACAACACGCCTACGAACAAACACCTTAACATGCAACGCACACACACACACGGCTTGCGTTGGAATTGTGTGTGTAATTGTGTGTGTGTGTGTGTGTGTGTGTGTGTGTGTGTGTGTGTGTGTGTGTGTGTGTGTGTGTGTGTGTGTGTGTGTGTGTGTGTGTGTGTGTGTGTGTGTGTGTTCCCCCCCTCCTCAACCCCACACACACACACACAGAGGGGTAGAAAACCCCTCTGGAGTTCCTCTATTCATCTGTAACACAATAGAACCCCACCGAGTTTTTCTTCCAGCTATTCCCTGTCTGCCCCACCCATCCCCCCCCCCCTCCCCACAGGGCAGGATAGAAGCAGGGGGCACCCTCCCCTCCCTCCCTCCTCCCCCCCCCCCCCCCCCCTGTCCTGTTGGCCCTGCAGGCCGTCCGGCCGGCATCTCAGCTCCCATCTGCCATCCACACTCTCCCCCCTCCCTGACTGATGGCTGTAGATCCATCACTACCTCTGGTACTCTAGTGGGTCTCAAACTTTTTTCATGTCAAGGACCCCCAGAATGATATGTATTTGGCCGCGGACCCCCATCTCAAAATGTTTTGTTCCAGAGACCCCCCCCCAGAAGCAAAGATTTGAGTTACAAAAGGTTTGCAAACATTTTCAAGATTTTTCAAAAATAGCAGATCTACAAGCTCATAGCGCGGGCCTCGGGGCCGCGCTATGAGCTTGTAGATCTGCTATTTTTGAATAGCCAAAGTATAAAAGGTTAAAGTGGTTAAAAGTATTGCTGATGCTATATTAACACATTTTGCTGGGGACCCCCTGGAACCCCGCCAAGGACCCCTGGGGGTCCCCGGACCCCACTTTGAGAACCAATGCTCTAGTACAGTGGTTCTCAAACTTTTTCATGTCAAGGACCCCCAAATCTATAGATATATATTTGGCTGCGGACCCCCATCTGAAACATTTTTTTGATATTTTTCCCCAAAATTCAAAAATAGCAGATCTACAAGCTTGCAGCGCATCACTTCGTGCTGCTCTGCGAGCTTGTAGATCTGCTATTTTGGAAAAGCCAACGTATAAATCAATAAAGTGGTTAAAATGATTGCGGAAAGAATTGCGAAAGCAGCAGATCTACAAGCTCACAACTCTTCGCAACACGACATTTTCTGAGCTTGTAGATCAGTAGTTTTTTTCTATACATTGTACGATGACGTATATATATATATATATATATATATATATATATATATATAGGGGCTTAAGTTGTCAAACACCGGAATTACAACTTGTTGATTGCGGCTCAATGTAAAAGCGTTTGATTTTTTCATTTGATTTCTGAATAAATATTCTGAATAAGCTATCATTTCTTAGCTATCAAAACAGAGTCCTTTCAATGGTAGTGATTTTTGGATTAGTTAGTTTTAAACATTCTTCAGTGTTTCTCTTCTTATTCTTTCTTACATACAGGCTGATCAAATGCCAGCGCTGACACCAGAACAAAGCATTCAGACAAACAGAATCTCAGCATCAACTAGATTTCCTCATAATATCTCAAAGTAACTTTGTAGCTTATGAACGTTTGCTCATAATAAAAGTTTTGAAAGCTCATTCAGAGAATTATTTTTCCTTCCCTTTCTAAAGAAAACGTAGACACCAGACAGTATACTTTGAAAAATCAGCCACCAGTTTGAAGAATATTCATTATTAACCCATTAAGACCGGGAAAGCATTTAGATTCTAACCACTTTAAACATTATCTTGTACTTTGGGCTATTCAAAAATAGCAGATCTACAAGCTCATAGCACGGCACCGAGTGCCGTGCTATGAGCTTGTAGATCTGCTATTTTTTGAAAAATCTTGAAAATGTGTGCAAATCTTCTGAATATATATATTATTTTAAAGCGACAATTTTTAACTCAAATCTGTGCTTCTGGGCGGTCCCTGGAACAACATATTTTGAGATGAGGGTCCGCGGCCAAATACCTATCATTTTGGGGGTCCTTGACATAGAAAAGTTTGAGAAACACTGATTATAGTAACATACGTAAAAAATAAATTTAGTTAGGATTTAGAAGTCATTTGTAGAATCCTCCCAGAAGCAAAGATTTGAGTAAAAAAAAGAGAATCGCTTAAAAATATATATATATTGAAAATATTTGCTAATTTTTTCAATTAAAAAAAAAAACATTGCAGACCTACAAGCTCATAGCGCGGCACTCGAAAAAAATGACACAGATGCGTTCCCGGTCTTAACGCATTAAGCCCTCATTACCACATAGGGATTCTAAAAAACTTTTTCAGAATATATTGGTCTGGCTTTGGGAGCAGAATAATGAAGTGTGGTTTGAGGATCCATTCATCCTGGGTCTGCTCATCTCTGTCGTTAGAACTTTCCAACGTTTCTAATTCACAGTTTCAGCTTCTTTATCTTCAGCGGCAACCCCCCCCGCCCCCCATTCCCCCCCCCCTCCCTTCCATTTGCCTTCCTCTACAGAGCTCTGGCCGTTTGCTGCAGATTTATGTTCAGGTCCAACATGTAGGATATTGGCAAAGCATTAAACATGTCCTCTCTTAATACTGTGAGCTCTCTCCATCGATAAGAGCCTTAATAAAAACATCCCCCTGGTGGATTTGTGTGTGTCTCTCATTCTCTCTCACTCCTTCTCTCTCATTCTATCTCTCCTTCTCCTGCTCTCCACTCCTCCCCTACTTCTTCTTTCCCTCTCTCTCTCACGGCCACCGTTTATTTCGCCCTTCTTTTCTAGACAGCATAAACCTGTTCTCTCTCTCCTCACATCGGTTCTCCTCATTCCCTCCTCATGCGTGTCTCACCTCCTTCTGCTGTCTCACCTCCTCATGCGTGTCTCACCTCCTCTTGCTGTCTCATGCTCTGGCCTGTGCCAGAGGCTTAATGGTGCTTGAATGCCACTGCTATGGACTTTTCTACCTCTCTCTCTCTTTTCTAATAAAGGATATTTAAAAGCCATGAGATCCATCTATCTCAATATGTCTCTGGTGGATTTATTTCCCTTCCCCATATCTCTCTCTCTCTCTCTCTCTCTCTCTCTTCTCTCTCTCTCTCTCTCCCCACCTCTGCTTCTCTCAGATGGATGGATAGCAGTGGTGAAAAAAAGTACTCAAATGTAGAAGTATCAATACTGCAATGCAGAAATACTCTGTTACAAGTAAAAGTACGGAATTAAAAATTCACTTACGTAAAAGCACAAAAGTATTGATATCAAAATGTACTTAAAGTACCAAAAGTAAAAGTACTAAAATGTTTGAAATTTTTCAAATAGTCTATGTAAAAAAATAGGGCTGACGTGGTTAATGTATGTTTTACAATATAATCATTTATATCTACAAAGTAACTAGTAACTCAAGTTTTCAAATAATTGTATTGGAGTAAAAGTACAATATTTGCCTCTGAGATGTAGTGGAGTAGAAGTAAAAGTACTGAAAATTGTTAATACTCCAGTAAAATAAAAGTACAGTACTTGAGTAAATGTACTTGGTTACTTTACAGCCCTGACGGATAGCATTGCCCCGTATAACCCCTTCTCCTTGGTTTGATTCTCGCATATCCCCTCTAAGAGACTAGCAATTGGCACCCTAACGCTCCATCGGCCAGTGTTTTATCTACTATGTAAAAGCCTATTGCAGGCCCTAAAACTCTCCACTTCCCCCTGCATGCCCTGTGGCCGTCCACATCGCTTCTATCGGCCTGAGAGAGAGAGAGAGGGGGGGGGAGGCAGCAGCTGGTCCCCTCCCGCTCCGTTCTCCTCCAGCGTCTCGGGTGCCATGTCAGGCATCCCAGCATCAGAATGCATGCTTTAAATATTAACCAAGACCACTTTGCTCATATGAATAATACAGCAGAGGGCCAGCGGCTGGCCAGCGATCCCCACTCCCCTGCCGCCCTGATGGCCATAAAACTAATGCACTGCTCTGGGGTTTGAGCCCAGCCAGAGAGCCAGAGAACCAGAGAACCAAGAGAGCCAAGAGAGCCAGAGACCTGGCCTAGTTGCCATGGTCTGCAAGGAGAGGCCAGAATATCTTCCTGGTATAGTTTCTTTCCTTTTTTATTATAATGTATGACTGCATGTTTCTGAGAGAGAATTGATGCCTAGACTAAAGTATGATCCACTGTACAACGGTGTCGCGTACCAAACATTAGAAGATCTACAAGCTCCGAACACATCGCTTTGTGAACTTGCAGATCTGATATTGTCCACCGCCATATGACAAAGTGTATACTGTGTACAGTCAGCCTGGAGTCTAATCTCTCTCATCCATCTGTTGAGCGTGTTTGAAGTTGAAAGTACACCCGGCGCGTGTTTGAAGTTATGCTTTGTTGTTTCCACACATTCCTCCTTTTTTTCTCCCCGTGTGTGAACCCACAGATTCACACCTCCAAACTATGCCGGAAAAACAGCTCATTTTCAGACTGTCACTGTCTGGCCCACCTGTGGAGCCACCAAACCAAACAAGTAGCTCTGCATGCTCCCTCAGCGAGTCCCAAAAAGCTGAACAACACCATTCTACCATTTCATCATTAGACGATGTGTTATGAAATCAGCCTTCTTCTTCTTCTTCTTCTTCAAACCAGTGCACTGTTATAGTTCCAAAGCAAAGTGCATTCATTCCCACACGTCTTCTTCTTCTTCTTCAGCACAATGAGACACAATGAGACACAATGAGACACAATGAGACACAATGAGACAGCACATCCTGGATGACTGTGTCTATTCAACTCAGTCTCTCTCTGGGAGTGTCTGACACGATACGCTCCCTAAACCATCGGGATCACTCCGGCTGTACCTCCAGGCTGCCCGGCCGGCCTCTCGCTTTCCTGCTGTCTTGACCTCCCATACAGGTCGGACCCCATCATCACCCCCCCCCCCCCCACACCACCCGATCACCAGCAGACAGCACCCCCCCCCTCCAGGGTCTTGTCGGACACCCACCCGCTCATCTCCACTTAATCCCGATCTGTCACAAACTGGAGGCAAAACGCACTCCCCCAGCATATGTCTGTTTGCTCACTCTGATGTAGTCGTTAAGAATGACTTCTAACGCACGCGCACACACACACACACACACACACACACGCACACACACACACACACACACACACACACACACACACACACACACACACACACACACACACACACACACACACACACACACACACACACACACACACACACACACACACACACACACACACACACACACACACACACACACACACACACACACACACACACACACACACACACACACAGAGCCAGAGGGCCGGCAGGGTAGTTACTTCAGACAAGTGTTCCTGGCAGTCGGGGTAATTAATGTGTATGTCAACACAGAGAGAGGAGGAGAAGAGAGGAGGAGCACCATGGAGGAGAAATGTGAGCTCAGCAACATCCACCATACAGACCAACAGAGGGGGGGGGGCAGGGGGGTAACACTTGAGGAAACAATTCAAAGAAGGAGGAAAAAAATGAGAGGAAGAATCAGGAGGAGAGAAGAAGATAAATGCTTATAGGTAATACTGTTCCATAATAATGAACTCCCTCAGTATTGTTGCCAAATTCACGCTCAGTCGTCGGACGGTGTTGTTGTAGATCTACTATTTTCGGCGTCTGTCCCATAACCCATAATAATGCACTGTTTCTCAACTTCTGGGAACGGGAACCTAGTATGTAAGGTAGGTCTGTAACTCCAACCATTTGGTTCCTTTTGTACACTCTCAGAGTTACATCAACACTGAGGATTTTACAGTGTAGATTGGGGTCCCACAGATTAAAGGGATAGTTCACCCCCAAAATGCCTCATTTTCTATGTATCAGTCGCCCCATGAAGCCTTGAATTCATGGATATTTTTGTTTTTTGTCTCATTCCTAAGACAATAATGTGATGACCGGCAGCGGTTCCGGTAGGAGACGCAAAGAGTCTCCTACCAGAGACATTAACATCTTTCCGCCAGTCATCAAATTATTGGCTTTGGAATGCGACAAAAACTAAAAAATCTCCATGAATTCAATGCTTCATGGGGTGTGTAATAGATAGAAAATAAGATTTTTTGGGGGTGAACTATGCCTATGTGTGAAAACACACTGGGGGTCCTTGAAATAAAAAAAAGGCTGAGAAACAATCTCCTGCCATAAATGAACTCCCTCAGTCTAGTGTCTGTCCGTTCATACACTCCCCCAGTATCTGTCTGTCCCATCACTCCCTCCCTCCAGTATCACATGCAGTGACTCCCCCAGTATCTGCCTCCTTCCTCCCCTCTCCCACCATGCAGGCCAGCAAAGCAACTTTTTACTGGGCCACACTGAGCTATTGTCCCCTCCCTGACAATCTGACATAGTGAGCCTCCTCCCCCGCCAACCGGGACCTCCCGGCAAACCCACCATCACCACCACACGGCTGTTTATCTCAACATTTCCACCGGTTCTCATCATGCAAGGATTTTTGGAACAAGCCCGCAATTTTAATAAACATAAGCTGATTTAGCTCCTCCGCCTGTGTCTGTCCGGGGAACACACACACACACACACACACACACACACACACACACACACACACACACAGAGACCTTGGGATGTGCAAGTGGAGTTCTTGACATATGAATGAATCCACATGGTTCTTTTTGCCATTAGGGGACAGCCTAGTTTCTCAGGATATTTATAACTTGTAGTTTGGTGAAGCTTCTGTAAAAAAAGGCTCCTCTTTAGGCTTTATTTATTTATTTAGAAAACCACATTAATCCACAAATAATCTTCCTTCAGATGTCTAGTACCTTGTGTTGCAGTCTGATAAAGGTGAGGGGAGAGGGTCTCTAGATCCAAACAAACCCTAGCTGTTTTACACACACACATTTGTTACTTTAATTACGGTTTCGTGTCACCTTGATATGGAGATTCCTGGCACATCAGCACACCCAACAAAGTGATGTGATACTTGTGCCATCGAAGCCTTTTCATCTCCAGGAGGAGATTTAAAAAAGACTAAAAAGATGCACCTCTTTTGATGACATCAATACAGGGATATCCAATGATCAAAGTTAAGAGTGTTCTATGATCAAAGCCTGGAATGTTCATGAGGGTGACTTAGGCTATACTCTCTGAATATTGTGAATAATAGAAGTTACACCAGACAAAAAACAACATTTACTTTTTAAATGTTTAAAGAAACATTCAAAATTGTACACATTTAAAGAAAACTCAAACAACCTAGTTTAAAAGCAAGTGGCACTAAAATTAAATTTCCCAAAATCCCTCTGGCTCTCCATAGAGAGTTTGTTCTGTCTTCTGCTTCACACACAGATCTGGTGCTTTTGCCTTTTTGGAGCAAAAACCTTAATAATGTCTCCCTGAGAATCATCAGGAGCTTTTACTGCTTTTTCTGTCCTGATAGAGAAGAACTCTATCAGTCTGTGAAGTATATGAAATAAACCACCTCAACTAGACTGTAAAAGTGCCTTTTTATACCAGATATAAATGTTGACATCATGTCAAAGCCACACGTTCCATAAGAAGAAGAAGAACCATATCCCTGTTATTATTCCACACACAATCTTGAACATAAGATTAATTGTCTTGGAACACATGAATAATTATGCTTTAAGGTTCATTTAATGGTCAGTCGACTAACCATGAAATGACTTTATCACTTTATGTTGTGTGACAGAGTGACAAATTATAACATGAAGCTGATAGACCGAGTTGTCAACAGTGTGTAAGATAAGCTCCAATAGGCTAATATATGAGTGTTTATAGTTAGTTGTACAACAATAGTGAATGAAATGAATGCTTTATCCTTCATTAGAGATGTAAGTCTTACCTGTGTGAGACACAGCACATCCTATGAGCAGCAGCAGAGCCAGCAGAGCACCGACACGCTGCTCCGTCTGCGTCCGAATAAAGAGCATCTTCTCCGGGGTGAGGCGCGGCGACATGTCCCGCTGAGAGCCAGGTACGGATGTTAAAGGCTCTGGAACGCTTATTCTACACTTAAACTAGACGATGTTTCAATGGATGTTTTTCTTAAAGACTAGGAAGAAATACGGCCGTTCAGTCTGTTCACGTGTTCATGGTTATCGTTGTTTTAATAGTTCATATTCTCGGCTGGAAGATATTAAAGCACAAATCCACACAGAATCCTTCTTCTTGTCTTCCACAGATCCACAGGATTTCACCGAATTAATGACAATCTCCGTCACAGCTGTGATGAAAGTTTAGGAGACGAGCCACCAATTAAATCAAGAGCATTCTGCCGTAAAAAACAAGAAATAACTTCACAAAATCATATTCCTCTGAGTATCTTCTTTAGATCATTTCCAGCGCCACCGATCATCATCATCATAATCGCTCCTCTGGCGCGGCTGAGCAATAACGAGCCATAATAAGGACTGATTCCCCCTAAAAAATATCTTCTTGTCACAAAAAAGTCACCAAAAAAGTTAGTAGGATCATTATCTCTCTTTATGAACAAATCAAACTTTTAGTTGTTGTCCATAAGCCAGTAGTCTAGGCTGTGCGCAGCCTGCTGTGTGAACGGCTAGTGTGAACTACTGCTTCAAAGAGAGGTCCGTGCGGTGCGCGTCTTTCTGCTCCGCCCGCTCCCTACGCGCGCGCGTGTGTGTGTGTGTGTGTGTGATCATAATATGAGTTAAAGGTGTAAACAAGGACAAGCAGAGGAAAACACGGGGGTTTGTTGGATGATGAGCTCCAGACAGACAGCCCAGCCCTCCAGCCAGGACTACCGTTCACCTCCTGGCCAATCATAGAACATCATCTTCATCATCATCCTCCTCCTCCTCTTCCTCCTGATCTCCTCGCAGAGTGAGGAGCAGAGCGGTGAAACAAGTGAAGGTAAAATACAGTCAATAGAGTGGAGGAGCTGAGGAGGAGATACCAGAGAGGAGGAGGAGAGATGGAAAACCCGGCGGAGCCCTCCAGAGGATCGCCCACAGTGGGAGGAGTGGATTCTTTCTGTCTCCTTGGCTGAGTCATAATAAAGGTTAGAGACACACGTTCACGTGTGTGTGTGTGTGTGTGTGTGTGTGTGTGTGTGTGTGTGTGTGTGTGTGTGTGTGTGTGTGTGTGTGTGTGTGTGTGTGTGTGTGTGTGTGTGTGTGTGTGTGTGTGTGTGTGTGAGCCCAGTCAGTGGTTCTCAACCTGTGGGTCTGGACCCCCAACTGATTTTTTTTTTGTTGGAGGGGGGGGGGGGGGGTCCCCGGTGGCAATTTAAGGACTTTTAAGACCTCTTTAATACTTAAAAATATATACATAAGGCAAAAAAATGTGAAAATAGCAGATCTACAAGCTCACAACGCCTCGCATTGCAAGGCGTTGTGAGCTTGTAGATCTGCTATTTTCACAATATTTATCTGTGTTGCCAAGTCAAACTAAATGTCAGGGTGGGGGGTCCACAGTTCAAATATGATTCTTTTTGGGGGTCGTGGCCTGAAAAGGTTTGAGCACCACTGTGTTAGCCTACAAATTGGAACCAAATGGACCTGTGTACACTCTCAGCATAACAAATTAATAAATTAACACAGGATATTATTACTGTTTTGTTTTTAAATGTGAATAGGCTTGTGTATCTATTATATCTACCTAATTTATATTTATAAAAAAGCAATGATGTTTCATGGTTGTTTCAGAGAATCAGAGTTATGTCACTAATTAGGATTTGAGAACAGGCATTGTGAATTATGCCTGTTCTCAATTCCAAAAAACATATTTGTTGAATCCTACGTTTCTGCCCCCCTGTGGTGCCATGAATGTTATGATAATGAACACAGATGTCAGGCAGCAGCACATGTTCTGGTTATTATTATGAGAGCTCATTATTATTACAGAGAACACATCTCATCCTCTATGCATTCATCCATGTCCAGCAGTCCTAGTTAAGCGTTTCTCCTGGTGGCCACAAGAGGGCAACATTTCATGAATGAGTCTAGTTGCGCAATGGAGAGTCCCCAAAGTGACTTGATTGATCAAGTGACTTGATTGATTAAGACCTGAATCTGATTCTAAAAAATGTCTTTTAAATCCTAACAGTTTTTTGGAAAAACAAATGATGTTGCTATATCAGTGGTTCTCAAAACATTTTCATGTCAAGGACCCCCAAAATGATATGTATTTGGCCGCGGACCCCCATCTCAAAATATTTTGTTCCAGGGACCCCCCCCCCCAGCTGCAAAGATTTGAGTGAAAAATGTTTGCTTAAAAAATATATACATATTCAAAGATTTGCACATGGCTTTGCGATTTTTCAGAAATATCAGATCTACAAGCTCGTAGCGCAATGAGCTTGTATAGCCAGAGACATCTAAAATGACACAGATGCATTCCCGGATTGAATGGATTGAATGGGTTAACCCCCCCCCCCCCCCCCCCATAGCCTACAGCCCATTCTAATTAAAATAAATGGCATTCTGTGTGTGATTGGTTCCTGGCAGTGATGATAGCTTGTGACTGGCGAGGTGAACACCTCAGGGCTCATTGTGAGGTTAACGCTGGAGCACAGGGTCAAATAAGGTTTGTGCTGCTGTTAACGTCCTCTGGAGCAGTAGCTTCATGTCAAGGACCCCCACATTGAAACGGATTTGGCCGTGGACCCCCTATTTCAAAAGATTTTGTGCCATAAGAGAAGATTTGTGTTAAAATGTTTCAAAATTATTGAAACAGTTTCACAACTTTTCAAAAGTAGATCTACACACTCACAGCACGTCGCTATATATGCGCTGCGTTGTGTGAGCTTGTGGATTGGCTTTTCTTTAATAGCCGAAGTATTAAATAGGGTTCAAGTGGTTAAATTTAATTTTGATTCTGTACTAGCATTTTTTGCTGGGGACCCCTTGGAAACCTCTCAAGGGCACCCGGGGGTCCGCAGACCCCTGTTTGAGAACCATTGGTCTGGAGGCAGGCAGGCAGTGTCCCTTCTCCTTGACACAAGACATGCTTTGCTTAATAGTAAACGTACTTCAGGAATAGTAAACGTACTTCAGGAATAGTAAACGTACTTCAGGAATAGTAAACGTACTTCAGTAATAGTAAACGTACTTCAGTAATAGTAAACGTACTTCAGGAATAGTAAACGTACTTCAGGAATAGTAAACGTACTTCAGGAATAGTAAACGTACTTCAGGAATAGTAAACGTACTTCAGGAATAGTAAACGTACTTCAGGTTCATTCACAGAGACTATAATTGTTGGGAAAATCAAATGGCCTTTTTTAACAGAGACCAATCGTTCCTTTACTTGGGGTGTTTGTATGGACAGTAGAAATGGACATATGTATTTGAACAGCATAGTTGCACGTAGGGTACAAGGTTATAGATTAATAATAGATTTTATTGAACATTGTTTGAACCATTTTGGGCATTTCCTGCTTTGTGTTTGTTGCTGATTGGGAGGCCGAGGAGCACCTGGCCATCACACCTGCGTAAAAGAAAACAGGTGTGAATAAAGTGAATTGTAATGTGTTTGGCCATAAGATGAAATCTAACATACTAAGCAATACAAGTCATTGTTAAAGAATAAAGTGTTTGCACACAACTCACCTGTCATGTCTGCTATGGCGTTCCAGCACAATAGTTCTGTAAGGGTCTGGGCACCTTTTAAAGGTTCCGGAGGGTACAACATGGAAGGGGTGTTCAGGTACCGTATGTGAATTAACTTGGGGGGTCATGTCATGTTTAGTAGTTGATCTTATGATGGAGTGGGTGATTTTGTTACTATGTGGTTTCACTGGTTTGTAGATACTTACTATGGTGATGGTTTGTGGCCATAGGCATGTCATCTATCTATGTGGTTAGGAATTACCCCCATGCAGTGAATGAATGGTATGATCCAGGTAATAACCTGCAGCAGGGGCCTATAAAAGCAGCCAGTTAGTGTGAATCAGGTGATCAAGGTGGTTGTATTATGCTTGTGAATGTAATTCTCCTGCCTCATGCCTTCTCTCTGTGATAACTCCAGCCGTCGTACCGGTCAATCTTACAACTTATTTTTTGAATGTTTGGTGTTGATGACATTATAAAACCTGATTCATGTAACATTAATATAGAATAATCAATATATTATATTGATTATAGCCTCTTCTTATTTCTTGGCTACATTCTGATATTGGCAATATGATCTTTCAAGGATCACAGACATACAGTATAGCCTATTGTTTACGCACTACGGCTGTGGGAATCTTGTACTCCTTGACTCCTTGGGATTGTTGTATTGTTGGGGAATAAGTGAAAGCTTAATTCTTTATTTGCATTTGCTCCTGATGGAAACTGTGGGCTGAATTCCCCCCCCCCACCCCCCAAAAAACGCATGCAACATTCAGTAATGGTCTGACATTGAGATTGGAGAAACGTGTTCAATTCTCAAGAATAAAATCCTGAATTAGAACATTGCGTGTGCGTGCGTGCGTGCGTGCATGCGTGTGTGTGTGTGCGCGTGCGTGTGTGCGTGCGTGCGTGTGCGTGCGTGCGTGCGCGTGTGTTCAGCTGCAATCTGTGACAGCTACCCAGCAGCTGAACAGTTTCCGCATGTCCTTTGTATCAAATCCAACTTCAAAGGTCGTAATCCTTCTGGACGCGTGATGACTCCCATCCAGCCTCCGCATCCCTTCATGACAATTATCCTTCTTCCTGGAGCAGAGAGCATGCTGTGTGGATTATTTATTCCTTCCTTTTATTGTGACCGTCTTGGGAGAATGAGTGAGAGAACAAGACAAGATAGTCTGAGAAGAGAGAGAGAGAGAGATAGGTTTAATGCGTGAAACGGAGGGTGGAGGGTGGAGGTGAAGTCAGAGACATTTCATTTGCAACGAGGAGGACCTGAAGGTGGTGTTTTCTATGTTTACGTGTCCGTGCATGTTGTGGTTTCTGTGTGGTTGGTGTTTACAAGTGACTCACACAGGGCTTTCATCTCTTTGAGCTTTATGATCACTCACTATACTTAAAGACATGACATCACCCTCACCCTCAGTCATTTGCAAGACCTTGTCTTTAAAGAGTCTCAGACAGAGTTATTTCTCACCAGAGAACCCGTGGGATGAAAAGGGTCATTTTATACTTTGTGCTGCACGCGCATCGTAGAGCTTGTAGATCGGCTATTTTCGGCGTGCGCGACAAAGTATAGGCTAGCGCAGACTAAAGGCTTTGCAGTGATGCAATGCACACAGCTTTTCTGTGTCTTTTACCTCCAATACCTCTGATAAGGTCATATGCAAGATAACCTACCCTCTTAGCCCCCTCCTCCATTACAATAATGCTCAGATTTAATAGTTCGCCGTATTTTCTCTCTCTCTCTCTCTCTCTCTCTCTCTCTCTCTCTCTCTCTCTCTCTCTCTCTCTCTCTCTCTCTCTCTCTCTCTCTCTCTCTCTCTCTCTCTCTCTCTCTCTCTCTCTCTCTCTCTCTCTCTCTCTGTAATTACCACACTGATGACAATGTTGAATCTGCCATAAGTTATTATTTTGTCCCGCCGCGTTGCTAAGACTAATGGAAGATATAAGTCAAGGGCACCCACTGGAAAACTAGAGAGAGGGAAAAGCCAGGGGGAAAGTGGAGCCATAATGGAGTGGGCCGGAGCTCATATGCAGCTCACCGTACAAAGGGAGCGACAATGAGAAATCAAGGGCTATTATTAACCCTTTAAGACCGGGGGACGCATCTGTGTAACCACTTTATCCATATTTTATACTTTTGGATATTCAAAAATAGCAGATCTACAAGCTCATAGCGCGGCACTTTTTTTAATAGTGTTTTGTTTTTGCAAATCTTTGAATATATATCTATAAAGCAATAGTTTTTTACTCAAATCTTTGCTTCTGGGGGTCCCTGGAACAATTTCTTTTTAGATGGGGGTCCGCAGCCAAATACATATCGTTGTGGGGCTCCTTGACACTGACACTGATATTATAGCAACATAAGTGTTTCAGAAAACTGTTTTAAACTGATTTAGAAGACATTTGTAGAATCCCCCAGAAGCAATAACATTTTAGTTAGAAATGCTTGCTTTAAATATATATATATATATTCAAAGATTTGCACAAAATTGTTCACGATTTTTCAAAAATAGCAGATCTACAAGCTCGTAGCGCGGCACTCGGTGCCGCGCTATGAGCTTGTAGATCTGCTATTTTTGAATAGCCCAACGAAATCTAAAAATGACACACAGATGCGTTCCCAGGTCTTAAAGGGTTAAGGCATAATGGGCGAGCTGCTGAGGACTGTTTAGCGCCTCCGACTCGCTCCGGCTTTGTGTTGCCGTCTTGACATAAAAAGGATCAAAGCGGCTATCTCTGTAAAACAGAGGAGCTCTAAAAATAGGAGGCGTGCTCTAGAAGTTCCTGTAGAGATAATTGAATATTATTTCCAGGGATTATTACGTTGACCTATAGCACAAGACTAATTATTTTTCTTGCGAGGCCAGAGGAGAACGGACGCATTTAATAGATTTTGATAGCCAGTGAATAAGGCAAATATAAGTCTTGCCAAACACACACGCTTTCTGCTGACCAAGAAAACATCATCCGTGGAAAATAAATGAATAATGCTCTTCTTCCTCATCTGAGCCTTTTTCTGGGTGTGATCATTTTTTTGTGATTGTTCCTATCATGTTTCAGTGCTACACAAAGCTTTATTCAGAATCACTCTGTAACTGCAGTATTTGATTGTCCATAATAATCATAATTATGTATAAACTGCTGGTGTGCGTCTGCATTGTGAGCACGCACGTGCATCAGGCGAAATGTGTGTGTGCAAGTGTGGCCGTGCGTGTGTGTGTGTGTGTGTGTGTGTGTGTGTGTGTGTGTGTGTGCCATAGACTGTAAAAAAGAATGGACAAAGCCACTCCCCTGCTTTCTACAGAACGAAAATGAAGCCGATAGTTCAGGAACATGCATTCCTCCATCGTTAATATATACAGTTGGCCACGTCCGGAACTCAAACGCTATTGGTTGAGACCAGACACGTGACCAGCGAACCGGAAAACACCCCCAAAAATGCTATTGGTTGGGTAGCTTGTCAATCAAGAGCGGGGGCGGGGAATGAATGCTATTGGTTGTGTAGGTTGTCAATCAAATCATCCCACCCCTCCTGGAGCATAGCCTACTTTATCGTCAATTTTAGAATAAATGGGACCATAATTTAGCAAAACGCACATCATGATGATTGAAAGGAGACTTTAAACTAGCAACTGGAAGCATATAGAATTTATGACAATTTTTATTACGGTAAGAAAATCTAGTCTAAAGTTTGTCAAAAACCCATTCACTTGCGCTAAAATAAATTCTTTCTGACACTTCAGGTCGGCGCAGGGTAAAACAGCGCCACTCTGGCCATTCATAAGCTTCCGTGTTGGCCTCATCGTAAATATCCAAGCCTTGCCCCTTGGTGTGTGCGCGCGCGCGCGCACACACACACACAGTACATGTACTCAAGTACTGTACTTAGTACGTAGTATTTTTTAAGTACTTTTACTTCACTGGAGTATTTCCAATTTTCAGTACTTTTACTTCTACTCCACTACATCTTAGAGACAATATTGTACTTTTACGCCATAACAATTATTTGAAAACTTTACTTACTAGTTACTTTACAGATATATTATAAAACATACATTAACCACTTTAGACCTATTTTATGCATAGGCTATATGAAAATAGCAGATCTACAAGCTCACAACTGCGACGCATTGTGAGCTTGTAGATCTGCTATTTTCAACATTTTAGTACTTTTACTTTTGGTACATTTTGATACATTTTGATTTCAAACGTGTGTGCATGTGTGTGTGCGTGCCCCTGTCACTGTCACTATGCATGGGTTGTTACCTGTCTGGTCCGTTGTAATCCCTTGGTACACCTGGCTGGGTCTTTGGGGCTTCAGGCTCTTAGCAGATTGCATGTGTTTCAGGACAATTACACTGATTGTTGCCCCCAGACCCCTCCCTCTGCTCACCTTCTGCTCCTGGGGGGGGGGGGGGGTTAATAAAATGAAAGGTGACGGTGAAACATTGTGGAAAATGAGTGTTTTGTCCTCAAGCTGCTTCTGATGTGTCCATTCTGATGTGTCCATTCTGATGTGTCCATTCTGATGTGTCCATTCCAACAACCTGCAATCTGTGAGAACCAGTTGGCACAGACTAGACAGACTTGACAAACAAACATCAAAATAGCTCGGCATACGTTCATGTATAACCCATTAAGACCTGAGGCCATTCTTAAAAATGTTTTCTAAATCCTAACAGTTTTTTGAAAAAAAATCTAAAAAAATGTTTTTTCAAGATTCTTCAAAAATAGCAGATCCACGGTGCCACGCTATGAGCTTGTATATCTGCTATTTTTGAATAGCCAAATACATCTAAAGTGACACAGATGTGTTCAAGGTCTTAATGGGATATATATGTGTGTAAGTGCAATTCCATAAGTGACTCAGACAGATTCAAAGGCTTTTGCATGTTTATAATTTTTTCTCGAGAGATGTAAGAGCAGACAGAGATACCTCCTCCTCATTCCCACATCAAATCAGGCTGTAAAAAAACTTCACTTTGAACCCGTCCAAACATAAACATATTCATACACATACAGCAGTCAGTCTGGCTTTGCTTTTATGTTGGAAGGATTTGCTTTTATGTTGGAATGATATTAGTTGGTATGCAGAAAACGATAGGAAAGCATATTGCTCAGGTTATTCTCCCCAATGGCCACGATCAGATTGAGCTCTCCTCTCAGCCATATAAGAGACATCATTAGTAAACATTCTGTAGTCAGTCTACGGAGCTACAAGATGATCATTTTACTGAAAAAAAACACATGTAGGCAAGAGTGCAGAAAGAGGCACCAGTCCCCAAAGAGTCCTCCTATACAGCTCAGATAGAGCTCTCCACTATTGTACGTATGTTAAGATACAACAGGGAGCACGCAGCACTGCGTGACAACCACCAGGTGTTGATGCTTTGTTTAATATTCATCGTCTCTCACCCGTAATAGCTGACCTGCAAGGTCACCAGTGGTGGAAAAAGTACTCACACGTTTTACTTAAGTAAAAGTATCAATATTGCAATGTAGAAATACTCTGTTACAAGTAAAAGTCCAGCATACATTTTTTAAACTCCAGCTATTATCTCGAAAACGCTTTGTGACATTGTAGATCTGCTATGTTTTGCTGTATGCTTGCTTGTTTTGGCAGATCGTTTGCCTGTTATGACATGAACAGAATAGGGACACAAGGGTCGTTCATGTGGTTAAATTATGATCAGTTGGCAGAGGTCTTCACCGTTCAACATGTTTTGGAGCTCACGCGGAAGCAACCATCAGCCTCCATTGGCGCTACCATTTCACCACCAGTGTATACTGTACGCATGAATGCTGTTGATTGACTACAGATCTACGTTTATCAGGCATATAACCGCCAAATATGACCTGGGCCTTCACACATAACTCTGCAATGGGACTCTGGAGTGGACTTCTTGACCAACCAGCCTCCTTAGTCTGACTATAGATGGTCACCCACCTTTCACCCTGATCCTAGACACCACAAGGTGTGTGTGTGCCACAGGGATGTTTACTCGGACCCCTCCTGTATGCCTAACACAGAGATTTTCAACCTTTTTTCATATGAAGGTCCATTATTTATTCAGCATTTGAGCCACGGAACCACCTTTTGATGAGATTTACACTCTCAGACCCAAGACTTAGAATATGTTTAGAATAATAATAACTTAGAATAATTCCATGCTGTATTGATGTTGGTACCAATAGTTGAGATGACAGGCAAACGTTGATCAAAATAACAATTCTTTCATTAAGTAATGCAGATGTTTAATGATAATTTAACTCTTGAGAGCGTAAAATGAAACCAAATGGACCCCTAAGGGTCCATTTGGTTTCATTTTACACTCTCAAGAGTTAAAGATCTATAAGGGTCCATTTGGTTACCAACTCTCCATCATTTAGCTGGGGACCACCTGGAACCTCCTCAAGGACCACTGGTGGTCCCCAGACCACTGGTTCAGAACCACTGCTCTAACACCATCATTCATCTCAACTCATCTCAGAGGCCGGTCGAGAGGCAGTGATATTTGTAGCAAGGAGCACCATCGCCTGATTGGATGAACGATTGAAAGAATCTGATTGGCTAGTAGAGCTCACGCTTACAATTGTGAATGAAAGGTTTTGACAGTGTAGGAATGAGGAAGTGACGTGGTTGAAATCCCGGAAAATAAATTAAGTGCAATTAAAGCTATAGCGTGAGAGAAAATATCTCCTTCATTAAAACTTTCGCCAAAGCTTCATTAAATCAACTCAACTCAAATGAAAACAACTCAACTCAAATGAACTCAACGCAAATCAGATCAACTGAAATAAACTCAACTCATCTTTATCGTCACACTCACATCACAGGTTTACAGATGATGTAAAAAAAAAAAAAAGTGGGTGAAATTCTTTAAGCTCCATCATTGCCGGAAAGAAAAGAGATAAAGAAAGAAACAGGAAAACACGTCAGATACCAATATGAGCGTAAAAGTGTAAAATATAACATGCATGTTATATATATACATAAGGTGTGTGTTTAAAAATAGCAACGGAATGAGGCAGGCAGGCAGCTAAGTGGCAACAGATATAATGACAGATACAGTCATAAGGTGCATGCATTGTTTCAGGTTGCAGGTTATTCTACGTGGTATAGGGCTGATATCACACAGAAACATGACCAACACCTCCAGTCCTCACTGATCAAACCAGAGTTGCCATGTCCGCTTATTATAAGCGACTTTGGGCTTGTTTTTCTTTGAAGTCACTTATTATATATTGGTAGTTATAGCTGGTTGTGTTTTTTTGGCCTTGTTTTTATAATGTAGTAGCTGCTTATTTGGGATTATTGTTCAAACCAGTGGTTCTCAAACATTGGTGGTTCTCAAGCATTGCGACGCGTTGTGAGCTTGTAGATCGGCTATTTTCAAATAGCCGATGTATTATAGGTGTAAAGTGCTCATGTGGCCTATAGTCGCTTGTTTTCATAGACCTGCCAGGTTGCTTATTTCTTACGCAAACAATCTGGCAACGCTGTACAAAACGGGGACAGCAGAGCTTCGTACAGTATTCCTTCCTGAGCCAACCCGCCCTGAGCCGAGCAGCTGCTGGAGAAGTTGTATCAGTGTGTACAGAGAGCAGACGGACGGACTGCATTACACCGTGCTACGCCAGCTGCTCCGTCCATGAATAGGACCAGAAGCAGGCTGGCATAAGACTGGCCAGTTATATACAGTGGTGGAAAAAGTATTCACATTTCTTACTTAAGTAAAAGTATCAATACTGCACTGTAGAAATACTCTGTTACAAGCAAAAGTCCGGAATTCAAAATTTACTTGAGTAAAAGTACAAACGTATTGGTATGAAAATGTACTTATAGTACCAAAATATAAGCACTAAAATGTTTTGAAAATAGCAGATCTACAAGCTCACAACGCGTCGCGGTGCGACGCGTTGTGAGCTTGTAGATAGGCTATTTTCAAATAGCCTATGCATAAAATAGGGCTAAACTGGTTAATGTGTGTTTCCTCTGTATTCCTCTATATTTGCCTCTGAGATGTAGTGGAGTAGAAGTAGAAGAATTGAAAATTGGAAATACTCCAGTAAAGTAAAAGTACCTCAAAATTGTACTTAAGTACAGTACTTGAGTAAATGTACTTAGTTACTTTACACCACTGATCGTGGACACAACACTGATGAACAACATGCTCCCATTACGCTTAAACACCGCCCCCCACCCCCCCAGTGCAATAATATGGACAACAATCCTTCCTATCCTTATACAATGTTGACAATCATCGTTGTCATCATCATCGTTTATATATTTAAAGACATAGTTCACCCAAAAAAAGTCACCCCATGGAGACTTGAATTCATGGATATGTTTTAGTTTTTGTCTCATTCCTAAGACAATAATGTGATGATCTGCGGACCGGTAGGCAGCGGTCCCGGTATAGGAGACACAAAGAAGACTCTTTGTGTCTCCTACCG
>NC_139950.1:50466667-50599167 GCF_963454915.1 Gymnoscopelus microlampas
AAACACTGATGATCTCATGTCACCAGCATCAGCATTCACTTCACTTCCTTTCCCAGGTGTGACAACGTTAGGAGATGAGCAGTGGTGTAATGTAACTAAGTACATTTACTCAAGTACTGTACTTAAGTATTGACAATGTTCAATACTTTAACTTCTACTCCACTACATCTCTGAGGAAAATATTGTACTTTTACTCCACTACAATTATTTGAAAACTGTAGTTACTAGTTACTTTGCAGATATGAATTATTATATTATAAAGCATACATTAACCACTTTAGCCCTATCTTTAGCGATGCATCGCCATTTCTTTTTTTATTTGGCGAAATGTTTCACCTATTGACATGCCCAAAATAGGGATGATGGCTAATAGTTTGGATCCCTACGAACACCTTTAGGCTATGTTCAGACTGGCAGCTGAAATCCCACTGGAATCATAGAGGTTTTATCGAGTCTAAACAGCAAGAAACAGAAACCACTTGGACACAGATTTTTGTGATCATAAAGATTGGATTTGAGAAACAAAATGTGTGCGACTTCCTCATGCCCCTCGCTGCAGATGACCCATTGATGGTTTTGTCCATCTTGTCAACGGCAGAGGCCCAGCAGTATCAGTGGACAGTACTGCCATCTTGTAATGAAACGTTCATTACTTACTTAGAAGAACCCACACACGGGGAAATGTCCTTTCAACATGGCCTAAAGCAAGACACTAATCACATCCTATCTACTTAAGCATGGGAACTGCTCTGGAAATCCTGTCACATAAATTACTAAACTAATCATGTAAAGCAGGACATAGCACAGCGAATTATGACTCAAAAGAGACAATATTTACATACAAGTCAAGACATTCAAACAGACCCACATCATCGCCAAACCCAGTATAGGAAAAAAAAAAGAAAGTTCAGTCGGGGGTTGAATGACAATTTTTCCCACTTTCTTTGTGCGATGTGAACGGACACATTATTATTGAGTGTCTGACTAGACGGTCAATCAAGTCGATATAATAATAGCGTGGATTTCTCCAGGCATGAGGATGGATAACACGGGAGCTGACCTCGCAGTGCGAGCCAGCCAGCGGTCATCCTATTAGCCTATAAAAAGCCCAGGTGTGGGCGTGTACACTCTGTTTGCATGGACATGCTCTCTCTCCCTCCACACACCAAATATCACCTCATTTCTGGAGGTGTGGGAGCTGTATCACACGGGCTGGGCCGGGGCGAGGGGTGTTGGGGAGAGACAGGGTGAGCGAGGGAAGACATTGTGTGCGTGGATAAAGGACTATGGGGGGAAGAGACTAGATAAATAGGTTGTAGAGCAGTGGTTCTCAACCAGTGGACCGGGGACCACCAGAGGTCCTTGAGGGGGTCCCCAGCTAAATGATGGAGAGTTGGTAACAAGTGGACCCTCGTAGATCTTTAACTCTTGAGAGAGTGTAAAACAAAACCAAATGGACCCTTACGGGTCCATTTGGTTTTGTTTTACGCTCTCAAGTGTAAAAGTATTGTTAAACATCTGCATTACTTAATTCTTGGGTTCTGAGAGTCTAAATCTCATCAAAAGGTGGTTCCGTGGCTCAAATGCCCAATAAATAATGGACCTTGATATGAAAAAGGTTGAAAACCACTGTTGTAGATGAATGAGGTGTTGTTTCTCAAATTAATCAGATTATACATGAAAGAGATGATATACTGTTATGTCTTGTTGGTTGTTGAGAGACCAACATGACATAACAGTATAGTATAGTTATGTCTCACAACTAACTGTTTGTCATGTGTAACCTCATTCCGGGGGTGGCAGTGGCTCAGGGGTAGAGTGAACTGGAAACCGAAAGGTTCCCAGTTCCCAGTTCCCAACCAGGGGTGGTTGGGGAGAGACAGGGTGAGTGAGGGAAGACATTGAGTGCGTTGGATATAGAACTATGGGGGGAAGAGACAAAATAGATAAATAGGTTGTAGAGCAGTGGTTCTCAACCAGTGGTTCCGGGGACCACCAGTGGTCCTTGAGGGGGTTCCAGGTGGTCCCCAGCTAAATGATGCAGAGTTGGTAACCAAATGGACATTTATAGATCTTTAACTCTTGAGAGCTTGACATGAAACCCTTACGGGTCCATTGTGTAGCCGATCTACATCGACACGTTGTGAGCTTGTAGATTGGCTATTTGAAAATGTTTTTAAAAATAGTAAAACATGGCAAAGAAGTTTATAGGGATAATGGGTAAGGCACTGTTAGGGCCCATAGGCTATATGATATGCTTACATTTAGAAACACATTTTCCGTAGCTTTTAAACTATGCTGAAAAGACACAAAAACAGCAGGAATCACAGCATTGTAAATGTATTTTTCTAATAAATGTGCCAATGGCAAATTTCCATTTTATGTCAAATTTAATGGATAATAAAGTTTATCTTTATCTTATATTCCTACTGTACGCAAGGCCAACAATGTTATGCTTTATTTTTTAAATATGCTTTATTCCAACTTTGAAATTGCACTATAAATCAAGTGGACAAAAAAACTTTCCCCATAAAATGGCGTCCTGGATTTAAAAAAAGTTTGAGAATAGATGTACTGCACTGGGATAAGGCCTGATTTACCATGGTTTTGCGCGCCGAAAATAGCCGTTCTACAAGCTTGTAGATCTGCTATTTTCGGTGTACAACGGAGCATAAATTAGGTGTATAATGCAGTGTGCACAGCCTTCCCACAAGCAGTGTGCAGCACGTCTGTAAATAGCGATAATCAATGCGCGGTATTGGCAGTTAGGGCGGTTAGAGCCGCCTCAGGCTAAAATGACAACCCTGAGGTCCTTATCATGTCGCCAGGTTAGACTAGGGGTCTTTTTTCTCCCGTTGACCTCTTCACCTTCTATCCCTGACAGTTGAAGTGCTCTCTCAGGTTTTTCCACCACAGGGGGATGCAAATCATGGTTGTTATTCAAATCTATACAAAGCAACGGCTCACGTTTCAGCCCACGGCCCGCATGCTGCATGCACCACAACCAGGGAAATATTGTGAAAACACTCTGGTTGACAGGGTTTTTTTTTTTTTTTTGTGTTATGATCCTCCACAGAACCAGTCATCAACAACGGAGCATTCTCAGTTAGTCATTTTTCAGTGGTGTAAAGTAACTAAGTACATTTACTCAAGTGCTGTACTTAAGTACAATTTTCAGGTACTTTTACTTTGCTGGAGTATTTCCAATTGTCTATACTTCTTCTACTCCACTACAATTATTTGAAAACTTTCGTTACTAGTTACTTTGCAGATATAAATTATTACATTATAAAACATACATTAACCACTTTAGCCCTATTTTATACCTAGGCTAGTTGAAAATAGCAGATCTACAAGCTCACAACGCGTCGCATGGCGACGCGTTGTGAGCTTGTAGATCTGCTATTTTCAAACATTTTGGTACTTTTACTTTTGATACTTTAAGTACATTTTGATACCAATACTTTTATTCAAGTACATTTTGAATTCCGGACTACATTGCAGTATTGATACTTTTACTTAAGTAAAACATTTGAGTACTTTTTCCACCACTGGTCATTTTCCATTTCAGCGATGAATGACGGTGAGAGATCACTCAGTGCTGAGGACTTTCTCTTACGTAACAAAGGATGAAAAAGGCACTTTGTCATTATAAGCCACACAATGTAGATTGCACAGGTAACTCTGTCCACTAAATATCAAGATAATACTTTGCTATATGAACCATACCTCATTAAATGATACGTCAGGAATGATAAAGAGTATCACAAAGTGCCAGAAAAGGTTGCATAGTAAATCACCTATCTAAACTTTCCTTTCTGATAGATCCTATGTGTTTATTGAACACTTTACTGCTTGATTGGAAACACATCGTAGGTTATTCTAAAATCAGCAGTATGGGAGACAATTACAATTTAGCATTTAGCAGACTCTCAATCCAGAGCCAGGTCAACACATACATCAAATGCAGAAAGACAGCGTAGTGCCTCAGTAAACTAGGATCACAGGTAAACCAAGAACCTATCTATCATCACGTCTAAACAACGTACTATCAAAATAATTAAAGGTAGGGTAAGTGATTTACTTTGGTTAAAATAAGTGTTAAATAGCTCTATATTGTGATAGTACTCATTACTATAGAGTGTTTGTTCAGTAACAGTGTTGAATAGCTCTATATTGTGATAGTACTCATTGATATAGAGTGTTTGTTCAGTAACAGTGTTAAATAGCTCTATATTGTGATAGTACTCATTGCTATAGAGTGTTTGTTCAGTAACAGTGTTAAATAGCTCTATATTGTGATAGTACTCATTGATATAGAGTGTTTGTTCAGTAACAGTGTTAAATAGCTCTATATTGTGATAGTACTCATTGCTATAGAGTGTTTGTTCAGTAAAAGGAGTCTCCATGTCTCTCCAGCTCTTTATTAAACAGAAAATGCATTTTCAGTGCTCTCTCCTGATTGGCTTGAATGTTGCCACATACCTGAAAATGTACTATGTTCTGTTTACTAAAGAGCTGGAGAGACCATGTGACCCAACAAACACTCTGTAGCAAAGATTACTATCACAATATAGTACTTTAACCTTTTAACCAAAAAAAATCAATAAATAAATAAATATATCACGTACCCTACCTTTAATCTGTAACTTGAAACTATATGATACCAGGTAAACAATGAACAAAAAAACAAGCCTAAAGTAACAAAACCATGAGAACAAAGGACTCAGGTATGTGGGCATGGTGGTGTAGGACAGGTAGAGAGGGTCAGGTATGTGGGCATGGTGGTGTAGGACAGGTAGAGAGGGTCAGGTATGTGGGCATGGTGGTGTAGGACAGGAAGAGAGGGTCAGGTATGTGGGCATGGTGGTGTAGGACAGGTAGAGAGGGTCAGGTATGTGGGCATGGTGGTGTAGGACAGGTAGAGAGGGTCAGGTATGTGGGCATGGTGGTGTAGGACAGGTAGAGAGGGTCAGGTATGTGGGCATGGTGGTGTAGGACAGGTAGAGAGGGTCAGGTATGTGGGCATGGTGGTGTAGGACAGGAAGAGAGGGTCAGGTATGTGGGCATGGTGGTGTAGGACAGGAAGAGAGGGTCAGGTATGTGGGCATGGTGGTGTAGGACAGGAAGAGAGGGTCAGGTATGTGGGCATGGTGGTGTAGGACAGGAAGAGAGGGTCAGGTATGTGGGCATGGTGGTGTAGGACAGGAAGAGAGGGTCAGGTATGTGGGCATGGTGGTGTAGGACAGGTAGAGAGGGTCAGGTATGTGGGCATGGTGGTGTAGGACAGGAAGAGAGGGTCAGGTATGTGGGCATGGTGGTGTAGGACAGGTAGAGAGGGTCAGGTATGTGGGCATGGTGGTGTAGGACAGGAAGAGAGGGTCAGGTATGTGGGCATGGTGGTGTAGGACAGGAAGAGAGGGTCAGGTATGTGGGCATGGTGGTGTAGGACAGGAAGAGAGGGTCAGGTATGTGGGCATGGTGGTGTAGGACAGGAAGAGAGGGTCAGGTATGTGGGCATGGTGGTGTAGGACAGGAAGAGAGGGTCAGGTATGTGGGCATGGTGGTGTAGGACAGGAAGAGAGGGTCAGGTGACAACAGTCACAACCTGAAGGGACTGAATGATCAGCTTGGTAGGAATCTGAAACGTTTTCTTTTTTTTTTTCAATCTTGTGTGCAAAGCTAACAAATAAATATAAATAAACACACAAATAACTTTTTGAAATATATTTTACTTTAGTATCTTTTAAGATGATAATACTAATTATTATATATTCAATTCAATATATGACAACATTTAACTTTAATTAGATAAATAATTGTTTATTAAAATTTAATTAAATTCAAATAAATAAAATGTCATCAATAAAGTTAAATAATGGCTGATATATCGGCCAAACAGTCTGGCTCTATTGAAAGTTAAACACTTTGCAGACGTAACACAGCAGACGTCCAGTCAGTCTGCTGTTGAAGACACCAGTATTCACACTACAGAGTGTTCAGTCTGTGAGAGAGGAGACGATTACACAGAGATAACGTCCAGAGAACATGTTCTCTTTGTAGGACACACACAGTACACCTTCATCTCTGCTCTCCTCTCATCCCTCCATTCTCTCACCCCTCCTTTTTTAAATTTCTGCTTTCTGAGCGAGGCTTACACGCTGGGGAACACTTTAAACTGTGGGGAACACTTTAAACTGTGGGGAACACTTTAAACTGTGGGGAACACTTTAAACTGTGGGGAACACTTTAAACTGTGGGGAACACTTTAAACTGTGGGGAACACTTTAAACTGTGGGGAACACTTTAAACTGTGGGGAACACTTTAAACAGCCAACCAGCTCATCGCACATTGAATATTGTTTACCTCCCAGTTCCCTTCTCTCAGTTCACTCTAGATCAGATTAAGGGATGCATCGTTTGAAGGTGGTATAAATCATATTGTTTTGTGACATAAGTGTTAAATAGTTCTATATTCCCATAGCAATCATTGCTACAGTATAGATTGTTTGTTCAGTAACAGAGGTCTCCCGGTCTCTCCACCGCAAACAGAAAATACATTTGTAGGTCAGGATAACAATTTCATCCAATCAGGACACATGATAAACCAGTGAAATTGGAAGTGATGAAACTAATAAATGAGCGGACACATTTGGAACTGGAACACAAGCTGATGAATTATTTTAGTTGGGTTCTGTCTCCTGACTGCCTGGGTGTGATTTGTAACCCACCTGAAAATCTATTTTCTATTTATTAAAGTGCTGGACAGATAGAGAGACCCGTTACTGAACAAACACTCCATATCAATGATTACTATCAGAAAATAGAGACTCAACTTCTCATTTTAAACGAAAAATATCATTTTTATCCATTTATAATTTCTTTGTATGTCGAATAGCGAAAATACCTGATCTATAAGCTCACAATGTGTTGCAACGAGCCGTTTTGTCAGCTTGTTGTGAGCTGATATTTTTGTAATTTTAGAAAATTCCTCAAAATGTGAAATTGAAATGCCTAAAATAGGCATTAGCCATAAGGCTTTGAAGGTAAAATAGGCATTAGCCATAAGGTTTTAAAGGTAAAATAGGCATTAGCCATAAGGTTTTGAAGGTAAAATAGGCGTTAGCCATAAGGTTTTAAAGGTAAAATAGTCATTAGCCATAAGGTTTTGAAGGTAAAATAGGCATTAGCCATAAGGTTTTAAAGGTAAAATAGGCATTAGCCATAAGGTTTTGAAGGTAAAATAGGCGTTAGCCATAAGGTTTTAAAGGGAAGGGCTAGGAGACAGACAGAGACACAGAGCATCAGGCACAGAGTAGGACCAGTGTAAAAGGAGACAAATGGTCAAATCTAGAACCTGATATTCCAGCTCTATGTGAAGCTACATTCCCAATACACCAATGTCCAAATCAATAGAGGAAAAAAATCTAAATAAATGAAAGGAAGGAAGATGCACCTCCTGTAGGTCGATAGACTCACAGGTGATTGAGAGGAAATGGGAGAGGTTTGCGTGTGCGTGTGTGTGTGTGTGTGTGTGTGTGTGTGTGTGTGTGTGTGTGTGTGTGTGTGTGTGCGCGCGCGTGCACCTCTGTGTGTAAGTCTGCACGTAAGCATATGAGTGTGTGTGTGTGTGTGTGTGTGTGTGTGTGTGTGTGTCAGTGTGTGTGTGTGTGTGTGTGTGTGTGTGTGTGTGTGTGTGTGTGTGTGTGTGTGTGTGTGTGTGTGTGTGTGTGTGTGTGTGTGTCAGTGTGTGTGTGTGTGTGTGTGTGTGTGTGTGTGTGTGTGTGTGTGTGTGTGTGTGTGTGTGTGTGTGTGTGTGTGTGTGTGTGTGTGTGTGTGTGTGTGTGTGTGTGTGTGTGTGTTTAGGCACTAATGTCTGCATGTATACGGCTGTGTTTAAGACGTGTGCTGCTTGCATGCACACGTATGTGATTGTGTATTGAGAACATGCACATGTATGTGATTGTGTATTGAGAACATGCACATGTATGTGATTGTGTATTGAGAAGGTGGAAGCCTTTCTTGTGGTCGTAGACATGCGGTCACTGATCTTATTGACCTTGAATTGTCTACAGGAAGTATTGTTCAGGACAGCAAGGAGAGCTCACTTTGCTGCAGACAGACCTTAAAGTCCATCGATAAAAGAGAAAGAGAGACTATACAAAAGAAAGAAAAAACAGACAAGAAAACAGAAAACCCCTGTTGGAACTTAAAAAAAACAGTTCCCGTAAAAAAAGAAAAAAAAAGTAAGGGCCTTTCTTTTAAGCCACATTTCTCACACCAACTGTACTCCCACGTGAATCACGCGCTCAATCGTTAATTGGATGCCATCCTCTTAATGACATGCATCTACAAATGCAATTATGTGGATCAGACAAGAACACATAATCTGCGGTTCAATCCTCATTACTGCGGTGACTAATCCTCACTGATTACCTCATTTTAAAGAACATCAGATGTGCCCAAAAGACAAAACAAAATAATGACTCTGCAATCGGAGAGAGAGAGACTGCAACGCAACATACAGAGAGAGAGAGAGAGTGAGACTGCAACGCAACGCACAGAGAGAGAGAGAGAGATCCAGCTACGCAACGCACAGAGAGAGAGAGAGAGAGACTGCAACGCAACGCACAGAGAGAGAGAGAGAGAGTGAGACTGCAACGCAACGCACTGCGGGGATGCCGCCAGCATTGTCATTTGGTCTGCATGTGTGCATGGACTGTAATTAGTATGTGCACTTAATGCATGTGTGTGTGTGTGTGTGTGTGTGTGTGTGTGTGTGTGTGTGTGTGTGTGTGTGTGTGTGTGTGTGTGTGTGTGTGTGTGAGAGAGAGAGAGCGTGCGTGCGTGTGTGCGTGTCTAAGAGAGAGAGAGAGAGAGAGAGAGAGAGAGAGAGAGAGACCCTTTGGTCTGATTTACCTGGCTGGCAGGGAGGGAGGGAGGGATGGTCTAGGGGATGAAATTAGATTATACACAAACATCCCAATCAGGGCTCATGCATATTTCATCCTGCCCGGCTGCCATAATTACTTAATTAATTTCCACTCCTAGAGATAGGCCAGCTAATCCCCTGGCTTCCCCCTGGGGGGCTTCCTTTGGTCTGCCATACAGTCCTCCTCCTGCCCCAGGATGCACTGCAGCAGAATAGAACGGGACATCCTGAACACTGTGGTGTGGACACAGCAACACATCCTTATTGTCACACCCATCATTAACCATAGAGCCAAATCCTCTCTTTAGCTGACATCTCTTTTCCCCTGCCTCCTCTCTCTCTCTCTCTCTCTGTGTTTCTCCTGGTTAATGCCTATACTTTCTGATGAAGTTTGCGTGGGGGAAAATAATATATACACCATCTAATGCTGTCCTTTAGTTCTCAGTCGTTCCATAGTGGACTCTGACCTGAGGAGAGGATCAACTTATAAACGGATGTGGACAAAAGTTGCCTAAATACATGCATGTTTGTGTAACATATTATGATTAAAGAGATAGTTCACCCAAAAAATGACTTATTTAAAATTAATTTCACGCCCCATGAAGCCTTGAATTCATGGAGATTTTTTAGTTTTTGGTGCATTCCTAAACCAATAATCTGATGACCGGGAGAAAGATGTTAATGCCTCCGGTAGGAGACTCAAAGTTGACACTTTGAGTCTCCTACTGGAGCCACCGCCGATTATCAAATTATTGGCTTAGGAATGTGACAAAAACTAAAAAATATACATGAATTCAAGGCTTCATGGGGTGTGTAATCGATAGAAAAAAAGTCATTTTGGGGGTGAACTACAGTATGTTTATGTTTTTCATTGTTTTGTCTGTTGATACAAAGCAGAACTCTTATACACCAAAAGAAGCTATTTAACATGGTTGTACCCAAAGTGTAAACACCTTTAGACGGGTCTAAAAGCCCTGACAGCAGCCCCCCAGAGGCTGTGCTTCTCCTCACAGCCAACCAGACCACAGTAAACAGAAAGGACTGACATTGCCATTAGAGCGCCAACATGCTCTCACTGTCGGGGCAAAAATAAAATAAAAAGACATTTTGGCCAGAGGGTGGTACCGTACTAGAGGAAAGGTCATGGGGGTCACTCAAATGGTTAGGGTTCATCCTCCAGGGAACATGAATGTAAGGCAAGGCAAGGCAGGGCAAGTTTATTGATATACAGTAGCACATTTCAACAACACAGGAATTCAGTGTTGATTTCCTTGACTAAAACTATGGCGAAAAATGTTGGTTGAATACCTTTTTTCACTGACGAAAACTAAATAAAAACTAAATAAAAACTAAGCTATGATGACTAAAACTATGACCAAAAAGTTATTGACAATTTCATCAACAAATAAAAATCACACCCAGTGTGAAGAGAGTGGTGCCTTTGAAAGTGTAACTGGTTGCATCCGCAACAATCAGCAACAATATGTTGTCACGTGACACGTGACAACATATTGTCACGTATCACGTGAAGCTTGACCAATCAGCCGTGCTCAAACATACGGACGGACATACGGACGGACGGACATACGGACGGACGGACATACGGACACACAGACAAAGTCAAATAAATGTAGGAGTGGTTGGCACCACTCAAAAACTAAAATGTTAATGAGGGACTAGTGGAGAAGAGATTCAGTAGATCTGAAAGACAAGTCATTTTATGTTTGGTTGCGCTCGGGTGTTGCACTCTGAAAATAGCAGATCTACAAGCTCACAACGCGTCGCATTGTGAGCTTGTAGATCTGCTATTTTCAGCATGCAACCAAGTGTAAAATCAGCCATTACGATGCCATCAAGGCACCGCCAACATACATTTTAGTCGACTAAATCAACTGTTTTAGTCGACTATAATCTTATGATATTTAGTCGACTAAAACTAGACAAAAACTAAAACATTTCAGACGACTAAAATATGACTAAAACTAAATGGAATTTCATTAAAAAAACTATGACTAAAACTAAATCAAAATTAGCTGTACAAATCAACACTGCTTTACATAAAACATAGGAAACACATAAGTAGATTAGGTCAGAGAGGCTTATTGTCGGTATCTTACTTATCGAACCCAAGCCGTGCATCTCATACTAAGCTGAGTTAGCGTTGCCCGGGATAGTACTGTATATGAATGACCTTGTGGTCTAACCACTGAGATACCAGGACACATCATAAAAGGACATTTTAATTCAGTAAAAAGGTTAAACAACTATCTCCTTAATAGGAAACACCTATTCAGGGAAAACAAAAGAAGCAAAAAACAGGACAATGAGAGTAACATTTCAGTGCAGAATAATAATTAAACATCTGGATAAAAGGCAGTGAGCGTTGCAGCAGAGCTGCAGTGTTCTGGTGGTTTGGTCCTAACATGAGGTGCATATGAACACTGAACCCTGCTTCTCATTCTGGGGACAGAAAGAAGACCTTTCCCCAGATAAGCTGAGAGGTCTGGAGATGGTTCATGATATTATTGCACAAGATCAGAATTGTATTTAGTCCCTAAACCATTCAATGCTTTATAAACTAACATTAGTATTGTGTTTGAAATGGGTTCTTTGACATGAAGGGAGTCAGTGTAACGTCTACTGACAATGCTGTTGAAACATTTAAGTCTTTTTAATCCATGATACATGTTTAAGGCGATAGTAGGCTGACTTTGTAACTGTGTTAATGTGGCTGTTGAAATTCAGGTCTGAGTCCATGACTACACCAAGGTTGTTCCTTGGCTTGATATTTTTAACATTAGTCAAGTCAAATGTATTTATAAAGCACATTTAAAAACAACAGCAGTCGACCCAAAGTGCTTTCCAAAACAAGAGCAAAAAAAAATGTAATCAGTCTTCCTTGGCTCCAAAAACAATCCCTTCTGTGTTGTCTTTGCATGTAGATATTGAACAGTAGCCTACAGGTCCCAAAATGGATCCTTGTGGAACATAAATAAATAAAAAGTGAGTTTTTTTGGAGCTTGAGAACAGTGTGCGGGCACTGCAGACTTTCTTCTTCTTATCCTCCTTGTGGAACTCTGTTTGTCATGTGTCCGCTCAGATGTGTAATTAGCAATAGACACAGAGTAGTCCCTGTCCTTTAATTATCATTCAAACTCAAGTTTAGTGCTATGCCAAAAAAGTCCCACCCTATTGTTCAGTGTGTCTAGTAATATGCTGTGGTCAACCATGTTCAAATGCAGCACTGAGGTCTGCTAATGTTAACAAATACATTTAGCCACATGTCTGTGTTTAAGTGGAGTGTCACTGAAGACTTTAAGGAGAGAAGTCTCAGTGCGGTGGTGTGTGGTCGGGATCCTGACTGGAAGATATCAAAGCCATTGTTTAGTGCTAGTTGTTCAGTTATTGAAATACAGCTTTTTCATTTATTTTACAGAGCCAATTAAAGACCTGGAAAACATCTGTGTCATTTTAGATTTGAGCTGTTTTCAATCATTTGAACCACTTTAACCATTATTTTATACTTTAGGTATTCAAAAATAGCAGATCTACAAGCTCATAACACGGCACGAAAAAATACTGTGAGCATTTGTGCAAATTTTTGTATATATATATATATATATATATTTTTTTTTAAAGCAAACATTTTTGACTCAAATCTTTGCTTCTGGGGGTCCATGGAACAAAATATTTTCAGATGGGGGTCCGTGACCAAATACATATGATTTTGGGGGTCCTTGACATTATGTTTAGAAGGGGATCTCTGATAATGACATCAAAGAAAAGGACCCGCACACTGTCTGGAACTTGCAAATGTTTTTTTTGCTATTTTTTCGACATTTCGGTCATTTGACCTTCATCAGGACAGACAAGGTCTAACAACCGAAACGTGGAATAAAGAGCACCATTTTTTTTACAAGTTCCAGACAGTGTGTGAGTCCTTTTCTTTGATTTCATTATTATCAGAGATCGTTGTGAGCTTGTAGATCTGCTATTTTCAAATAGCCTACAGTAGGTATAAAATAGGGCTAAAGTAGTAAATATATGTTTTATAATGTAATAATTTATATCTGCAAAGTAACTAGTAACTAACATTTTCAAATAATTGTAGAGGAGTAAAAGTACAATATACTTTTATATATGTACAAAAGTTTTGGGAATTGGAAATTGGAAATACTCAAGTAAAGTACAAATACCTCAAAATTGTACTTAAGCACATTTCTTAAGTAAATGTACTTAGTTACTTTACACCACTGGACATTTGTAGAATCTGCCTCAGGTCTTAATGGGTTAAAACGTGAGGTTTTTATATGGGACTAGTAGTGCTCATTAGTGATTAATATTGCTTTTGTAAGAATTGGCGTGATGTCTGCTGTCTGCAGGGCCTGTGGGAAGCAACCTGACTGAAGAGATGTGTTGACACATTTGCTCAAGATCTGAGGCCATGCCGTTTGAACATTTTTTGAAAAGGTTCTGCTGGCAGAATATTAAGGCAGCAGCAGAGGAGGATTTCAGGCGTTGTATGATGTCCTCCTCTATGTTCTCATGATGGCACACAGTGGATTTCTTGGCAGTCCAGTCAGTAGTTTCCCCCGATTATTATCTGGTCCAGAATGATATCTTGTTTTTGTTACTGTGTTGGACGACTGACACCACCATCCTCAAGACTTATTCATGCTTTGTTTTTGCTTAACCCATTAGAGCGGGAACGCATCTGTGTCATTTTCAGATTTATTTGGCTATTCAAAAATAGAAGATCTACAAGCTCATAGCGCGGCACCGAGTGCCGCGCTATGAGCTTGTAGATCTGCTATTTAAAAAAAAAATCATGAACATTTGTGCAAATCTTTGAATATATATATATTTTAAAGCAAACATTTGTTGTAACTCAAATCTTTGCTTCTGTGGATTCTACAAATGTTTTTTGAAAAAACATACATGTTGCTGCGTACCCCCATCTCAAAATATGTTGTTCCAGGGACCCAGCAGAAGGAAAGATTTGAGTTTACAAATATATATATTCAAAGATTTGCACACATTTTCACGATTAAAAAAATGAATAGCAGATGTACAAGCTCATAGCGGCACTGAGCTTGTATATCTGCTATTTTTGAATAGCCAAAGAAATCTTAAAATGGCACAGATGCGTTCCCAGTCTTAACAGGTTAATGTTTGCTTTGAAAATATTTCCTCGCTAAGTCTACCAGTGGGGCCAAAATAAGGAGTTGAAGGGAAAGAAGAAAATTAGCTCAAACATTACCACTTACAGTACATCAACACAGCATGTGCAGAACACATAAATAGAGATATCGGGAGAAACTCTCCTCTTTAGCCAATTTACATATTTAGCTCTCTCTCTCTCTAGCTGTCGGCACGACTGTAAAAATGTCAAAGAATTAATGACTCCATAATGCTAATGGGAATTAAGAGGCTGATGGGGCCATTATGAAGCCAGTTAAATGTACCCCACAAGTACCAGGATCTGCATCTGTGTATCTGTCACAGAAACAAGATTATAACGCAGTAAAGCTGCCATGTAAAAGATATCACGAGTTATATTTACAGTCATAAGTTAGACGGCGTTTACTGCCTTTTGGCCTTCAAAGTAAAGTCTAATGAACCCTAGTGTTGGGATTCCTATCGCAGCCAGGAGCTACTTAACACAATTAGACCGGGAACGCATCTCTGTGTAACCACTTTATCCATGTTTTAAACTTTGGCTATTCAAAAATAGCAGATCTACAAGCTCATAGCGCGGCACCGAGTGCCGCGCTATGAGCTTGTAGATCTGGTATTTTTGAAAAATATCTCTTGTGCAAATATTTGAATATATATTTTTAAAGCGAACATGTTTGACTCAAATCTTTGCTTCTGGGGGGTCCCTGGAACAACATATTTTGAAATCGGGGTCCACAGCCAAATACATATAATTTTGGGGTCCTTGACATGAAAAAAGTTTGAGAACCACTGACATTATAGCAACATACGTTTTTCAGAAAAACAGATTTAGAAGACATTTGTAGAATCCCCAGAAGCAAAGATTTGAGTTAAAAATCTTCACTTAAAAATATTTATATTCAAACTAAAGATTTGCACACATTTTCACTATTTTCCAAAACAATAGCAGATCTACAAGCTCGTGAGCTTGTAGATCTGCTATTTTTGAATAGCCAAAGAAATAAAGAAAAATGACACTGATGCGTTCCCGGTCTTAACGGGTTAATCGCTGATGAATGAATATAAGCAAGGCTAGAGCAACACTTATTTAATCACACAGCCCTACCCTCCATGGCCACGGCAAATAACATCTATTACTAGAATAAATGTTGACCCATATATGAGTGAGACTGCAACCTTTTCCTCCCCAAAGCTCCCCATGTTGAAGAATGCTCTGTCAAGAATTAGCCTGTAATTAGCCATGATCTGTGGATAAAAAGAATATTTCATTTGAGCACTTAGCGAATTAATTATGTGTCCGTTGTGTAAAGACATATCACCGCAAAAAGCGCCGCGGTGTGTCAACACTGCACAGTAGGCCCGGGCCGCCCACCGGTACTGTTCTGCCCTCCCCGGTACGCTCCTGCCTCCATGCATGCTCTTGCTCTCTCTGCATAGTCTCTCTCTCTCTCTCTGCATAGTCTCTCTCTCTTTCTACATAGTGTCTCTCTCTCTCTCTCTCTCTCCATAGTGTCTCTCTCTCTGCATAACAGTGACACTGAAGTTCCCAAAGAGAGTAGTGAGAAAAGAGAAAGAGAGAGGGGGGGGGGGAGGGGGGGGGGGGGCAAAAAGACAAGCTTTTTTCCACTTGTCCAATCAATCAATGATTTGACTGTGGGGCTAAATCCATGTTGGTAATTAGCCAATCGGAGCAGGCCGGGTTGGGGAGGGAGTCCGGGGCCAGTCGTCAGGCCCCCCGGAGGCCCTCGGGGGACCTGAACTGTCTCTTCCCTTCATTAACTCCTCTCGTCCTCTCCCCTTGTCCGCCTGATCCGGCGAGCAGCCGGGGCTGCTGGGTAATTCAGTTCTCTCAGTCTCTGAGGTGACCCCACGCCGCGGGGCTGAGAGATGCTGAGGACACAGCTCTTCGCTTTAACACATCCAGACCGGGAACGCATCGAAAGTGTCGTTTTAACATTTATTTCGCCATTCAAAAAATAGCAGATCTACAAGCTCGTAGCGCGGCACCGAGTGCAGTGCTACGAGCTTGTAGATCTGCTATTTTTGATTGAAAAGTCGTGAAAATGTGTGCAAATCTTTGAATATGTATATATATATTTTTTTTACTCAAATTACTTTGCTTCTGGGGGTCCCTGGAACAAAGTATTTTTCAGATGTGGGTCGGCGGCCAAATACATATAATTTTGCGGGTCCTTGAAATGAAAAGGTTTGAGAACCACTGATACATATAGCAACATATGTTTAAAAAAATTTAAAATGTTAGGATTTAAAGACATTTTTAGAATCCCCCAGAAGAAAAGATTTCAGTCAAAAATATTCCCTTTAAAAGATATATATTCAAATATTTGCACAAAATGTTCAAGATTTTTCAAAAAATAGCAGATCTTTTCTAAAATAGCAGATATGAGCTTGTAGATCTGCTAATTTTGAATAGCCCAAAGTATGCAATATGGATAAAGTGGTTTCACAGATGCGTTCCCGCCCGGTTTGAATGGGTTAACTCCCCACACCCCCCCATACCCCCCCCCCCCCCCCCCTCGTTCACGTGTGTCTGCGGACCCTCTCTCTCTCTCTCTCTCTCTGTCTGTCTGTTATTGTAACGTCTCTTCTCCTCTCTGAGGCTTTTACTCCAGTTTGCCGAAATACCACCGAGCGACCTTTTTATATTCTTCTCCATTTTGTCCCCTGACCTTCCTCTTCCTCATACACTTTAGATAGAAGAGGCTGAAGAATGTCTGCATGGTCTCTCTTTGTATCATTTCTGTCTGCTTGTCTCTCCATTCTCCTTTCTCTCTCTCTCTCTCCTTATTTCTCCCTCTCTCTCTCTCTCTCTCTCTCTCTCTCTCTCTCCTTATTTCTCCCTCTCTCTCTCTCTCTCTCTCTCTCTCTCTCTCTCTCTCTCTCTCTCTCTCTCTCTCTCTCTCTCTCCTTATTTCTCCCTCTCTCTCTCTCTCTCTCTCTCTCCTTATTCTCCCTCTCTCTCTCTCTCTCTCTCTCTCTCTCTCTCTCTCTCTCTCTCCTTATTTCTCCCTCTCTCCCTCCCATCAAGACCATCATTTTAACCACTTTAACCATTATTTTATACTTTGGCTATTCAAAAATAGAAGATCTACAAGCTCATAGTGCGGCACAAAGTGTTTTTTTTTTTAATCGTGTACATGTGTGCAAATCTTAGAATATCTATATATTTGTAAAGCAATTTTGTTTTTCTTTGCTTCTGGGGGTTCCTGGAACAACATATTTTTGAGATGGGGGTCCGCGACCAAATACATTTTGGGGGTCCTTGACATTATGTTCAGAGGGGGATCTCTGATAAGGACATCAAAGAAAAGGATGTTGCTCTTTTTTCAACCTTTGCTTGTCCATTCCCCTTTCTCTCTCTCTCTCTCTCTCTCTCTCTCTACCAGTGTCTCTACTTATTTCTCCCTCTCCCTCTCTCTCTCTCTCTCTCCTCCCCCTCCTCTCCTCCCCCTCCTCTCCTCCCCCTCTCTGCTACCATTATTTGCAGCTCTTTATGGGCTCTTTATTGCGGTGCTTAGATGATTGCTCATATTTATTTCCAACCAGTGCAGTTATGTAGTGTCTGTATATGCAGGGGGGGGGGGGGGGGGGGGGGGGGGCATAAATGTAACACTCAGCCCCCTGTTAACTTGTATCCAATTACTTTTCTTCCAAAACATTTGCTTGTATTTGATATTTATTCATTTATTTTTCATTCTGAAGGTTTCTAGCGTACATTATAACGTTGTACCGTACATAACAGGGTGTGTGAGATATTTCAGACCCTGCAGAGCACAAGCTTAATCACAAAACGTAACTGTACAGTAATCTGCTGATTTGTAGAAACATGCAGCTTATTTCCGTATATTATGAGAATATCCTTAAAAAGAAAGTGTGGGACAGAGCTAGTATGTCATCACGACATCTGCCTTTAATTAGGACTACGGTTTCACACAGATATGAACCCACCCACGCACCTGCATATCTGAATGCACACGGCCTCACACACACACACACACACACACACACACACACACACTCACAAACTCACGCACACACATGCACACACGCACACACATGCACACACACACACACACACGCACACGCACACGCACACGCACACGCACACGCACACGCACACACGCACGAATGCACAAACACGTCTTTACTGCAATACTTGTCACATTCCATTTTTACCCTTTTGTCATTTTAAACCCAAGCTCTAGCTGTAAATTAGCCAACCTACAAGCTCACAATGTGTCACAACGCGATGCGCATGTGAGCTTACAGATCTGCTATTTTCAGAGTGTGACACCAGCACGCAACGCAAGTATAAATCAGGCATGTGACTCCTAAACCTAAACCTCTAAATGCTTCATCCTAAACCCAACCTGAAAATCTTCCTAATAGTAAGCCTAACTCCACAAATCTTTTTTTTAAAACAATAAAACAACAATTTCTCTACTGTAGACCAGACACATTGTCGTCACAACTACTATATTTGTGGCGGCATATGGCCCTCACAAGTCTAGTGACACATTTACGCACACACACACACATGCAGGCACACATACACACGCACACACGCGCGCACACACACACACACACACACACACACACACACACACACACACACACACTGTGGCGTGCACAGACATTTTGAGGGGCAGGTGCTCAAGTACATTTTTTGTTTACTTGGTCTGCTCTTTTTTCCCTCTACACCTATACCTCTTTGCCAAAAATTGCCGATCTACAAGCTCACAACGCCTCGGAGCGCGAGGCGTTGTGAGCTTGTAGATCGGCTATTTTTGGCTAAAGTTCTCCTCAGAAAATGGATGCTAGGTTTCGAGTGGTTAATGTAAAAAGAAAAATCATATCACATAAAGATTTGGCGGACCCCCTGTAGTAACTCTGAGGACCCCCTAGGGGTCCCGGACCCCCTGTTGAAGACCCCTGCTGCAACTTTTTTTCCCTTTTTTTCAAAAGGGCACTTCTGGTCAAGAGGGCAAAGGGCAGGTGCTATAGCACCACCTAGAGTCTATCTGTGCACGTCCCTGCACACACACATTGAGAGAGAGAGAGAGAGAGAGAGAGAGAGAGAGAGAGAGAGAAATAAAGGACAGGAGCTCACACAGAAGGTGTGAGAGGGGGGAGCCATTAATATGATTCCCCTCTATGGTTTTGCACACCTCTATTAAAGCTGGGTAACAATGTGATTATTGCCTGTGACAAATGAAGAGGTTATATTCAAACTATTAAACAGCTCATAGCTTTTTGATGGGAGACATATATGATGAGTTAAGGTGCTTCAGGCGGAGCCTATCTCTCTCTCTCTCTCTTTCTATTTCTCCCTCCATCCCGTTGGAAATAGTGTTCAAAAGTAGGTATGCTAATGGGCAGGTTTTTGAAGTCGCAAGCAGAAAATACTGCAAACAACAACATCACCATTCTGCTCTCTCTTGTTTACATGGATATAGGCAAACACAAATACACACACACACACACACACACACACACACACACACACACACACACACACACACACACACACACACACACACACACACACACACACACACAGCCACTGGATATGTTTTTCTGAGGGTTTTTGAAGCCACAACAATTGAACTGCCACAAACCCACCATCAATTGGAATCATAATTCCAGATTCGTCATTCAAGCCGATATATATATATATATATATATATATATATATATATATATAGCTGCTTTTTAGCCGCGAGATAACGCAGAAAATAAACACAGTTTGATGGATCAAGGAGGACTTTCATTTCTAAACTGCTGCATAAGAGCATCACCTGTGAACCCATATCTCTTTAGAAAATATAGATATCTGTAGCAAAAGATGCAAAATGACAGATAACAAGCGCGCGCGCGCACACACACACACACACACACACACACACACACACACACACACACACACACACACACACACACACACACACACACACACACACACACACACACACACACACACACACACACACACACACACACACACACACTTAACCCATTAAGACCGGGAATGCATCTGTGTCATTCTATAATCCTTTGCAGTGTTTCCCCTATATGCATTAAGCAGTTTTTTTTACACAGATTTATTTGTATTTTTATCAATGCTAAAATGCATTGATAAAATGCTCAAGTTGCTCTCAGACAGCATGCCATCTGTGCCATCACTAGTTGTTGTGTGACTGACTGATTTGTATACTTTTGTTTAATCTGTTGTGTTGGCAACTTATATCCTTTTTAAGCTTTAGTTATTAGCAGTTGGTATTATACTAAGAGCATATGTGTGTGTCTTAATTACTATTGTTTCATTGTTGTTCATATATACACCCAAATAAAATACATTATTACCCTATGAAATCATTATAGCTCTGTTAGTATGATATTCTTACAAGTAGAGTTATTGTGATAAATATTATCTATTCGCATAGCGGAACTCTGTGTGTTATCTCCCAGTAGACAAAACTCACTCCCCTGTTTCCACGCCGACACTTTGAGAAAGAGGAGGTTTACAATGATATCTGAATCCACTAGTTAGGGAGGTTGTGTTGCATTCCGCAGGTGCGAGGGACTCGGCCTGTGAGACCCAAGGTCATCGGCCGAACCAGTAAATCAAGGGGGGGGCCACTCGCACACCCTGCGGAAGAGAACCTGGCGGACCAATGGGGACTTCTACTGATAAACTGTTCATGATAATAGGCATATGATATAGGCTCCAGGGAAAGACAGACCCGCTAGACTTCATGAACTAGAGGGAACATAACTTGTTGTTTGTTAAGGAAAGAGATCTCTGTTAAGTACATTTCTATATTCAATCTGTAATTATTTTAACTTACTGCTTCATTAATAAATACACTTAATTCTAAGTCTTGTCTGCTCTTAATTTCCCCAATTCAGCGGACGCGTGGAGACGTGTGATCTGAAGGGTTATAAATTATTACATTGCACAATTTGTCTGTTGTCTTTAGCCAGTCTGCAACAACAGACACTTCATATGTACAGAGTATTACTGTGCACATGTACTATATAATACTTTGTGTTTGAGCATAAATATGCATTTTGAGAACCCAATTTTATTTTTGGATTCGTGTGCACGTGGCTTATCCCTCCCCCACACCTTCAGCTCCTGGCTATAGGGTAAACACTGCTTTGGCTATAAAAATAATTGTGAAAATGTGTGCAAATATTTAAATATATATATTTTTTAAAGCTAACTTTTTTTTTACTCAAATATTTGCTTCTGGTGGGGTCCCCATGGAACAACATATTTTGAGATGGGGTCCACGGCCAAATACATATAATTTTGGGGGTCCTTGACATGAAAGAGTTTGAGAACCACTGATATTATTATAGCAACGTGAGGTTAGGATTTAGAAGACATTTTGTAGAATGGGCCTCAGGGCTTAATGGGTTAATAAACACTCACTGTTGACAGGTTCAGTTCACTTTGATGAACAGCCTGGGTTGAATGACAGATTGTGACAGGTGACAGGTCTACGCAGAATGAAAACTACCACGTTTAATCTCCCCAACACACACACACACACACACACACACACACACACACACACACACACACACACACACACACACACACACACACACACACACACACACACACCCCTCCCTTCCTTCCCGTCTGATGGTTATCCTGTCCTGCTGGGAACCAGGACCCCCCCAGGGGAGATCCAGCTGCGAGGCAGTGACTCCCCTAGTTTCCCTCTCCCTCCCTGGGGACCCCCACCACCGCCAGCACCACTACACCGGCCCCACACACACCCACACACACACACACACACACACACACACACACACACACACACACACACACACACACACACACACACACACACACACACACACACACACACACACACACACACACACACACACACACACACACACACACGCACACATGCACACGTTTGTATTACTATTAATATAAATGTGTTAAGACAGTGATTTTATGAATGCCATTTTTATAATGTTTTGTTTTTGCATTTTTAACCATAATGGTGTGTTCACACGGGCAGATTAAAACATACATGCTACCATTCATTTTCGATGGAAACCAGTGACATGGAGATACAAAGATACATTCCACGCTTGTAGCTCTAGTGACAAAGATACAAATTCAACTTGAGCTGGGTTCAACTTCCAGATACAAAGATACAACTGTAGCTCAGATGTCCCGCACGTTTGATGACGCCAACGACCACGTTGAGAAACACAGATACAAAGCAACACAGTGACAAAGATGTATTTTTATATCTTTTAATGTATCTTTTAATCTGCCTGTGTGAACGCACCGTAAGTCCACAATGTGTCGAGCATGTGCCCCGCTGTGGGCTCTTGTACATAAGCTATTTTTTATACTTTTTTAATACTTATTTCCAGCGTGTAAATAAGTATAAATCTATGTATAGCTCCACCCCTAACTCATAAAACTAACTTCTAAATGTCTAATCCTAATGCCTGATCTGCTTATTATAATTTCCCTGCAAGATTGTATTTGAAAATAGCAGATCTACAAGCTCACAGCGCGTCGCATCGCGACGCGCTGTGAGCTTGTAGATCTGCTATTTTCAAATAAATGATGCATATGTTAAAGTGCTCATATGGGCCCATAGTCGCTTCTTTTGGGCTCGTCCTAGACCTGGTTGCTTGTTTCTCTCACAGAATCTGGCAACACTGATCATAATACGCACGCACGCACGCACGCGCACATGCACACACACACACACACACGTTGTGCCACCCTGCCCAGGCCCCGGTGTGCACCGGGTGCGGGGCCCCGGGCCCCTGCAGGGCACGCTTTAATGACTTCCTTATTCTCTGCATTTAGGTGGGACTGTGGCGTCTGGAAGGCCAGCAGAGATTAGCATATCAGAGCTACAGATTAGCGCCTCTGTTTGGTGTGTGTGTGTGTGTGTGTGTGTGTGTGTGTGTGTGTACTGTCAGAAGGGGGTAATGAGAAAAAAAGCCATGCCCCCCCGCGCGCGCGCGCCCGCCCGCCCGCCCGCCCGCCCGCCCGCCCGCCCACCCACCCACCCACCCACCCACCCACCCACACACACACACACACACACACACACACACACACACACACACACACACACACACACACACACACACACACACACACACACACACACACACACACACACACACACACACACACACAGAGTGTGTGTGGTGAGGGAGGGAGTTCAAATGGAACAGCAGATAGAGTCCCCAGGCTTTGGTTGCACTTTATCTCCTCTCTGCAGTTTGGAGGGAGTGACATGAATGTATTCTGATTGTTGATCTATAATACCACCACCTTCTCTAGGAGGGGGGGGGGGGGCTGTCACATTATAGTCCAGGTCCAGAGTATATGGGATTATAGTGGCATTAAAATGCCACACTAAAAAGGCGTGGCATTTTTAACCACTTAAGCCCTATTTTATACTTTGCTGTTGTTTGACCACCGGTCTACAAGCCGGTCTACAAGCTCACATTCTTTGCAAGCCTGTAAGATTGGCTGTTTTTGACATTTTTTGGGTTTTTGAAAAATATTGAAGAGTGTTACATTACAGTCATTTAGCAGACGCTTTTATCCAAATCGACTTACACTCATCTGAAACTCTGTGCATCTGCCACATCAGGACTTTATACACGCCGACCACCTACTCATAACCTGCAAACATGGCTGATAAACCAGATGACCACATGACAGAGATCTCTGGATTTGACAAGGCCCAGTTGAAGAAGACTGAGACGCAAGAGAAAAACGTCTTACCCACCAAAGAAGTCATTGAACAGGAGAAGGCAGCAGATTCATGAACACCTCCTCTATGCACTGTACAGTCCACGAGCATTGCCCTTAAAAAAAAAAAAAGGAAACTACTAATCACCAGAAGTATTAAGTGCATTCTCTTCTAAAACAAGCAACTTAGAGTATACCTAGTGCTAAGGTAAAAGTGCAATATATCAGCTACCTACATGTTTTAACAGATGAGACAAATAGGAAAGTCAAATGAGCAAGAGCTAAAACGATGCACGAAGCTAAAACAAATAAGTGTATCAAATAAACAAGATCCAATAAAACAAGAGCTTGTACAATTAATTGACAACAAAGTGTTGACATTAGGGACGCCAGGTTGAATGCACGCTGGGCCAGACCTAGCCGGTTGAGTGTGGAAACGGGAACGCCAGAAATTGGCGGAAGAACCGCCCCAAGGAAATGACGTTGGCGCTTTACAAATATGTTTACATTCTCCGTGAATGAAACGAGTGTTTTGATTGGTCGAGAACGATCGTTTCCGGGGGAAATACGTATTCGTACCCTCCCCCCCCCCCCCCCCCCTCCAAAATACGTATCCGCCCCCCTATAGACACTCTCTGCATTAGGTCGTGACCATGCAGGCTTTTCTCTTGGCAGACGAGTAAAGGCTGAGAACGAGGGCTATGTTGAATGTGGTTAATAATACAAAACAACAACATGGGCCCAGATATTTTCTGTAAGATCATGTAGTGTACGGTTTTATATACTGTAGTGCAGGGGTTCTCAAACTTTTTCGTGCCAAGGACCCCCAAATTGGCACTTATTAGCCCGTGGACCCCCATTTTAAAAGATATGCCAGGGACCCCCATAAGAGACGATTTTTACGGCTCTAGCTGTGATTCTCAACCATTTTAATTTCAAGGACCCCCAGTTTGACATGCATTAGGGCTACGGACCCCCATTTAATGGCATTTATATCTCTGGGACCCCAATTTGTATTGTAAAATCAATGTTAATGTAACTCTGAGAGTGTACAAATGGAACCAAATGGACCCGTTAGGGTCCATTTGGACACTCTCAGAGTTACAGAGCGATAAGGGTCCATTTGGTTCCTATAAATCATTTAGCTGGGGACCCCCTGGTATCCCCTCAAGTACCCCTGGGGGTCCCCGGACCCCACTTTGAGAACCAATGGTGTAAAGTAACTAAGTACATTTACTCAAGTAGGCCTACGGTACTTAAGTACTACATTCTACATTGCAGTATTGATAACTTTACTTAAGTAAAACATTTGAGTAATTTTTCCACCACTGGTGCCAAGTGAACATACAGAAACAGCGAGCTGAGTGCAGGTATATATAACGTTGTATATAATGGTATATATGACGTTCTGCCCTTTTGACGTCCCTGGTTTTCTCATGAGATCTGCTGGGTTGGTTACGGTGGTTTTGGCCGTCGTCCAGCTTGATCCGGCTACCACCACCACCACCCACTGCTTGGCATCCAGTCAGTGGGTGGTGGCCCAGAAACCCGGTGTCAAGTTGTGCCTTGTGCCGGGTTTGATACCAGAGCCCTGACCACTTGTGCCCTCTCCCTGCCGCAGGGCCAAGAGAGCTCCTCACCCCCCATGGATTTTTCATTTGTGGCTCTCGCAAGAATCAATGTTCTGTTTCTGCCTACCCAGACAGGCCACTATGGATCAGCATTTTCTCTTCCACCGTCCTCTCCTTATCTGTGTGTGTGTCCGTGTCCGTCCGTGTCCGTCCGCGTGTGTGTGTGTGTGTGTGTGTGTCCGTGTACCGTGTCCGTGTGCGTGTGTGTGTCCGTGTGTGTCCGTGTCCGTGTGTGTGTCCGTGTGTGTGTGTTTGTGTGTTTACCTCTTGTTTTCCTTAACCTTTCCCCACTATGTCTGCCCTCAGGAAACCACATCCCCGTATTGGCATGGCTCTCGCTCTCTCTCTCTCTCTCTCTCTCTCTCTCTACCCCTCCATTCTGCTCATTCCCTTCTTTACAGTACAGTACATGCCACTGTAGATTTAGTCCCAACTACAAATAACACTGGGCTCCGTAAAATGTCTTCCTTTCTCGCAATAGCCCCCCCAATCAGCCCCCCCATCCAACCTGCTGGGTATTTAAAACAAGATATTTATATTAGACAAATCAGCGTCTCTAGAGCTGCTCCTGTCTCAGCCAAAGGTTCTGGACCCAGCACAGGGAATAGCAGAGGATTCAAAGAGAGAGGGAGAATCTGGGGCAGGGAGCCGTGTCCCTCTTTGACAACGTAACAGTGTTTGATCCGTTCTTTAACCCATTGAGACCGGGAACGCATCTGTGTCATTTTAAGATTCATTTTGGCTATTCAAAAATAGCAGATATACAAGCTCATAGCGCGGCACCGAGTGCCGCGCTATGAGCTTGTAGATCTGCTATTTTGTTTTTATCGTAAAAATGTGTGCAAATCTTTGAATGTACATTTGTTAAAGCGAACATTTGTGACTGCATGTCTGACAGACTATTGTTACTATATTAGTGGTTCTCAAACTTTTTCATGTCAAGGACCCCCCAAAATCATGTTTTTGGCTGCTGATCCCCATCAAACTATGTTGTTCCAGGGACCCCCCCCCTAGAAGCAAAGATTTGAGTTACAAATGTTGTTTCAAAAAAATATATTGTATTCAAAGATTTGCACAATTAATGTTCAAGATTTTTCAAAAAAATAGAAGACATACGAGCTTGTAGTTCTGTTATTTCTTAATAGCCAAAGTATAAAAATAATGGTTATGGCTAAAATTTAAACTGACACAGATGCGTTCCCGGTCTAAATGGTTTAAAGCGCAGCATGGGGCAGTTACAGAACATTGCTTCTCCACCTGCTCTCAGTGGGGCAGAGAGGTATAGAGCTTTTTTCTCCATCACTACCTATGGTGCCTTCGGTCCTTAGCAACTGAAACCACGTTGTTATCAATACCGCCACACTATATATAATATGAGTAACGGGCCGTATATGTGGCAGGGCGTCCAGCTGAGCATATCCGTGGCAGCTGGTGGGCTTTGTACTGTAAAACGCAATGTAAATGATTCCTCAGGTTTTTTCCCTGTCCTCTCTCTGTCCTGCTGTCCAACCAACGCGCCATCACAAGCTCGCTCACACAGAAAGAGGTATTTTGGGTTGACTTTAATGCGGTTCACACTGGGGGTATTTTATCCCCTCCATGGTGCATGATGGGTGAGCGGGGAGGAGAGAGGGAGAGAGAGAGAGAGAGAGGTGAGTCTCTGTGCAAAGTCACCTTTTCAATAATGGAGGCACTGTGTGTCAACAGAGACGAGATGATGTGGTCACTGAGACTACCAAAACACACACACACACACACACACACACACACACACACACACACACACACACACACACACACACACACACACACACACACACACACACACACACACACACACACACACACACACACACACACACACACAACAAAGATGAGGTGATGTGGTCACTGAGACTACCAAAACACACACACACACACACACACACACACACACTGGGGCTTCACACCATGATACCACACTCCAGTGGTGTAAAGTAACTAAGTACATGTACTCAAGTACTGTACTTAAGTACAATTTTGAGGATTTGTTTTACTTTACTGAAGTATTTCCAATTTTCAGTACTTGTACTTTTACTCCACTACATCTCAGAGGCAAATATTGTATTTTTACTCTACTACAATTATTTGAAAACTTCAGTTACTAGTTACTTTGTAGATTTTGATTATTATTACAAAACATACATTAACAATGCGTCACATAGTGTCGCATTGTGAGCTTGTAGATCTGCTATTTTCAATAGATTTTTTATCCAATTTATACATTTTAAAACTTGTGAAATGGGACATTCTGCCTAAGGGCGCGGTCCCACCATACTTTTATTTTACCTCTGGGGCAGAATCTGCCAAATCAATGCTTTGTCAATGCAAATGCATGGATTCATGGAAACCAATACTTTAGTACTTTAACTGCATTTTGATACCAATACTTTAGTACTTTAACTATAACTTTTGATTACCAGACTTTCACTTGTAACAGAGCATTAACTGCTCTACTTGTAACTGCAATTTCTACGTTGATACTGATATGGATACTTTCACTTAAGTAAAAAAGTGTGGGTACTTTTTCCACCATGCACTGCCACACTCTCAGACGACAAAATGCTTCCGCGCTTCCAGACATTCTCGGGTCAATTAATTGTAATGTTACTTACAGTATAACTGCCACCCAACTATCGAATAATGTGCCTGGCTCTCTGCTGGGCCGTGTGTTCATATTGCGTTGGAACAGAAATTGAAAACCTCCCACGTTGCTGTAATTATTATAGTCTCCGGGCAGTACTATGGAGGAGGCACAGGGCTGAAGAAAGGAGGCTCGGGGAAAAGGGAGCAGTCGGATGAATTTCCAATGTGTTTGTCTATTTGAATAATGCATCTCTGACTGAGAGGACGTTCGGACATTCATGGTCAGCGGCCAGTTCTTTCTGTAGCAGAAAAATGTGTTCTGAAACCCAAATATATTGTGTTTATGGGGTTGTTGTTCTTTCTTAACCCATCAAGACCGGGGAGGAATCTGTGTCTTTGGCTATTCAAAAATATCAGATCTACAAGCTCATAGCGCGGCACCGAGTGCCGTGCTATGAGCTTGTAGATCTGCTATTTTTTGAAAATCATGCCAATTTGTGCAAATATTTGAATATTCAAAGCAAACATTTTTTTACTCAAATCTTTGCTTCTGGGGGATTCTACAAATGTCTTCTATATCCTAACCGTTTAAAAAAAAAACTTTTGTTTCTATATCAGTGCTTCTCAAACTTTTTCATATCAAGGACCACCAAAATGATACGTATTTGGCCGTGGACCCCCATCTCAAAATATTTAGTTCCAGGGACCCCCATGAAGCAAAGATTGGAGTTAAAAATGTTCGCATACATTCAAAGATTTGCACAAATTTCCACAAGTTTTCAAAAATAGCAAATGTACAAGCTCTTGGTGCCGCGCCACGAGCTTGTATATCTGCTATTTTTGAATTGCCAAATAAATAAAATGACACAGATGTGTTCCCGGCTTCAATGGGTTAACTTTATATCCTTTTTTTTTCTCTCTCCACCTCCTCAGGTTCATTGATTTTATAACTCTGTGTCATCATTCTTGTGATATCAATAACACTGTGACCTTTCAAACGGCTGCAGAAAGAAAAACCTGCAACGGGAAAAAAGAAAATGTGAAAGTGAATAAAAAGGTCAGTGAATAACTGTGTGAGTGACAGGGCCATACCAGAGAGACCCCCCCCCCCCCCACCCCATGCTCCTCAACCAGGACAAGAGGGGATTCACAGTTTTTTAGCTAATTGAGCCACTGAGGAGACCCTCCAATACGTGGGACTCTACAATGTGTTCTATCTTTATATTAACTATTCCCCTTCTTTTAACCACATCAACCCCTAGTATTCCTATTCTGGGCAGCTAGAGGCCATATAATAGAATAAGAGATTTGGTGTAGAGGGGAAAAAAAGGAGGGGACCAAGTATAGGGCCCTGGGGGACCTCAGTCAATAAAGTATAGAGCATTGGTTCTCAAAGTGGGGTCCGGGGACCCCCAGGGGTCCTTGAGGGAGTTCCAGGGGGTCCCCAGCTAAATGATAGGTAGTTAGGAACCAAATTGATCTCTGTAACTATCTGTAACTCAGAGAGTGTACAAATGGAACCAAATGGACCCTAACGGTTAACGGGGTCCATTTGGTTCCATTTGTACAAATCTCTGAGTTAAATTAACATTGATTTTACAATATGAATTGGGGTCCCAGAGATAGAAATGCCATTAAATGGGGGTCCGTAGTCTAATGCATGTCAAACTGGGGGTCCTTGACATTAAGAAGTTTGAGAACCACTCGTATAGAGTGTTTAAGTGATTAAGCCACTTTTATTATTTCATAGTTCATATGTCATGTGACCAGTGTGAGTATAGGCCCACCCAATCAAATTCATTGTATGTGCAAAGTAACCTCGTTCATGAAATGTGATTCTGATTTGGATTCTGGTGAGAAAACACAGTTATGGTGTAAATGGTGTTTTTATATAGAGCTTTTATCCAAAGAGTTTTACATAGATTGTGCATTACATTCACTCATTCATTCACACACCGATGGCGGAGGAAACCATGCAAGACACCAACCTGCTCATCGGGAGCATTTAGGGGTTCAGCGTCTTGCTCAAGGACACTTCAACACTAACTCTGGGGTAGCCTGGGATCAAACTGGCCGTTCTACCGGCCACTCTACCCCTGAGCCACTGCCGCCCACTACTGCCCCATGCCGATGTCATTTGGGTTTCTAATGGATAAGACACCAAACATTCCTTCACAAAAATTGTACAAAACCTTTGACCCTCGACGTGATCAAATCACACAAAATATAAAACTTATGTGGAAATGTTTTTGCAGGTCTTTGTCCAACACAAGAAATCAGGCTCTTGGTGGTTTGTGAGATCAGCTCTGGATAAACAGACAGACACTCTTATAGACAGCTATAGGCTCTGTTTCAGAGGAAGACACTCAGATCATAGTGTTCTCAGTTGTTTTAGGTTACTCTTGTGTCTTGGGGATTGTCTCCTTATTGATTCCAATATATAAATATAATGTTGCTGGTCAGGTGGAAACACAAAACCTTTTCTCTTCAGGGAATGAAGAAAAGAAACAACATGTGTTCCAGTGGATCACATGTAGTTATTATTTAGTCACAAAGCTCTTAGTTAATACTTTCAATTAGTTAATTATCTTCCAGAGTAAAAAATTGTCTATAGCCGACCTCGCCAGTGTTTTTGAAAGTTTTTTTACTAACCTTTCAAGAGCCACAGAATATTTCTCTCCAGGACGATCGACACACCGAATGTCATAAAAGACGGAGGAGTGTCTCTGCGGGGGGGGGGGGGGGGGGGAGCGTGTCACTGCGACCCTCCGTTCTTTAGTTATTGGCTGTTGAATATAGCTGGTTCTCGCCAATAACGCTGAAAAAACAAGAATGCAGAGAAAAATGTATTTGTCTAAATGCTTTAACATTAGATGGGACAGGCCTGGGTTTGTTGTGATCACATTATTTCTGGGTTATACTCTTCTCTGGAAGTCATAGGATCACTCATAGGTTGGCAACAAGCGCCATCTAGTGTAAATACTTAAAACACTGTCGTGACGTGTAAAGGTGGTTTCAGACGGGGAGCGGTTGACGTTGTCGTTCGGATCAGCGGGAATCGCGCCGCGGTCATTGTTTAGTCCTCCTGCGTGTGGAGGGGGAAAAAAAAGCTGACCACAATCCAGCTCTGGCCGCCCGCGGGCGTGTGCTCAAACGAGCACGAGTGCGAGAATTTCACGCCCACCTGCCTCTCCGCCCCTAAACTTCTCCGTGCGTCCCGAATAATCGCCCGCCTCTCATTGAGAATTAATTACTGAAACGACCTTTACACTTCATTGGCACTGAATGAGTTAAATATTTATAAACCCACAGACACAACTAAATGACTTTTATTTTGTGCATCAAAGTAGGACATTAACCCCCCCCCCCCCCCCCCCCCCCCAAATGAAAGAATTGAAATATGGAGATACAAGGTTATTGCCCGACAGCAACGATATGAAAGGATAATTTGTTGTGCTGTAATGGGCTGCTAGCTCTTTATCCAGGTTACTATTGCCGGATGATAGATTTATGCTGGGCCATTCTGTATCTTCAGTGCTGTAGGCCTGTAGTAGTCATGGTGACATATAGGTGGTTTCCACATGGACGTCCCGTCCGATCAGGGTGGACGACTCAACCCTAGAGCAGGCTGATCGCTCCCCTCTTAACCCATTAACACAGGGAACGCATCTGTGTGTAACCACTTTAACCATTATTTTCCACGATTTTTCAAAAAGAATTGCAGATCTACAAGATCATAGCGCGGGACTCGGTGCCACGCTATGATCTTGTATTTCTGCTATTTTTGAATATTCAAAGAAATGTTAAAAATGACACAGATGCATTCCTGGTCTTAATGGGTTAGAGCAGCGGTGGCTTGTTTGGGAAAAGGCATCACAGTCATTCATGGTGTTATTGCATCATGGTGCAATGACCGCTCTCTTATTGTTCCCATCATGGTGGAGGAGGGGATGGTGTTAGGGTTGGACTACAGTCATTATCTTTTCAATTTGCTCCTCTCCCGGTATATCATTTTTAAAGCAAAAGAAATCCCATGTGAAGTTCAGCGGAGATGACGTATAGTAGTATTTTAAATCATATTACTAAGAAGTATAGGGCTGGGTGATGTGGCCAAAATCAAATATCACCATATATAGTATATATATATTTTTTAAAGATATTATTTTGGCCTTTTGCCTTTATTTATAGATTAATGTAGGCTGACAAGAAATGGGGGGGGGGGGGGGGGTGACAGCAAAGGTCATCGGGATCGGGAGTCGAACCCGCGACACGCTGTCAGGCTGGTGGCCAGACGGTTACGCCAATCGTCCGGGCCAAATATCGCAATATTTTTACTGATATCAATTTTGGGACAATAAAAAAAAAGTGAGTGAAAATCGTTTTTGCGTAAGCTCCATCATTTAGTTGTTTTTCAGGAAGAGAGAAGGAGAAAAAGGAGGGGGACAGGGAAAGGGAGAAAGTACGGTACGCAAGAAGCAAGCATTGTGAATCAGTGTAGCCTCTTTATGCATTTCATAATATATCTGCTTGCTTATATCAATGGTCTTCTTATTGTCTCAGAGCCGTTTCCAGGCGCTGGAAGTGATCCACTGGGAGAGCTTGTTTTAATATAGTCAGCATGGTAGCTGTCTATTCTCAGCAGCTTATTACCATCTGTAGGTTTCCTGTAAAGGTCTTTACTGTAGTTAATCTGTGGTCCAGTTTATAGAGAGATATACTCGCATCAAGGAAATTGATAGACTGGAGCGAGGGGGATCAAATGGGAGGATTTTTTCAAGAAAGGCGTTTAATAAGAAAACATGGATGACCAGATGGTTGGTGTGGGAGTGTCATTTATTTAGACTTCATCCTGGCTTCTATTATGGTCTCTGTCTGCATACCTGATCATTTGCTCCTAACATCACCAACTTGCTGCTGATTTCTTAGTTCAGGGTTTCTCAAACTTTTTCATGTCAAGGACCCCCAAATTGACAATTATTAGCCCACGGACCCCCATTTGAAAAGATATGCCAGGGACCCCCATAAGAGAAGATTTTTACGTCTCTAGCAGTGATTTTCAACCAATTCAATTTCAAGGACCCCCAGTTTGACATGCATTAAGGCTACGGACCCCCATTTAATGGCATTTCTATCTCTTCGACCCCAATTTATATTGTAAAATCAATGTAAAATCAATGAGAGTGTACAAATGGAACCAAATGGACCCTAAATGTCTTAGATCTCTCTTTCTCTCTGGACAACCATGCCAAGCCAGGCCAATCGAAACCTCTATGCAAATGCTGGACATGAATGTTCAACCCCCAAAATACACACATAAACTCTCTCACAAACAGAGGCATGTTCACAATCTAATTGTAACCATTTAATGACTATAAAACGGCTTTCTGATAGAATACCAACCTTCTTCAACATTCAAACTGTGTTAATATGAAGAGAAAAAAAAAGAAAAACACACACACAAAAAAAAATCTAATTTAATTCGAGATTCTCTAGTCTTTCTCATCCCGCGACATGCGGCAGCTTTCAACAGTACGGATCACATATGTGCTATATATTCATTCCTTTTCTGTAAGATGTGGTTTCTACCACAGAGTGCCTTCCTCAGCTCTCTCTTCCCCTCTCTCTCTTCCACTCCCCCCCCTCTCTCTCTCTCTCTCTCTCTCTCTCTGTCCAACAAACACAACTCTCAGGACGGCTCTTCTTCTATTTCTTCTTCTCCTTCGTAGTGCATTATTCCTCCATGCAGTATCAGTGAGTCCCAGCTTGGCGATGTGATGTGATGTGATGTTGCTACGGCCAAGGAGAAGATAGCGTGTGTCCGTGTCCACCGTCAGGCCCCAGAGAGCCTTCTCCACAGTCAGAGGGAGAGTTAAAGGGCTGGCAGGGAGCCCGCCAGGTCCACTTTCACCTCCTCCTCCTCCTCCTCCTCTCTGTCTCTCCTCCTCTCTGCCGCCATGTATTCCATCCCGCCCACTCCCTCCCCAAAGCCGAGGGGGCCATAAAAAAAAAGCAGGGCCGAGCGAGAGGAGAGGAAGGAATCATTACGCGCAATTTATAAACCATTAACCCATTAAGACCGGGAACGCATCTTATTGTGTCATTTCTTTGGCTATTCAAAAAATAGATGTACAAGCTCATAGCGCGGCACCGAGTGCCGCGCTATGAGCTTGTAGATCTGCTATTTTGGCGGGGGGTCGTGGAAGATTTGTGCAAATCTTTGAATGTGACCAGTCATCCAGCATTTTTTCATGCATTTATTTCATATTTACATGTCAATTTAAGCTCTGACATTTATGTCAGACTAGCATGTGAAGAGTCTGGGCTATTAACTCATTTTGGATTAAAAAAAAAAAGAAATATGCAAAAAAATAAGTTTTTCTGCGTTCCTGAAGAACCAACGAGATGACAGTCACATATAAATATATATATGTTTTAAAGCGAACATTTTTAACTCGGATCTTTGCTTCTGGGGGGTCCCTGGAACAACATATTTTGAGATGGGGGGTCTCAAAATGTTTTATTCCAGGGCCCCCCCATGAAGCCAAGATTTGAGTTAAATGTTCAAGACTTTCTACAAGCTCAGTGCCGGGCTATGAGCTTGTAGATCTGCTATTTTTGAATAGCACAAAGTATAGAATAATGGATAAAGTTGTTACACAGAGATGCGTTCCCGGTCTTAATGGGTTAAGAGCTGTATTAAAAAGCCTGCAATCTAATTCACCCGACGGTGGGCAGCAGCGCTGGGTGGCTGTGAGTGGGAGAGGCAGGAGGTTCATTTGGGGGGGGAGTGTGTTTTGGCTGCTGAGCGAGTGTGTACGTCGTTAATAGGGTCCGGGGGGTCACCTCTAGCCTAGGGAGGCACAATACCTTCCTCCTCCCTCGCACCGATGGACCAAGTCAGCAGAGAGAGAGAGAGAGAGAGAGAAAAAGAAAGAGAGGGAGTAGAGGGACTGACAGAAAACAGAGAGAAAGGGTAATAGATGATGGAGGCCAGGACAGGTGAAGAGATATGATAATGTTCATCTCAGTCTGTCTGTCCCGGACTGGACGGTCCTCTCTTTGTCTTTGTCCAAACTCATTGTTTTGTCTCTCCTGTCTATGAGGTTGACAGGACAGGACCGCTGCGGATGTAATCTGATTACATTTTGTTGCTGGGTAAATAATCACGAGCGGATTATAATGACATGAATAAAAAAAAGGGAAAAAATGCCTTATATGTTGCTGGTTGCGTGGATTGCGCTGCAGTGTTAAAGGGATAGTTCACCCAAAAACGTACTGTTTTTTCTATCTTATTAGTCACCCCATGGAGACTTGAATTCATGGATATATTTTTGTTTTTTTGTGGCATTCCTAAGCCAATAGACAGGGCTGCTGTGGCTCAGGAGGTAGAGCAGGTCGTCCAATGATCCGCGGGTCGGCGGTTGAAATCCCGGCTCCTCCTTGTCCACATGTGAAGTGTCCTTGGGCAAGACACTGAACCCCACATTGCCTCTAATGAGTCGCTCGGTGCTAGCTTTGCCACCATTGGTGTGAATGTAGAGAGTGAGGACGCTGGCGTCCACTGTTCTCCGCTTCACCTCCAAATGAATGAATGAATGAACCATTGTAAAGCGCTTTGAGCACTTGGAAAAGCTCTATAAAAATGCAATTCATTATGACTGTTATTAATAATATGATGACCAGCGGACCGGTAGGCAGTGGTTCCGGTAGGAGACACAAAGGACACTCTTTTTGTCTCCTACCGGAACCGCTGCCGGTCATCAAATTAATGGCTTAAAATGCGACAAAAAAAAATCCATGAATTGAAGTCTCCATGGGGTGACTAATCGATAGAAAAAAAGTCATTTTGGGGGTGAACTATCCCTTTAAGCCTGATATAGGCTATATCATCACACAAGGGTATCGCAGGACAAACATTTCCGATCTACAAGCTCATAATGTATGCCGTATGTGATGTGTTGTGAGCTTGTAGATCGGCTATTTTCGGTGCGCGGCAAGCGCCGTATGTCAGATGCGTTCACGAGTGGCTGAGTGGTGTCTTAGTAGACGGAGAAGGTCAAGAGGGTCTATAAACGTGGCGCTGGTTTTGCGTCCGTCCGCCCGGAGCCTGGAGGACCCCCCCCCCCCCCCGTATCACAACAACACCACAGAGTCAATATGCTCCAGATTGAGCCCTCACACAGATCAAACGGCACACATCGATAATCTTAAAAAGGTTACACGTCAAACTATTAAATACTCTATTGATCCTTTATGTGATCTGTACCGCCCATACAGCAATCTATAGATGTTTTATCCTTCATCATCGGGACACAGTAATCACCAGTGTGATTTCACTGAGGCTCACACAGCACAGTGGAGTAAAAGTACAATATTGGAAATACTTCAGTAAAGTAAAAAATACCTCAAAATTATACTTAAGTACAGTACTTGAGTAAATGTACTTAGTTACTTTACACCACTGACAGTGGGCGTGGGAGAAGAAGAAGCAAGGCAGGTTTATTTGTGAAGCACGATTCACTGACAACGCAGCTCAAACAAACATTAAGACGTTAAGACGTTAAGACACATTAAAGAGCAAAACAAAACACATTATAAAAGGACATCTGAATACTATTAAAATAAAACGTTTGAATAAAACAGGAAAGATAAGAGAATGAAATTAAATCATGAAAAAAAAGAAAAAAACTAGGTATAAGGTAAAAGGTATCTTGTACTGAGGCAAACAGAAAGGTCTTCAGCTTTGAGTTAAAGGAACTGTGAGTTGAATCACCTGCAGTGTTCTGGGACTTTGCTCCAGATACTGTACTGTGTATGAGGTGCATAAAAAACCTCTCCATGTTTACTTCTGACTCTGAGTTCAGAAAGCTGACCTGTCCCTGACGACCAGAGACGTCAGGATGGTTCATGAGGAGGCACAAAGTTTTGCCCCAAAACCATCCACTGCTTTATTAGCCTCGGAAACCCAGCCATTTTTTTTGTTACAAAAGAAAAAAGTCTGGGGGAACGATGCAGGAACGATGGTCTTTGAAGCTTGTTATCTCCTAACCATTCAGAGTGCAGAGGGGCGTCGCTCTAAATTTGGTGACGTCAGCCTGCTCCGTGCACAGACCGGGGGGGGGGGAGGGGGGAGGGGGGGGGAGGCGGGGACATAGATTGGTGAAGCAATCGGAGGACGCGCCTGCTCCGGGCGCCTGGGTTTGGATCCGCCCTTCGAGACCATGGATTGCTCTCGTTCTCTCAGTCTACTGCTTTATAAACCAACAGTTTTTCAAATGAGTTCTTTTGACAGAAGGGAAGCCTGTGTGAAGATCTGGACAACTGGAGTGATATGATAAATATTCTTGGCAATGGTGGAAAAAGTACTCAAATGTTTTACTTAAGTAAAAGTATCAATACTCTGTTTCAAGTAAAAGTCCAGAAATCAAAATGCACTTGAGTACAGGTACTTGAGTACATGTACTTAGTTACTTTCCACCACTGGTATGTGGAGCATAAAAACTGAACGCTGCTTCTCCATATTTTCCTCTGACTCTGTGTCCAGAGAGCTGACCTGTGCCTGACGAGAGACGTCAGGATGGTTCATGATAAATGTCTTCTAAACCATAGAATGCTTTATAAACCAACAGTATATTTTAAATGAGATGAGAAAGGAAGCCTGTGTAAAGAAGGAGTGATATATATATATATAGTGATATAGAGTGATATGATCCATCTTCTCTGTATTAGTAAGGACTGGAGCAGCAGCAGTGTTCTGAATCAACTGCAGAGTTGTCTGATCAATTAATTCACTTTCACTTTCAGAGAGACGTTCTCTTCCCTTGTGCTGGTACTGCAGTAGTGGAAAAAGTACTGGAATGTTTTACTTAGGTAAAAGTATCAATACCACAATGCAGAAGTACTCTGGAACAAGTAAAAGGCCTGTGTTCAAAATGTTACTTGAGTAAAAGTACAAAAGTATTGGCATCAAAATATAATAAACAACATAATATAATTATATTATAAAACAAGCTCACAAGGCATAGTGATGCGACGCGTTGTGAGCTTGTAGATCTGCTATTTTCAAATAGCCTAAGTATAAAATAGGGCTAACGTGGTTAATGTATGTTTTATAATATAATCATTTATCTGTAAAGTAACTAAAGTTTTGAAATAATTGTAGTGGAGTAAAAGTAAAATATTTGCCTCTGAGATGTAGTGGACTAGAAGTAAAAGTACTGAAAATGGAAAAACTCCAGTAAAGTAAAAAAATCCTCAAAAGTGTACAGTACCTTGAGTAAATGTACTTAGTTACTTTACACCACTGCGGTACTGTAACACAAGGTAAGATTTGACTGTTTTAAAAGGTGTCATTTTAATTGAACTAAGTGCTGCTTGATGCCTTGGCTGCGTGCCAAAGTCAGGAATGGACCCGATTAAGCTTGAGATAAGAGTCGTGTTCTACAAGATATACATGATTTTATAAAGTGAGCGAGGGGGATATTAAACTGATATTAAACTGATATTAAACTGATATTAAACTGACATGTTGTTTGATGTGATGTCACAAAGCAGGTCAGGTTTTTTACGGTCAAAAAGGGGACTATTTAGAGAATTATCTCTGCAAACAGACTAAACATTACTTTTTAACCCATTAAGACCGGGAACGCATCTGTGTCATTTTAAGATTTCTTTGGTCATTCAAAAATAGCAGATCTACAAGCTCATAGCTATATCTGCTATTTTGAAAGATCGTGGAACATTTGTTCAAGTATTTAAATATATATATATATATGTTTTCAAGCGAACATTTTTTACTCCGATCTGTGCTTTTGGGGGTCCCTGGAACAACGTATCTTCCGATGGGGGTCCGCGGCCAAATACATGTCATTTTGGGGGTCCTTGACATTTTTTGACAAAGTTTGAGAACCACTGATATTATAGCAACATAAGTTTTTTCAAAAAACTGTTAGGATTTAGAAGACATTTTGTAGAATCCCCCAGAAGCAAAGATTTGAGTTACAAATGTTTGCTTAAAAAAAAAAAAATTCAAAGATTTGCACACATTTTCACGATTTTACAAAAATAGCAGATCTACAAGCTCGTAGATCTATGAGCTTGTAGATCTGCTATTTTTTTAAACAGACAAATAAATCTTAAAATGACACAGATGCTTTCGCGGTCTTAATGGGATAAACCCATTCACCTTCTTTCTTGTGCCTGTCACCAATGGAAAGCGGAGGAAACCTCCTCAGGGCTGGACACACACACACACACACACACACACACACACACACACACACACACACACACACACACACACACACACACACACACACACACACACACACACACACACACACACACACACACACACACACACAGATATTGAGATACAGCCACATTATGGCATGGTGTCACAGGCCTGACTATCTCATCACATCCACATAAAGCTCCATCTCTTTCCTCCTACGTCAGCGACACGCCACTCAGCTGTTCAGAGCGTCTGCACCGTGCAGTGCATACTGAGAGATGCAGACGCTGTCTCTATCATACTGACCACATGCTGAATGAAGACAAAAGCATACATGTGATGTTATTACACTGTACTGTAGCCCTCTGCCATGCAGGCTGCAAAGGCCGGGGAAGGGGATATTGCATTCACCCCTGTGTGTCTGTCTGTCTGTCTGTCTGTCTGTCTCTGCGGCTAATCTTGCAAACTACTGCACCAATCTGCATCTCTTGTGCATGCTGCCAGTAGGTCAAGGAACTCAGATCCCCAAATATTTTTTTCAAATGGGACCTCATGGTGGCGCTATAACATCCCACTTTACATGTTGGCCTATAAGTATTGAAACATAGGTCATAGACTTTCCCCTGGATTCCTCGGTTCATAGTTGGTTGCCACAACTCCACATAAATAGGCCACACCCATTTACGCTTGACTAGATTTCTCACCATTTATGATTATCTTCAAAACACACTTTTTGCTATCCTACACATTCTGTAAGAGGGCCCTATTTACAAACTAAAAAACGTCATATACAGTACTGTATCATGAACGCAATGTCCAATCCTGTCATCCCCACATTTTAATTCATGTTGAATTAACGTTGGGCTTCCTCAGAGCCCGACGGCCACAACCCCTGACTTGGATCAGGACAACCACACTGATCATCATGGATGCCGCGCTATATGGCTGCCTGCTCCAGCTACTGTACATTAATTGCTTTAACCCATTACGACCCGAGGCCGATTCTACAAATGTCTTCTAAATCCTAACAGGTTTCTGAAAAACTTATGTTGCTATATCAGTGGTTCTCAAACTTTTTCATGTCAAGGACCCCCACAATTATAGGTATTTGGCCGCCGACCCCCATCTCAATATATTTTGTTCCAGGGACCCCCCAAAAGCAAAGATTTGAGTTACAAACGTTTGCTTTAAAATAATATGTATATTCAAAGATTTGCACACATTTTCATGATTTAAAAAAAATAGCAGATCTACAAGCTCAAAGCGTGGTACGAAGTGACGCGATATGAGCTGCTATTCTTACTGTAAATAGCCAAAGTATAAAATAATGGTTAAAGTGGTTAAAATCTAAAGTGACACAGATTCTTTCCCGGTTTTAATGGGTTAAAATAACAGTAGCAACTTTGACTACTTTAAAGTACATATGGCTGTTATGACCAAAGTATAAATCAGACTTCAGGGAGAGAGGTGTGAATCCTCAATGTGAGACACAGAACAGAAGGATCAGAAAGGCAGGTAGAGAGAGAGAGAGAGAGAGAGAGAGAGAGAGAGAGAGAGAGAGAGAGAGAGAGAGACAGAGACAGAGAGACAGAGAGAGAGAGACAGAGACAGAGAGAGAGAGAGAGAGAGAGAGAGAGAGAGAGAGAGAGAGAGAGAGAGAGAGACACACACACACACAGAGAGAGAGAGACAGACAGACAGAGAGAGAGATAGAGAGAAGAGATTAGGAGGTGACCATGACAGATGGAGATGGACTGAGATTGAGAACGAAGGTGAAGGGTAGAGAATGCAAACGCACAGAGGGAGACGTAATAGCAGCAAAAGAGCTGAAAAAAAGAACAGAAAGAATAAGGTGCGGTCGGCCATAATGAGGCGGCTGGCAGTTACAAATGCGTCTGAGTGACTGAGTGAGGTGTTATTACCTGGGATGAAAAAAAACAGGGTTAGAGGATAACAGTTTGAGAATAATAGCTACCAAGAGGACAAAGCGTCACCTTTCTAAAAGACGGTAGACGGAGGAGGTTGTCCTACGGTTCATAAGTAAAGTGGTAGCCAACTAAACGCTATACCACCTTTTTTTTCTCTAAATTTTCATCAAATTTTTTTCACCCAGTGCCAATGTCTAAGCTGTAATCCTGGGCGCTACTCTTCCTCTGCCAGCCTGGGGAGAGCCCCGAACTGAGCTCATGCTTCCTTCAATGCATTAGGAGTGAGCAGGGTGCTTCTAAACTGCTATTCCACTTTTAAACTGTGATTTATAAATAACGGTGATTTTCCAAATGGTGATTTTATACCTATAGGTGCGTGTCGGTGCCGCTCACCAAAGATGGCCAAAAAGCCACCAAAAAGCTCACAATGTGTGTTTTCAGCTTGTACGGATATGCAATGAAAGATGTCGAAAATTAATTCCATTTTATGTTTTATTGTGATGACGATTTGATGGTTCCTTTATTTGATGTAATGCAAAAACTAAAACCTGAGCTATTCTGGGAAGACGATGGCCAGAAGTTGGAGCGGTTGTTTAATTTTATTTTTATTTTTAATTTTTATCCCGCGATTTTTGTAACCCATTTTTTTTCACCCGGTGCCAATTTCCTAAGTGATCCTGGGCGCTACACCAGCCCTACACCAGCGCTACACCAGTCCCCCACAGCCAGGGAGGCCAGGGCCGAGCTCATGCTTCCTTCAGTGCGTGAGAGCCAACTGACCTTCTTGTCACCTGACAGGGGGGAGTTTCCCCGGTAGGACGTTGCGCGTGGAAGGAACACGTTATTCCAACCAGTTCCCTTCCCCTCCATCAGGCGCCCCGGCTGTCATGGGGGAGGCGGTATAGCGACCAGGATTACTACATGTTTTTGTGAGGGTATTAACTACCCTAGGAGACACGGGGAGAACATGCAAACTCCACACAGAGTAGGCCCGGAGCGGTTGTTTAATTATGAGATATTTAAGACAGCACATTTTGTTTCCGGAGCCTGGAGTAGAAGACTTGAGTGTTGTAGTTTGTGAATTATCATGTCGGTTCATTGTTCATGTCAAATGAAATGTAAAAGTGTCCTTTAAGTCCATATGAGCTGGGCTTCCTTGGAAACATGACATTTTAATAAAGACAAAATCATCAAATCATGCAGAACTGCTCTCTTCTGTGCACGACACGGCGTGCGAACCGAGTTTAAATCAAGCGTTATACGGCGGCCATCTTAGGCAAAGGATTAAACTGACCATTACAGTAAGCAGAAGTGAGAGAGAAGCAGAAAAGTGGTCGTCCAGTCAGTGGCAGTTATGGATGCACAGTCAATAGAGACACAGAGAATAGGGGAGGGGGGGAGAAATCGAAAGGGACGCATGGCATATGGGAGTATGGGATAAAGAGAGAGAGAGCGAGGGGACGAGGGAGAAAGAGGTGTGACAATGAAGAATGGAGGCAGTTAAAGATATCTGGTGAGCGATCTGTTATTACAGAGAGAGGCAGACAAACAGCTTCTCTTTTTTTCCCCTCCCAGAAATGAAGACGCTCATCAATTTAAATCGGCAGGGTGCCCGGGCCTCACCTCTTCTCTGTCAGACGCTGGGTGGGTTGGAGAGAGAGAGAGAGAGAGAGAGAGAGAGAGAGAGAGAGAGAGAAGGCGTAGCAACGCCCCTCCTCTTCCTCCATTCATCACACAATACAAGAGGAAGCGGACGGACCCTCCAGGGGCATCCTGGGTAATCTTGCGTGGCCGGAAACGCGGCGATGGCGCGCCGCGGATGGCGGCGGGACCCCTTTGTTAGTTACTGCTCACTTAGCCCCCTCTGCACCCCGACACACACACAATTTATGAGGACAATCCTCGGGCCCGCCGCGCTCCACTGGAGCCCTCCCTGATGGATGGAGAGAGAGGAAACCAACGAGAGGAGGAGGAAGAGAGGGATGGATGGAGGAGGGAGAGAGTGGGGAAAGACAAGGGGCTTTGGATGGATTCGGATGGAGATATGAAGGGTCTGACCTCACTGTGAATCCAAGTTCTGTCTCTAACCTCATTTAGAATAGATCATACAGGATGCCATGACACTCTAACATACCAAGGTTATTACGCTGTCTTTAAAACACTTAAACCTTCTGGATCATGTGGTTCAACAAACTTTTTTTAGCTCGAGAAACCAAAGGAGAAATTTGATTTTTCTCCCCGGAACCCAAGCTAGAGGGAAACTAGACGATCTACAAGCTCACAACACGTCGCATCGGCTTGTAGATCTGTAGAAAAGTATTCTTTCCTTATTTAATGTGTTTTATTTATTTATGAATTTATGGAATTATTTTGATTTTTTTTATTTATTTATTAGTTAATCTAATTACGTATGGGATTTGTTTGAAAATATTTTTGAAATAATAATAATTAAAAACCAAATGCAGTAAACACAAAATAAAGGGGTATTTTCCTCATGACCCATACAAATTGGTCCACGAACCACTGTTTGTAGATCTGCTATTTTTGGCTATTGTTTCCACCGAGGACCAGCGGTTGTTGTATTCTTGTATTTGTCTTACTGACGATAAGGTTAGAAATAAGGTCAGGGTTAGCCATAGTCTGACTGAAGTTAAGTGTAGGAATAAGGTTAGTTTTAGACATACAGATGTGCCATTTCAAAACTTCAAATGTCCTGCCATCGCCAAGACAGTAAATTTTCAGGGGATTCCCAGGGCAATAAGAGGGACAAAGAAGGGCATTTAAAATGCTGAATTATTTTGATGATCACTGCTTTTATGATGCTAATTAATTTGAGCAACTGGTCAAGGACCTCTTCAAATCACCTTTCGCCTCATAATGAGTCTGACACCTTCTTCAACACACATTCTTTTGTTCTCATGTATATGGATGTCTGTTGAAGGGAAAAACGGGGGTGTGTAGTGACAACTTCTTTTCAGGGGCAAAACAGTGGATTTTTAAGGGCAGAACAGGGAGGAAAAAATGCGTTTTCAGGGCACTTTCAGGGAAAGAACAGTAACGTGTGAAGTTTTGAAGTGGCACATCTGTAGTTTGACTGAAGTTAAGTGTAGGAATACGATTAGTTTTAGACATAGTTTGACTGAGGTTAAGTGTAGGAATAAGGTTAGTTTTAGACATAGTTTGACTGAGGTTAAGTGTAGGAATAAGGTTAGTTTTAGACATAGTTTGACTGAGGTTAAGTGTAGGAATACGGTTGGATTTAGACATAGTTTACTGAGGTTATGTTTATGAATACCAGGTGGGGACTGTTCCGAGGTCACCGGATTTTCCCCGGGGCGACTGTGTTTTGGGGCGAGCGTTTTGGTATTCGTACAGTACAGTACAGTACAGATAACATGCAGTAAAACACAGACTGCCAAATAAATTTCTCACTGCCCATTGAAGGACATACTGCCAAGATAATACTGTAGAGTAAAATCAACGTAAAATCAGCCTGAAAAAATACAAAAATCATCACACAAGCCTAGTATTTTATGTGGATAAGAATGTGGATAGCATCCATTTTTTAAACTGTTTTTTATTACTTTTTCTAACCTTTTTCAATCTCGCCCCTGACAACAAAAACACACTAAAAACTAATGAAAACTCAACTAAGACAGCCTTTACAAAAAAATACAAAAAATAAACTCACCGCAAGTGGAGCTCAAAAACTAATTAAAACTAAAGTGTAATTGAACCGTGGTACACACACAAGTTAATTTTCATCAGTACGTCCAATCAAGAACCTGCACAAATAACGAAGCTCCAATTATCCTACCGCACACAGTCACCCTTAACCCCTTAAAACCTGGAACGCATCTGTGTAATCCACTTTAACCATTATTTTATGCTTTGGCTATTTTTTTTGAAAGATTTGTGCAAATCTTTGAACATACAGTATATTATTTTTTAAGCGAACATTTTTAACTCAAATCTTTGCTTTTGGGGGGGTCCCTGGAACATATTTTGAGATGGGGGTCCACGGCCATATACATATAATTTTGGGGGTCATTGACATGAAAAAGTTTGAGAACCACTGATATTATAGCAACATATCAACATTCAAAAAACAAACAAAACATTTAGAAGACATTTGTAGAATCCCCCCAGAAGCAAATATTTGAGTTACAAATGTTCACTTTAAAAAACAAGGGTATACATCCAAAGATCTGCACACATTTTCACGAATTTCTCAAAAATAGCAGATCTACAAGCTCATAGCGCGGCACTCGGTGCCGCGCTATGAGCTTGTAGATCTGCTATTTTTGAAAAGCCCAAATAAATGTAAAATGACACAGATGCGTTGTGGGATTGAATGGGTTAAATCCAAGATAAAAGTGATTTGGGGGTGCGTTAATGAGTAGGCGTATGCGTGTGTGTGTGTGTGTGTGTGTGTGTGTGTGTGTGTGTGTGTGTGTGTGTGTGTGTGTGTGTGTGTGTGTGTGTGTGTGTGTGTGTGTGTATACAGTAAGGTGGGGGGGCAGTGTGATTACAGTAGAAGCGTAGATGCATGTCATGGTGTACACCTGCTCATATGTCTTATAAATGCCACTGACAAGCCAAATGTCACCAGAATGTCAACTGTTCCGCTGTCTGTATTTTTTGGGGGGGGGGGGGCTCTTATTTTGCACAGGATCATAATAGTATCCGTCTTTGCTCTTAAAGGGATAGTTCACCCCCAAAATGACACATAATAAACACAAAGACGGGACAGCAGAGGACAGACAGCGTAATGGGAGGCAGGTCTCTTTAGGGAAATGGGTCTCCAACACTTTTGTTCCAGAGTGTAACTGTTTGAATTCATTCCCGGCTTATCTGTCTTAGTTCTTTGAATTTGCTTCAGTTTTCTCTGTCCTCTAATTCTTATATTAATATTGATGTATATAGATGTTTATTCTGGTTGAATATTATGTTATGTATCTCGACTACATTGAAAATGAGGGCTTGCCCCTCAACTGTACTTTAAATAAAGTTCAACTGAGTTTAAATAAAGGTTGTGATGATGATGATGATCTGTGGTGGTAACACACTGATTGCCAAGATATTAAACATAGTTTTCTATCTCCGTGTATTTGAAACGCCTTGGAACCGACATTGTGTAAAAAAAAAAAAACGAAAAAAGGTTCCTGTGACTCAGTAGGCGGAAGGATCTGTGTATCCATGGGAACGACAAGTTTCCAACTGCAATCCGCCATTTTGGAGCTTTGGTCCGCTGAAAACGGGTGGTTTTCAATGAAGAAAACAAAACTGAGTTACAGCTGTTTTTCTGAAAATCCCATCATTGGGGCGGGTGGAAGTGACGTTTTTTGGAATGATGTCACTTCCACATTTTTCTTCTCTGAGAGACGATCGATCATTCCAAAGCTGTGTTAGGTCGCCCCTTGTGGAATTTTCCCCCAAAAATGAAAGAACGCATATATGCGATCAAGGCAATCAAGTGATGGATTTGAAAGAACGAATATATGCAATCTAGCTAGTCTCGCGTAGCCAGACAACTATTCCACAATCTCTGAATGCTACAGTATAGAGAGTCTGGAACTACAACTTCCGAAATCCGAGAGAGGAAACTGGCACTTCCGTTCACGAAAATATATTTAAAAATATCTTTACATTTTATTATTTTATTTCTATTTCTGCTAAGCAGCAAGCTAAATATACTTAGATGATTTGTATTTATGTTAGGATAAATTTGCGCGACTGTAAAGACGAAACGGAAGTGGGGAAGAGGCTTCATATCCGGTTTATATTCTAATCATGATCAGAGCTTCTGAGTCCCAGACTGTATGACCGGAAACATTTGAAAATTGTGGGAGGCAACAGTCTGGCCACGCGAGACTACAATCTAGGCAATCAATGTGTTAAAGGGACAGTTCACCCAAAAAAAATACTTTTTTTCTATCGATATTATCACCCCATGGAGACTTGAATTCATGGATATTTTTTTGTTTTTGTCTCATTCCTACCGGGGAAACTCCCCCCTGTCAGGTGATAAGAAGCGGCTTGCTAGCTCCTCATGCACGGAAGGAGGCATGAGCTCAGTTCTGGGCTCTCCCTAGGCTGGCAGAGGGAGAGTAGTGCCGAGGATTACATAGGCAATTGGCACTGGGTGGAAAAAAAGGGCTACAATTTAAAGAAAATCACACCCAGTGTGAAGTGAGTGGTGCCTTTGATGATGTGTGTGTGTGTGTGTGTGTGTGTGTGTGTGTGTGTGTGTGTGTGTGTGTGTGTGTGTGTGTGTGTGTGTGTGTGTGTGTGTGTGTGTGTGTGTGTGTGTGTGTGTGTGCGCGCGTGTGTGTGTATGTGCATGTATTTAAGTGGTGCATGTGTTCCACTGTCTCTTGTTTGTGTTTAATTAGTGTAACTGGTTGCATGCTTGTGTTGCAATCAGCTGCAGCTGTTGAGGCCGTGCTCGGACGGACAAACACACACCGTCAAATGTAGGAGTGGTTGGCACCACTCCAAAAAGTCTCCATGGGGTGACTAATCGATAGAAAAAAATAATTATTTTGGGTGAACTATCCCTTTAGCTCCACAGACAGACCTGCCTACCATTACGCTCTCTCTGTCCTCTGCTGTCCCGACGTCTCTTTATGTGCTGCTGCCTGTGTACAGTAAAGTCTTCTTTCTGTCTGTCTGTGTACAGTAAAGTCTTCTTTCTGTCTGTCTGTGTACAGTAAAGTCTTCTTTCTGTCTGTCTGTGTACAGTAAAGTCTTCTTTCTGTCTGTCTGTGTACAGTAAAGTCTTCTTTCTGTCTGTCTGTGTACAGTAAAGTCTTCTATCTGTCTGTCTGTGTACAGTAAAGTCTTCTTTCTGTCTGTCTGTGTACAGTAAAGTCTTCTATCTGTCTGCCTGTGTACAGTAAAGTCTTCTTTCTGTCTGTCTGTGTACAGTAAAGTCTTCTTTCTGTCTGTCTGTGTACAGTAAAGTCTTCTTTCTGTCTGTCTGTGTACAGTAAAGTCTTCTTTCTGTCTGTCTGTGTACAGTAAAGTCTTCTTTCTGTCTGTCTGTGTACAGTAAAGTCTTCTATCTGTCTGCCTGTGTACAGTAAAGTCTTCTTTCTGTCTGCCTGTGTACAGTAAAGTCTTCTATCTGTCTGCTTGTGTACAGTAAAGTCTTCTTTCTGTCTGTCTGTGTACAGTAAAGTCTTCTTTCTGTCTGTCTGTGTACAGTAAAGTCTTCTTTCTGTCTGCCTGTGTACAGTAAAGTCTTCTTTCTGTCTGTCTGTGTACAGTAAAGTCTTCTTTCTGTCTGTCTGTGTACAGTAAAGTCTTCTTTCTGCTGTCTGTGTACAGTAAAGTCTTCTTTCTGTCTGCCTGTGTACAGTAAAGTCTTCTTTCTGTCTGTCTGTGTACAGTAAAGTCTTCTTTCTGTCTGTCTGTGTACAGTAAAGTCTTCTTTCTGTCTGCCTGTGTACAGTAAAGTCTTCTTTCTGTCTGTCTGTGTACAGTAAAGTCTTCTTTCTGTCTGTCTGTGTACAGTAAAGTCTTCTTTCTGCTGTCTGTGTACAGTAAAGTCTTCTTTCTGTCTGCCTGTGTACAGTAAAGTCTTCTTTCTGTCTGCCTGTGTACAGTAAAGTCTTCTTTCTGTCTGCCTGTGTACAGTAAAGTCTTCTTTATGTCTGTCTGTGTACAGTAAAGTCTTCTTTCTGTCTGTCTGTGTACAGTAAAGTCTTCTTTCTGTCTGTCTGTGTACAGTAAAGTCTTCTTTCTGTCTGTCTGTGTACAGTAAAGTCTTCTTTCTTTCTGTCTGCCTGTGTACAGTAAAGTCTTCTTTCTGTCTGCCTGTGTACAGTAAAGTCTTCTTTCTGCTGCATGTGTACAGTAAAGTCTTCTTTCTGTCTGTCTGTGTACAGTAAAGTCTTCTATCTGTCTGTCTGTGTACAGTAAAGTCTTCTATCTGTCTGTCTGTGTACAGTAAAGTCTTCTTTCTGTCTGTCTGTGTACAGTAAAGTCTTCTATCTGTCTGTCTGTGTACAGTAAAGTCTTCTTTCTGCTGTCTGTGTACAGTAAAGTCTTCTTTCTGTCTGTCTGTGTACAGTAAAGTCTTCTTTCTGTCTGTCTGTGTACAGTAAAGTCTTCTATCTGTCTGTCTGTGTACAGTAAAGTCTTCTTTCTGTCTGTCTGTGTACAGTAAAGTCTTCTTTCTGTCTGTCTGTGTACAGTAAAGTCTTCTTTCTGCTGTCTGTGTACAGTAAAGTCTTCTTTCTGTCTGTCTGTGTACAGTAAAGTCTTCTTTATGTCTGCCTGTGTACAGTAAAGTCTTCTTTCTGTCTGTCTGTGTACAGTAAAGTCTTCTTTCTGCCTGTCTGTGTACAGTAAAGTCTTCTTTCTGCTGCCTGTGTACAGTAAAGTCTTCTTTCTGTCTGTCTGTGTACAGTAAAGTCTTCTTTCTGCTGCCTGTGTACAGTAAAGTCTTCTTTCTGCTGCCTGTGTACAGTAAAGTCTTCTATCTGTCTGTCTGTGTACAGTAAAGTCTTCTTTCTGCTGCCTGTGTACAGTAAAGTCTTCTTTCTGTCTGTCTGTGTACAGTAAAGTCTTCTTTCTGCTGCCTGTGTACAGTAAAGTCTTCTTTCTGCTGCCTGTGTACAGTAAAGTCTTCTATCTGTCTGTCTGTGTACAGTAAAGTCTTCTTTCTGTCTGCCTGTGTACAGTAAAGTCTTCTTTCTGTCTGTCTGTGTACAGTAAAGTCTTCTTTCTGTCTGTCTGTGTACAGTAAAGTCTTCTTTCTGTCTGTCTGTGTACAGTAAAGTCTTCTTTCTGTCTGTCTGTGTACAGTAAAGTCTTCTTTCTGCTGCCTGTGTACAGTAAAGTCTTCTTTCTGTCTGTCTGTGTACAGTAAAGTCTTCTTTCTGTCTGCCTGTGTACAGTAAAGTCTTCTTTCTGTCTGCCTGTGTACAGTAAAGTCTTCTTTCTGTCTGTCTGTGTACAGTAAAGTCTTCTTTCTGTCTGTCTGTGTACAGTAAAGTCTTCTATCTGTCTGCCTGTGTACAGTAAAGTCTTCTTTCTGCTGCCTGTGTACAGTAAAGTCTTCTATCTGTCTGTCTGTGTACAGTAAAGTCTTCTATCTGTCTGCCTGTGTACAGTAAAGTCTTCTTTCTGTCTGTCTGTGTACAGTAAAGTCTTCTTTCTGTCTGTCTGTGTACAGTAAAGTCTTCTTTCTGCTGCCTGTGTACAGTAAAGTCTTCTTTCTGCTGTCTGTGTACAGTAAAGTCTTCTTTCTGTCTGTCTGTGTACAGTAAAGTCTTCTTTCTGTCTGTCTGTGTACAGTAAAGTCTTCTTTCTGTCTGTCTGTGTACAGTAAAGTCTTCTTTCTGCTGTCTGTGTACAGTAAAGTCTTCTATCTGTCTGCCTGTGTACAGTAAAGTCTTCTTTCTGCTGTCTGTGTACAGTAAAGTCTTCTATCTGTCTGCCTGTGTACAGTAAAGTCTTCTATCTGTCTGTCTGTGTACAGTAAAGTCTTCTTTCTGTCTGTCTGTGTACAGTAAAGTCTTCTTTGTGCTGTCTGTGTACAGTAAAGTCTTCTTTCTGTCTGTCTGTGTACAGTAAAGTCTTCTTTCTGTCTGTCTGTGTACAGTAAAGTCTTCTTTCTGTCTGTCTGTGTACAGTAAAGTCTTCTTTCTGTCTGTCTGTGTACAGTAAAGTCTTCTTTCTGTCTGCCTGTGTACAGTAAAGTCTTCTTTCTGTCTGCCTGTGTACAGTAAAGTCTTCTTTCTGTCTGTCTGTGTACAGTAAAGTCTTCTTTCTGTCTGCCTGTGTACAGTAAAGTCTTCTTTCTGTCTGCCTGTGTACAGTAAAGTCTTCTTTCTGTCTGTCTGTGTACAGTAAAGTCTTCTTTCTGTCTGTCTGTGTACAGTAAAGTCTTCTTTCTGTCTGTCTGTGTACAGTAAAGTCTTCTTTCTGCTGTCTGTGTACAGTAAAGTCTTCTTTGTGCTGTCTGTGTACAGTAAAGTCTTCTTTCTGTCTGTCTGTGTACAGTAAAGTCTTCTTTCTGCTGTCTGTGTACAGTAAAGTCTTCTTTCTGTCTGTCTGTGTACAGTAAAGTCTTCTATCTGTCTGCCTGTGTACAGTAAAGTCTTCTTTCTGTCTGCCTGTGTACAGTAAAGTCTTCTTTCTGTCTGTCTGTGTACAGTAAAGTCTTCTTTCTGTCTGTCTGTGTACAGTAAAGTCTTCTTTCTGTCTGCCTGTGTACAGTAAAGTCTTCTTTCTGCTGTCTGTGTACAGTAAAGTCTTCTTTCTGTCTGCCTGTGTACAGTAAAGTCTTCTTTCTGCTGTCTGTGTACAGTAAAGTCTTCTTTCTGTCTGTCTGTGTACAGTAAAGTCTTCTATCTGTCTGCCTGTGTACAGTAAAGTCTTCTTTCTGTCTGCCTGTGTACAGTAAAGTCTTCTTTCTGTCTGTCTGTGTACAGTAAAGTCTTCTTTCTGTCTGTCTGTGTACAGTAAAGTCTTCTTTCTGTCTGTCTGTGTACAGTAAAGTCTTCTTTCTGCTGTCTGTGTACAGTAAAGTCTTCTTTCTGTCTGTCTGTGTACAGTAAAGTCTTCTATCTGTCTGCCTGTGTACAGTAAAGTCTTCTTTCTGTCTGCCTGTGTACAGTAAAGTCTTCTTTCTGTCTGTCTGTGTACAGTAAAGTCTTCTATCTGTCTGCCTGTGTACAGTAAAGTCTTCTTTCTGTCTGCCTGTGTACAGTAAAGTCTTGGATCATAACAGTCCATTAGAATAATCAGTGATAACGAGGCCCATGTTCATAAAGAGGCGGGCAGAGTGGGATTAATGAGCTTAACCCTACTTATGTTCCATTCATTCTGTGCTGTAAATCAATAATCCAGTAATTATGTTCTCTTCGGTCTGGGCCAGAGAACAGAACAGAGACCCACTGGACGCATCATCTCTCCTCTGAGTTATCCCATTAAGACCTGAGGCCATAGGTCTCCGGTATAGTGCCGCGCTACGAGCTTGTAGATCTGCTTTTTTTTTTTTTTAAATCATGAAAATGTGTGCAAATCTTTGAATATATATGTTTTTTAAAGCGAATGCAATTTTTTTTACTCATATCTGTGCTTCTGGGAGATTCTACAAATGTCTTCTGAATCCTAACAGTTTCTGAAAAACGTAAGTTGTTACATCAGTGGTGCTCAAACTTTTTCATGTCAAGGACCCTAAAACATTATAAGTATTTGGCCGCGGACCCCCATCTCAAAATATGTTGTTCCAGGGACCCCCCATAAGCAAAGATTTTTCAAAAAAATGTTTCAATTTTTTTTTTAAATAAAAAAAATGTTCAAAAAAAAAAATCAAAAAAAAAATTCAAAAAAATATGAGATTTGCACAAATGTTCAAGATTTTTCAAAAATAGCAGATCTACAAGCTCGTAGCGCGGCACTCGGTGCCGCGCTACGAGCTTGTAGATCTGCTATTTTTGAATAGCCCAAAGTGTGAAATAATGGTTATAGCTAAGATCTATAATGACACAGATGCGTTCCCGGTCTTAAAGGGTTATTTGAGCTGTGCTGCTATCTCCTTTTTGTTCTCTATGAATCTGCCGTTTGGGACAGTCAGCTCCAAACACATATATTTTTAGTCGGCCTGGTGTGTGAGGCAACAACACAGGGGAATGGAGAGACTGGAGAGAGAGAGAGAGAGATGGAGAGAGCATATATATAGGGAGCGAGACAAGGAGAGGAGAGAAGGTGTAAAGTAACTAAGTACATTTACTGAAGTGCTGTACTTGAAGTACAATTTTGAGGTATTTTTACTTTCTACTGGAGTATTTCCAATTTTCAGTACTTTTACTACATCCCAGAGGCAAATATTGTACTTTTACTCCACTACAATTATTTGAAAACTTTAGTAACCAGTTACTTTGCAGGTATAAATTATTAAATTATAAAACATAAATTAACCACTTTAGCCATATTTTATACCAAGGCTATTTGAAAATAGCAGATCTACAAGCTCACAACACGTTGCATCGCGACGCGTTACAAAAACATTTATAATTTTGCTTTTGGTACTTTAAGTACATTTTGATACCAATACTTTTGTACTTTTACCAAAGTACATTTTTTAAATCCAGACTTTTACTTGTAACAGAGTATTTCTACAATGCAGCATTGATTCTTTTACTTAAGTAAGAAATGTGAATACTTTTTCCACCACTGGATGATGTGATGAGGCTCAGAGATCAGATCAGGGGAAAACATGAAAAACATGGTAGAAACGCTGAGATGAAACAACCCTATGGGGGGTGTGTGTGTGTGGCGGGGGGGGGGGTTGGGGTCGACTGGTGCATTCTGCATTTATATCAACGCCTCCCTTCACCCCCCCCCCCCCCCCCCCACCCTGTTGTCATGGTCTCATGTATCTCATTCTAACTCTCCATACTTCTCTTCCTCTCTACCACACGCTCTGTCTCTCCTTCTCAGCACTGGTGTAAAGTAACTAAGTACATTTACTCAAGTACTGTACTTGCATTTTGAGATATCTTTACCTTACTGGAGTATTTCAAATGTTCTGTACTTTTACTTCTACTCCACTACATCTCAGAGGCAGATATTGTACTTTCACTCCACTACAAGTATTTGAAAACTTTCGTTACTACAGTAGTTACTTTTCAGATATAAATTATTATATTATAAAACTTACATGAACCACTTCAGCTCTATTTCATACCTACAGTATAGGCTATTTGAAAATAGCAGATCTACAAGCTCACAACGTGCCGCGATGCGACGCGTTGTGAGCTTGTAGATCTGCTATTTTCAAACATTTTAGTACTTTTACTTTTGGTACTTTAAGCACATTTTGATACCAATACTTTTGTACTTTTACTCTCTACCACATGCTCTTTGTCTCTCCTTCGCAGTGTTTCTCTCCGTCTCTCGCACACGCACACGCACACGCACACACACACACACACACACACACACAGTGCAAACTCATTGTTTAGCGGTTAGCTCTCGTATCAATCTTCTTCATACGGTAAAGGTGGAGACGGTCTATTGTTTTCCCTGCGTGGCCGTTTAGGTGAGCGTCAGACTGCAGTCTCTCTCACACAGAGCTGTTTGCCCTCGTTATCCACATGAATGGAGAATTACAGTCACAAGCAGAGCGCCTTCATCTCTTATGGTTGCGTTGTGAGATACAAGCCATGCTTTATGATGCTTATCTCAGAACTTCAACGTATTTGAGTGTTTGAATTCTTCCCATGCTGGAAGTACTGTAGGCTTTAGTCTTCATGCTGAAGTACTGTAGGCTTTAGTCTCCATGCTGAAGTACTGTAGGCTTTAGTCTCCCTGCTGAAGTACTGTAGGCTTTAGTCTCCATGCTGAAGTACTGTAGGCTTTAGTCTCCCTGCTGAAGTACTGTAGGCTTTAGTCTCCATGCTGAAGTACTGTAGGCTTTAGTCTTCATGCTGAAGTACTGTAGGCTTTAGTCTCCATGCTGAAGTACTGTAGGCTTTAGTCTTCATGCTGAAGTACTGTAGGCTTTAGTCTTCATGCTGAAGTACTGTAGGCTTTAGTCTCCATGCTGAAGTACTGTAGGCTTTAGTCTTCATGCTGAAGTACTGTAGGCTTTAGTCTCCATGCTGAAGTACTGTAGGCTTTAGTCTCCCTGCTGAAGTACTGTATAGCTTTAGTCTTCATGCTGAAGTACTGTAGGCTTTAGTCTTCATGCTGAAGTACTGTAGGCTTTAGTCTCCATGCTGAAGTACTGTAGGCTTTAGTCTTCATGCTGAAGTACTGTAGGCTTTAGTCTTCATGCTGAAGTACTGTAGGCTTTAGTCTCCATGCTGAAGTACTGTAGGCTTTAGTCTTCATGCTGAAGTACTGTAGGCTTTAGTCTCCATGCTGAAGTACTGTAGGCTTTAGTCTTCATGCTGAAGTACTGTAGGCTTTAGTCTCCCTGCTGAAGTACTGTAGGCTTTAGTCTCCATGCTGAAGTACTGTAGGCTTTAGTCTCCATGCTGAAGTACTGTAGGCTTTAGTCTTCATGCTGAAGTACTGTAGGCTTTAGTCTCCCTGCTGAAGTACTGTAGGCTTTAGTCTCCATGCTGAAGTACTGTAGGCTTTAGTCTCCCTGCTGAAGTACTGTAGGCTTTAGTCTCCATGCTGAAGTACTGTAGGCTTTAGTCTCCATGCTGAAGTACTGTAGGCTTTAGTCTCCATGCTGAAGTACTGTAGGCTTTAGTCTCCATGCTGAAGTACTGTAGACTTTAGTCTCTCTGCTGAAGTACTGTATAGCTTTAGTCTCCATGCTGAAGTACTGTAGGCTTTAGTCTCCATGCTGAAGTACTGTATAGCTTTAGTCTCCATGCTGAAGTACTGTAGGCTTTAGTCTCCATGCTGAAGTACTGTATAGCTTTAGTCTCCATGCTGAAGTACTGTAGGCTTTAGTCTCTCTGCTGAAGTACTGTATAGCTTTAGTCTCCATGCTGAAGTACTGTAGGCTTTAGTCTCCATGCTGAAGTACTGTAGGCGTTAGTCTCCATGCTGAAGTACTGTAGGCTTTAGTCTCCATGCTGAAGTACTGTAGGCTTTAGTCTCCATGCTGAAGTACTGTAGGCTTTAGTCTCCATGCTGAAGTACTGTAGGCTTTAGTCTCCATGCTGAAGTACTGTAGGCTTTAGTCTCCATGCTGGAGTACTGTTAGGCTTTAGTCTCCATGCTGAAGTACTGTAGGCTTTAGTCTCCATGCTGAAGTACTGTAGGCTTTAGTCTCCATGCTGAAGTACTGTAGGCTTTAGTCTCCATGCTGAAGTACTGTAGACTTTAGTCTCCATGCTGAAGTACTGTAGGCTTTAGTCTCCATGCTGAAGTACTGTAGGCTTTAGTCTCCATGCTGAAGTACTGTAGGCTTTAGTCTCCATGCTGAAGTACTGTAGGCTTTAGTCTCCATGCTGAAGTACTGTAGGCTTTAGTCTCCATGCTGAAGTACTGTAGGCTTTAGTCTCCATGCTGAAGTACTGTAGGCTTTAGTCTCCATGCTGAAGTACTGTAGGCTTTAGTCTCCATGCTGAAGTACTGTAGGCTTTAGTCTCCATGCTGAAGTACTGTAGGCTTTAGTCTCCATGCTGAAGTACTGTAGACTTTAGTCTCCATGCTGAAGTACTGTAGGCTTTAGTCTCCATGCTGAAGTACTGTAGGCTTTAGTCTCCATGCTGAAGTACTGTAGGCTTTAGTCTCCATGCTGAAGTACTGTAGGCTTTAGTCTCCATGCTGAAGTACTGTAGGCTTTAGTCTCCATGCTGAAGTACTGTAGGCTTTAGTCTCCATGCTGAAGTACTGTAGGCTTTAGTCTCCCACAAGTTTCAAATCCTTCCGTCATACAGTCTAGTCTAGATCAGGGGTCTTCGACGTTTTTCAGGCCAAGGACCCCTTAGCTGAGAGAGAGGGACCCCCACACTACATGTCAGATGGTGTTGCAGATTAAACTTCTTCATAGATTTCATAAATAGCTTCATAGACTTAGATTTAACCAACCGTCAAAACTAAGTAAACTTGACCATTGGCTCTGTACTTGGTCTGCTGTAGATAGCAGATCTACAAGCTCACAACGCCTCGATCATAACAGTCTTCGATCATAACAGTCCATTAGAATAATCACTGATAACGAGGCCCATGTTCACGCCTGCGAGGCGTTGTGAGCTTGTAGATCTGCTATTTTTGACTAAAGTTGTCCTCAGAATAGAGATGATTAACGTGGTTAATATAAAAAAAAAAGATTTGGCGGACCCCTAGGGGTCTCGGACCCCCTGTTGAAGACCCCTGGTCTAGAGCATGAAGGCTCTGAAAACGATCAAGCGATAAAGCAGATGAAGCCTCCTCCCCGCTTCGTCTTACAGTCGCGCAAATGCGTCCCGATACAAATAAAAATCATCTAAGCATGTATAGCTTGACGCTTAGCAGAAATGGAAATTAAAACATTTAAATGTAAAGATATTTTAACAGATACTAGCTTCCTCTCTGGGCTTTCGGGTGGTGTAGTTCCAGACTAGCATTCAGAGGTTGTGGAATAGTTGTCTGGCTACGCGAGACGCGTTTATCTATTTTGCAAACCGGTTAGGAAAAGACCCGCCCATGCCTGCCTCTGATTGGCCTACCCAACGGCCCTTTCTGTGATGCACGCGGAACTGCTTTGCTCCTAGTCACTGTGGCACATTCCAGGAGGACGCCACTTCATGTAAAATGGTAAAGGGTGCATTTTTATAGTGCCTTAATTCATTGGTTCTCAAAGTGGGGTCGGGGGACCCCCAGGGGTCCTTGAGGGAGTTCCAGGGGGTCCCCAGCTAAATGATAGATTAGGCACCAAATGGACCCTTATGGGCCTGTAACTCTGAGAGTGTACAAATGGAACCAAATGGACCCTAACGGGTCCATTTGGTTCCATTTGTACACTCTCAGAGTTACATTGACATAGATTTTACATTATAAATTGCGGTCCAAGTGATAAATGCCATTAAATGGGGGTCCGTAGCCCTAATGTATGTCAAACTGGGGGTCCTTGAAATTAAAATGGTTGAGAATCACTGCTAGAGCCGTAAAAAAATCTTCTCTTATGGGGGTCCCTGGCATATCTTTTGAAATGGGGGTCCGCGGGCTAATAAGTGTCAATTTGGGGGTCCTTGACATGAAAAAGTTTGAGAACCACTGCCTTAATTAACAATGTGTATTACATTCACAGTGGAGGAAACCGACTGCCTGGCTTTCCTCCGTGGTGGAAAATAGTGCTCTGCACTGGCACTGTCTAGGGGGGAGGGCGATAATTTATAATTCTGTCCCTATCGGTACATAACTGGAACGGCGCTGAGTCGGGGCTCTAGTTGACTTCGTAACGTTTGGCACGCCGTCTCGCGAAGTGTCCTTGAGCTAAACACTGAACCCCTAACTGCTCCCAATGAGCAGGTAGGTGCCTTGCATGCGGTTTCTTCCACCGTGAATGTAATACACATTGTTAATTAAGGCACTATAAAAATGCACCCTTTACCATTTTACATGAAGTAGCGTATATCTTGGCTCGGTGTGTTTATTACCACACAATTAACATGTGTCATGATGATCAGATTAATATGTGTTTGTATAAACATAATGCAGAGGTTTCACCTTGACGGTCACAGTGTGGTCTTTGTTTACGGCCTATAGAGACCAGGTGGTCACAGTAGTACAGGGCTCTGACTCTGATATATTCCTCCAGTGCAGAGGTTCCCAAAACGTTCTCGGCTCCAGACCCTAAAGAGTCATTTGGTTTCTCCCTGGGACCCAAACTTACACAAAGAGACACACTATGAATCACTTAAGCCCCGTTTAAAACATAGTGAAAATAGCCAAGCTCACAACATGTCTCATACTGATGCATTGTGAGTTTATACGTCGGCTATTCTCATTATATTTGATATCTCTTTAAAGGTAGGGTACGAGATTTACTTTGGTTAAAATAAGTGTTAAATAGCTCTATATTGTGATAGTACTCATTACTATAGAGTGTTTGTTCAGTAAAAGGAGTCTCTCATGTCTCACCAGCTCTATATTAAACAGAAAATGCATTTTCAGTGCTCTCTCCTGATTGGCCTAAATGTTGTCACATACCTGGAAATGTACTATATTCTGTTTACTAAAGAGCTGGAGAGACCCCTGTGACCCAACAAACACTCTGTAGCAATTATTACTATCAGAATTATAGTACTTTAACCTTTTTAACCACAAATTAAATATTACCAAAAAATATCACGTAGGCCTACCCTACCTTTAAATATATATATTTTTGAATAATCTTTTTGAAATTTCCAAAGATCTTTGAAAGTTTGTCAACATTAAATAAAATAATAATTATAATAGTTGTAATACTACTACTACTAATAATAATAGTAGGAAAGATTAAAAAATGGATATTTGCTTGCGACCCACAAAAATGGGTCCATAAATGACAAAGCCGCTTATAATAAGCGGACATGGCAACACCGTTTCTGAGTTTCATTGCGCACTTTTAAGCTGGTTGACTTGTTTCAGAGAGAGAGAGAGAGAGAGAGAGAGACATACAGAGAAATAGAGAATTCATTATTTAATGTCAACAATCAATAGAGTCTTGTCTCGGTCTCGTGCATATCATGGGAGCCGTGCACATTTTCGTGAGACGTCAGTTGAAAATGAAAACAAATGTATGTATCGGGTCTGGACAGCATCCTAGTGAACTATCCTACAGTGTGTAATCCCTGGTCGGAGATCAATCTATAGTTTGAAAACAACAACGATATATGACAGCCCATTTCAAGAAATAGACTCCTGTAGTGTGAAATGCTTAACGATCAGATAAACCCCCCGACCATTTTAAACGTCGTATATAGTGTATATACGTGCCCTAAGCCTCAATGTGGTCTGATGGACAAAGGACCTCTTCAGTTTGACCTTATTGTATGTAGGAACACTGTATCTCCTTCCTGAAGGCAGCAACCTATATTCTCCATACAAAGCATGGCTAGTGTTTGAAGTGATATTCCTTGCCAACCTTATTATACTGTTATTATACGTAGTAGATGTATAAAGCCTCTGAAGTGGTTGTCCAACAATCTTTGAACAAATGTTCAGTTGTGACTTTCAGGCTACAACAAAGTGAATGGAAACACATCCAGAAGCTGTGAAATATCAAATATGTCTCACAGCACACAGGCCTCTTAAGTTTTCGTGGTAGGAAAAGAGGTGTATGTCCGCTGCATGACTTTGTGACTCTCTCTCTCTCTCTCTCTCTCTCTCTCTCCTCTCATGGTGCAGGATCTTTGTCAACACGGGGGTCTGGGAGGCTGTAAAACACTGTGGCTTTACTGGTCTCTCCACCACTCTGAGCCAAACGCAAAATATCCCCCCCATTAACCCCTTCAATCCGGGAACGCATCCGTGGCACCGAGTGCCGCGCTACAAGCTTGTATATCTGCTATTTTTGAAAAATCGTGAAAATGTGTGCACATTTTTGCAAATCTTTGAATATATATATATACATATATTCTACAAATTTCTTCTAAATCCTCATTGAAAAAGACATATGTTGCTATATCAGTGGTGCTCCAACTTTTCCATGTCAAGGACCCCCAAAATCATATGTATTTGGCCGCGGACCCCCATCTCAAAATATGTTGTTCCAGGGACCCCCAGAAGCACAGATTGTTCGCTTTAAAACATATATATATATATATATATATATTTAAAGATTTCCCCAAATTGTCAAGATTTTTCAAAAACATCGCAGATCTACAAGCTCATATCGCGGCACCGAGTGCCGCGCTATGAGCTTGTATATCTGCTATTTTTTGAATAGCCAAAGAAATCTTAAAATGACACACAGATGCGTTCCCGGTCTTAATGGGTTAAAGATCAAAGCCTGGAGATGAAGATGAAGTTTACCGTCCATTTTCTCACAGCCTTCATTTCATTGGTCATGGGTCTGTGCATGCAGAGGGAGGGGGGAGGGGGGGGGGCTCTCTGCAACCTGGCTGCTACTGATGACAACTGAATCACTGAGCAATGACATTCATTCTGTTTTTAATCACATCGTCCTGTGGGGGACATTCAACTTTCATTATAGATTTGCGCTGGTAAAAAGTGTAACATTCTACCAAATTAACCCGTTGAGACTGGGGAGGAAAGCCTCTGTGTGCATTTTTTGGATTTCTTTGGGCTATTTTTGAAAAATCTTGACAATTTGTGCAAATCTTTGAATATTTAAAGCATTTTTTACTCAAATCTTTGCTTCGAAGGGGTCTTCTAAATCCTAACAGTTTTTTGAAAAAACATATGTTTCTATATCAGTGGTTCTCAAACTTTTTCTTGTCAAGGACCCCCAAAATGATATGCATATGGCCGTGGACCGCCATCTAAAAATATGTAGTTCCAGGGACCCCCATGAAGCAAAGTTAAAAATGTTCGCTTTAAAAAAAAATATATATTTTAAAAAATGTGCACACATTTTTACGATTTTTTCAAAAATAGCAGATCTACAAGCTTGTATATCTGCTAATTTCGAATAGCCAAAGAAATCTAAAATGACAAAAATGTGTTCCCGGCTTCAATGGGTTAAGCTTTCAAAGCCATGTGACAACCTCATCATCCCAGAGCCGCCCCGTAACGCAGAGTCAGATTGAAACGAGCACTTCAACTTCTCTGACTGATGTATGCTAATATGTGTGACATCTGATTTGCATTCCTCTAATGTAAAATGACTAAATGATGTATGGACGATGGAATCAACACCTTTTCCCCCGACCACTATAGCGAGGTGTAATGTACAACACATGTACGCACAGATCCAAACACGCGCGCGGGGGGAAGGCGTTAATTGACCGGCTTCCTTGGCAATTATTGCTTAGATGACCTCGCAACCAAACTGTGATTCAAAGATCCAAAGATTATCACGCTTCAGAGCCTTTGGACTTTCAGACGCCATGTTTTAACCCGTTAAGACCGGGAACGCATCTGTGTCATTTTAACATTTCTTTGGGCACATTTTCATAAAATAATTCTTTGGGCACATTTTTATGAAAAAACATGAAAATGTGTGTGAATCTATGAATGTATTTACTTTTAAAGTGAACATTTGTAACTCAAATCTTTGATTCTGGGGGAATCTACAAATGTCTTCTGAATCCTAACAGTTTTCTGAAAAACCTAAGTGTTGTTGTCAGTGGTGGTCAAACTTTTTCATGTCAAGGACCCTAAACATTATATGTATTCGGCCGCGGAGCCCCATCTCAAAATATGTTGTTCCAGGGACCGCCCAGAAGCAAAGATTTGAGTTAAAAAAAAATCGCTTTTAAAAACATACATTCAAAGATTTGCACACATTTTCCACGATAAAAAAAAAAAAGCAGATCTACAAGCTCATAGCACGGCACTCGGTGCCGTGCTATGAGCTTGTAGATCTGCTATTTTTTGAATAGCCAAATAAATCTTAAAATGACACAGATGCATTCCCGGTCTTAAAGGGTTAAAGTGTTTAGACATCAGTTTCCACAGTCCAGGGGGGGCTGGTTTGCAATCAGGCGAAAAAAAAAAAAAAAGCAAGCAATAATCGTAAGCTAGAAACTAATGAAAATGTAAAATGGATATGGTATTTTTTACGTGGCATAGTATTTGCATTTTATTATACACTTCTAATTACAGAAGCCTGAAGGGGACTGAAACAGATTATTTGTATGCAGTCAAATAAGCCTACAGGACTTCCAAAAAAAGTCATATCCACATTTCTATATGCACAACAATTCCTCGACTGTGAAAGTGATCATTGTGTTTTTCACAGGTCGTGCGTAAATGTCCAAACAACGGCGTGATAAAAGTGAATGAGATACGACTCAATCCACACATGAATCTGATGGCTCATGTCGTTAAACTTTCCAAAGTAATTCACTCTCCTCGGTCGGTGGGAAGGGGTTCGGGGTGTCGGCTCGGCTCGGCTCCGCGGCGCGAACAGGGAGACGTTAGCGGAGGCAGGCAGGGAGGGGTTGGGCTTTGTGAGATGAAGATAGCACTATCTGAGCGCTGGTGGGAGGCCTGATGTTACACTGTGTTTGTCCAGGAGATTATTACCCCCTCCTACACACACACACACACACACACACACACACACACACACACACACACACACACACACACACACACACACACACACACACACACACACACACACACACACACACACACACACACACACACACACACACAAAACTCCCCAGGGATAAACACAGCCCCTGACAGCGTTCTAATAATATTTCACTTTTATCAGGGAGCGCAAACGTGCACTTTGTGTGCGTTCGCCTTTCCGAGGCGCAACTCGTACCACAGACGAAGACAAACATCAAGTGGTGCAATAAATTGGAAATTCTTTTCTCCCCCCGTATCTAAATCCTTTGAATTCTCCAGGTCCCCAAAGTAATTAGAGTCTCAGGCGAGAGGGGGCTCAGAGGGGTGCACCAGAGTCCCCCTCCACAAATAGAGGGAGTTGCCCTATGCCGAGCCCATAAGAAAATGATGTCCCAGCTCCTTTCTCCATCAATTACCCCCTCACGACTCACGTATGCATGCTGCACGGTGTACATACACACTGCTGCAACTAAACACACACCGCACACGCACACACACACACACACACACACACACACACACACACACACACACACACACACACACACACACAGCCCTACCATTTGCCGGCGGGCATTCCCTGTCCGACCCGATGTGCACCCAAAATATGTGCTTGCATATTGTAAGAGTCTCTCTCTTGTGCAGTGGAAGAAAAAGTACTCACATGTTTTACTTAAGTAAAAGTATCAATACTGCAATGTAGAAGTTACAAATAAAAGTCTGGAATTAAAAATCTACTTGAGCAAAATGTACTTAAAGTACCAAAAGTAAAATTACAAAAATGTTTGAAAATAGCAGATCTACAAGTTCACAATGCGTCGCGATGCGACGCATTGTGAACTTGTAGATCGGCTATTTTCAAATAGCCTAGGTATAAAATAGGGCTAAAGTGGTTAATGTATGTTTTATAATGTAATCATTTATATCTGCCTAAGTAACTAGTAACTAAAGTTTTCAAATAATTGCAGTGGAGTAAAAGTACAATATTTGCCTCTGAGATGTAGTGGAGTAGAAGTCAGTAAGTACTGATAATTGGAAATACTCCAGTAAAGTAAAAATACGTCAAAATTGTACTTAAAGTAAATGTACTTAGTTACTTTACACCACCGCATATTGTAAGCGTGTCTCTTGTGTATAGTTCACATTTCAGACACACAGGGTATGTGTGTGTGTGTGTGTGTGTGTGTGTGTGTGTGTGTGTGTGTGTGTGTGTGTGTGTGTGTGTGTGACTGTGTGTGTGCGTGCGTGTTATTGCTTGCATGGCTGAACATGGGGGCCGGTGGTTGTGATAAGCTCACAGTCACACAGTGATCAATCCAGACACCAGAAGGCCCAGGACCCCCCGGGGCTGACAGCACGGCCACGCCCAGGATGTCCACAACGCAGTGTGTGGTGGTGAGGGAGGGAGGGGTTATATCTCCTCCAGGTGAGTGTTTTACAGGGACGCTAATGGTCCTGTGTTCTCCTGGCCCGAGGCCACCCGCACCGCGGGTCTGTCTATCTAGGAAGGGGTTAATAGCGCTGAAGGGCCGGGTCAGGACTTCTATTACGGGCCGCCGCCTTATCAAAACTCTGACCAGTGCACCTGTCAATCACTCAGCGTACCTGTCATCCGTCCGACCGAGCGCTCAATTAGGAGTGACAGGTGCCTGTACAGAGGTATAGAGCAGGGGTCTTCAACAGGGGGTCCGGGACCCATAGGGGGTCCTCAGAGTTAGTACAGGGGGTCCAAATCTTTGTGTTTTAGGATTTTTTTTTTTACCGTAACCACTTGAACCCTAGCATCCCTTTTCTGAGGAGAACTTTAGCCAAAAATAGCCGATCTACAAGCTCACAACGCCTCGCGCTGCGAGGCGTTGTGAGCTTGTAGATCTGCTATTTTTGGCAAAGAGGAGTTAGAGGTGAAAAAAGAGCGGACCAAGTAAACCAAAAAAGTTGAATCTGAAACACAGTTTTATACAATATAGAGGGGGTCCCTGCTTCATCTCTCTCTCAGCTAGGGGGTCCTTGGCCTGAAAACTATGTCTGGTACAGTATAGAGGCTGTATCTCACTTGGGTAAAATCACACATAGTTTGCGGTGATGCAACACTGCGGCCACATGGTATAAGTGTCTTTTTTAATATATTTTTTTGTTCCTGTTGAAACATTTTGGCCAAACCTGTCTAAGTTCAGTGCCGAAAATAGGCTGTTCCCATGCTCCCTGTGTCCATGTGTTCCCAGTGGTGTCGAGTAACTAAGTACATTTACTGAAGAATTTTTAGGTCATTTTACTTTTACTCCACTACATGGCAAGGAAAATACTATACTTTTACTCCACTACAGTTATTTGAAAACTTTAATTACTAGTTACTTTGCAGATATAAATTATTATATCATAAAACACACATTAACCACTTTAGCCCTCGGCATGGGCCATTTGAAAAAAAAGCCGAACTACAAGCTCACAATGCTTATTTTCAAACATTTTAGCACTTTTCCTTTTGGTACCTTAAGGGTATTTTGAGGCCAATACTTTTGTCCTTTTACTCAAGTAACATTTTGAACACGGGCCTTTTACTCGTATGGCGGTATCGCTACTTTTTACTCAAGTAAAACATCTGACTGTGTTCCTCTCTGCTTCCTCCGTAGTCAGCGCTGCTCTCTTTGCTGAACGAGACCACTTCACCTCCTATTCTCTGCTCTTTGTTTCTCCATGGATCCCTGAGCTACCACCTCATTGTCCCCTCCTCTGAGTCTCTTGTACCCCCTCCTCTTAGTCTCTTGTACCCCCTCCTCTTAGTCTCTTGTACCCCCTCCTCTTAGTCTCTTGTACCCCCTCCTCTTAGTCTCTTGTACCCCCTCCTCTTAGTCTCTTGTACCCCCTCCTCTTAGTCTCTTGTACCCCCTCCTCTTAGTCTCTTGTACCCCCTCATCTCTGCCATTATCCCATCCTCCTTCTGTTTCTCCCAGGAATCAAAAGCATAGAGGCTATACTTCCCTTTTCTCTCCTCGCCTCTTTCATCCCTCTATACACAAACCCTCTCTGCTTTCTCTCCATCTTTTTATGTTGTACATTCTCCTCTCAACCCCCGTGCCCCCCCACTCCGTCCCCCCAACACTTCTTCTTTTTTTTCTAATTCTCTCCTGTCAATGGACTGATTTCTTTCTATCCAGGAGCAGCAGCAGATTAACAGATATTGTATCATGGCCAGGACAGGCAAAGCCCCCCCTCTCTGTCCCTGACATCTAATTAATGGTAATCCTTTAATCTGCTGCTTGTAGTGCAGACCCCTTTGGTCACCGTCCCATTTGCAGCCAGTCAGAGCCAGGGACGAGAGATAGAGATGGACGAGGGAAAAGGAGAGAGAGAGAGAGAGGGCTTTCAGCCTACTCAGCAAAGTCCAACCTCCGGGTAGCGATCTGGACAAAAGACGCGCGCCACAATGAAAGCCTAATGTCTTTTTCATTTCTTAGGGATTATACATATTTCACTGGGATATCTCTTCGACCGGTGGTTGGCCCGGGTTGCTGTCGTGTGGGGGGGGGGGGGGGGATATAAAATCTTCAGCCACGTATTACAACGCATTACGATTGGCGACACTGATATTTAACCCATTAAGACCGGGAAAGCATCTATGTCCTTTTTTACTTTAACTACTTGAACCATTAACTTATACTTTGGCTGTTCAAAAATAGCAGATCTACAAGCTCATAGCGCAGCACCAAGTGCCGCACTATGAGCTTGTAGATCTGCTCGTTTTTTTTAAATCATGATTTTTTGGGGAAATCTTTGAATATATATATATTTTTAAAGCGAACATTTGTAACTCAACTGCTTCAGGGGATTCTATAAATGTCTTTTAAATCTTAACAGTTTTTTTTAAACAAACTTATGTTTCTATAGTATCAGTGGTTCTCAAACTTTTTCCTATCAAGGGCCCCCAAAATCATATGTATTTGGCCGCGGACCCCCATCTCAAAATATGTTGTTCCAGGGACCCCCCCAGATGCAAAGATTTGAGTTAAAAAGTTCGGTTTAAAAAAATATATACATTCAAAGATCTGCACAAATTTTCATGATTTTTCAAAAAATTGCAGATATACAAGCTCATAGCGCGGCACTCGGTGCCGCGCTATGAGCTTGTAGATCTGCTATTTTTGAATAGCCAAAAGTATAAAATAATGGTTATACACGGATGCATTCCCGGTTTTAATGGGTTAAATGTGCAAAACACACGCGCACACACACAACACACACACAACACACAACACACATGCTGAGCTTAATCTCCAACCAGTGGGCTGTATGCCTGCGGTGACACATATGTACTTACACCATCCAGCCCACATATTGTACACGTAGGTGTAATTAACCACAGGGGGGGGGGGGGGGGGGCGCAAAGAAGCGAATCCCTCCCCATTTTAATGAAGTTAATTAATAGATATAAATAATCACCTTCAGGCCGTCTTCATTTGTTAAAGCAATAAAACTAGAGAATATAAAAAGCCCATCTTGTGGTTCTGTCATAAACAGCATGCAGCCTCTTTCTGCACGCTGGTTCCAGTCCAGATGGTGTTGGAGGGGGGAGGAGGGGGGGGGGATCACCTGAACCCATTTGTAACATCGCCTTAACCCATTGATACCGGGAACGCATAATTTTATAGGGTATAGGGTATTTGGCTATTCAAAAACGGCAGATATACAAGCTTGTAGATCTGCTATTTTTGATTTATTTTTTTTGTAAATATTTACATTTTTTAAAGCAATTTTTTTTTTTACTCAAATCTTTGCTTCTGGGGGGTCCCTGGAACAAAACGTTGTGAGATGGGGGTCCACAGCCAAATACATATCATTTTGGGGGCCCTTGACACAAAACAGTTTGAGAACTGATATTCTAAGTCTTTCAGAAAAAAAAAATAGGATTTAGAAGACATTTGTAGAATCCCCAGAAGCAAAGATTTGAGTTAAAATAATATACATTTATTCAAAGATTTGCACACATTTTCACGATTTAAAAAAAATAGCAGATCTACGAGCTCGTAAAACGCGGCACTCGGTGCCGCGTTTTACGAGCTTGTAGATCTGTCCAAAGACATCTAAAAATGACACCGATGCGTTCCCGGTCTTAATGGGTTAATGCTGCAATAACGTTTCAGACTTCTGAGAGAAGGTGCAGCGATCCCCCCCCTTCCCCACTACCCCCCCCCTCACCCCTAACTACACGTGACAAACTTATATATATCCAGACGGTGATGAGTAATCGTCTGCAGAAAAAAGAATGCACGGCATCCAAAATAAATAAATAATGCTCACGCCATCTGCATTGTATTATTCATTTCTGCTAAGCAGACACACAGCAGCTCCTTTAACACACTATGTGGAGAACAGTTCCTGTTCAGCTCTTTATCACACACAGTTACATGAATCAATTAACACACTGAGTTAATGATCAAACAGGAGAACAGCTCCTGGTTGTTCATGCGCCGGGATTCTTTTATACGGGCACAACAACCTAAAGGTGGTGGAGCGTGTCCAAGGGCAAACACCACCAGACAATACACCTTCTCCATGCAAGCTGCATCCCACACACACACACACACACACACACATGCATGCTCACAGCCTCACACACACACACACACACACACAAACACGCATGCACGAGAGCCCGCACACACACACATACATACATACACAGTCACACACGTGTGCGTGTACACGTGCACGCACACACACGTAAGCACGCACGCGCACATACACACACACACAAACAGATACACGCACGCACGCACGCACACTCACACGTATGCACGAGCGCCCGCACACACACACACACACGTACATACACAACACACGCAGGGTCATCACACTCGCGTGCGTACACACACATACCCACGAGCACGCGTACACACACGCGCACACACCAATTCACAACATCTAAATTTACATGCACAGATACACACACACACACACACACACACACACACACACACACACACACACACACACACACACACACACACACACACACACACACACACACACACACACACACACACACACACACACACACACACACACACACACAGCCTCAGAGAGGCAGACAGACAGAGCTTAGTGATTAATGCATTAAAGGAGGGGGGCCTGCAGTAGGTGTCTGTGTCTTAATCACTCTGGCTGTGCGTTTCATTAAGCTGCTGATGGTACTGATGAATGGGCTGAGCCCTGGGTTGTCCCTCCATGCGTCTCTCTGTCGGCACAGGGCGGGCACCGCGGCCCCGCCAAGAAAAACAAAAAGAGCCTCTCTGTTGTTTTCCGAGGTGTTGATGGAACCCGCGCGGCCCCCCACCAGACCAGAGAGGACGGGCAGGTGTGTGTCTATCAGGGTGTAAGGCCCCCCCCACCAGAAAGGACGGGCAGGTGTGTGTCTATCAGGGTGTAAGGCCCCCCACCAGAGAGGACGGGCAGGTGTGTGTCTATCAGGGTGTAAGGCCCCCCCCACCAGAAAGGACGGGCAGGTGTGTGTCTATCAGGGTGTAAGGCCCCCCCCCACCAGAGAGAGGACGGGCAGGTGTGTGTCTATCAGGGTGTAAGGCCCCCCACCAGAGAGGACGGGCAGGTGTGTGTCTATCAGGGTGTAAGGGGATCTGATGGCCATGAGAAACAGCCTGCTCATGAATGCATTAACCCACATTTGAAGGATAATTCCGGGCGCCGGGCGGACCCGGCCATATGGGCGTCTCTGATTGGCTGGATGTTCTCCCACTGTAGGGATTTAGAGGCAAGGCCGGGGAAATGTGTAATAACACACGCAGATGGTTTCTGCTTGTTGCTTCATTTCTTACGACTGTTCTTCTGCCCCCCCCCCACACCCCCCACCCGCTCCACCACCCCCCCCCCCCCCCCCCACACCCCCCACACCCCCCACCCGCTCATCTGGGAACGCTCTACTCGTGTTGCTCCCGCGTTGAAGGGATGCCGTACGCTCTGCTGTATTTGCATAGCATATGAGACACTGTTTATTCAAATGAGCCACTTAAGCCCTAGTATATATATATACCTCACCGTACGGCGAATAGCAGGAAATTGTAGATCTCCTTGTATAGATCTGCTTTTGTTTTGCTATTTTTTTACTTTTTGAATTTTGGGGGGAAATGTTTTGAATATATCGGCATTTCTTTCTTCTTTTTTTTGTTATCTATTGTATTTAACCCATTAAGACCTGGAACTGTGTCATTTTTAGATTTGAGCTAAAAAGCATTATTTTACACTTTGGGCTATTCAAAAATAGCAGATATACAAGCTCGTAGCGCTATGAGCTTGTATATCTGCTATTTTTGAAAAATCATGAAAATGTGTGCAAATCTTTGAACATAATATATTTTTAAAGCGAACATTTTTAACTCAAATCTTTGCTTCTGGGGGGTCCCTGGAACAACATATTTTGATGGGGGTCGGCGGCCGAATACATATCATTTTGGGGGTCCTTAACATGAAATAGATTGAGCACCACTGATATAGAAACATACGTTTTTCAGAAAACTGTTGAGATTTAGGAGACGTGTAGAATCGGCTTCAGGTCTCAATGTTTTAAATATATCGGCATTTCTTTTTTCCGGAAATTGTATTTGACACATTTAGTGCCAGAGTTTTTTTAAAACAGGGTTCATCCAGTGCCAGCGTTCTTACCGTTTACGCTGATCTGTTTAGAGCTGTAGAAAGCTCCACGAGGACCTGGATATAAACAAAGGGTGTCTGGGCGATGGACGAGGGTCCCGACTATCGACTGGAACAATAACATTTCTAACGTGATCCACCATTACAGAGTGACTGATCGTGCGTCAAAAATGGCTCGTTTTCACCACTGTAAAAAGATATGGAGATTTTATGGACCTTTTTCTCCAGATCCTATCACTGGAGAGGACGAGAGGTACGTTTTTTTGGACTGGATTCACATACAGTACATCCTTCCATTTTACAGTATCCGCGGATCATTCCTAAATTGCGTTAGAGCGCCCCATGTGGGGAAAAATAATTAATTAATGAATTTGAACACGTCACACGTAGATCTACGTTTATGGCACTCAATGCAGTGGTTTTCAACCTTTTTCGTGTCAAGGACCCCCAAATTGACACATATTAGCCCACGGATCCCCCTTTGAAAAGATATGCCAGGGACTCAAACCATTTTGATTTCTTGACGGTCCCAATATACACTGTATCTGGGTTAATTAATAAACATTAGTGTTTATTTAACTCTGAGAGTGTACAAATGGAACCAAATGGACCCGTTAGGGTCCATTTGGTTCCATTTGTACACTCTCAGAGTTGCAGACACATAAGGGTCCATTTGGTTGCTAACTATTAATTAGGCTGGGGACCCCCTGGAACCCCTTCAAGGACCACTGGTGGTCCCCGGACCACTGGTTGAGAACCACTGACTTAATTTTTCATTTTAACTTATTTTTTTTAAACATTTTTTTCACATAATTACATGCCAAAAATACAGCAGGGATTGCCAGGTTGCAGGTGGTTATTAAGCAAGGTGCTCAGATTCCCCCACACAGTCCGGGGCCATTTCAGTCATGAATGTACCGTCTGTAAGAGCAGTAAAAAGACAACATCGTGGCTGATCTACTTGAGGTGCTCCAGCGGGTGAGGTTAATGGTTGTCAGAGGCGAGTTTGCCATATTTGTCACATTTAATTCCACCTGAGCTGGCTATATTCCTGGTATAATTTCCCCCTCTATCCTGTGCCTGAGAGTACAGTAAACACGGCTCCTGAGGCTGTGTGGAGAAGCTGTGTCAGCTAAATATGTACTTCTGGAACCTGAGGGCAAAAAAACTACCACCAGAAGAGACTCTGGTCCAGTTCAATGACTGGACTGTATGAAAACAAACCACAAAACGGGACAAAAAAAGAGATGACATTCCCATTAGTTGTAGCATTTATCAACATTAACCCTTTAAGACCGGGAACGCATCTGTGTGCCATTTTTTAGATTTCTTTGGGCAATTCAAAAATCGTGAAAATGTGTGCAAATCTTTGAATAAATATATTTTTTAAAGTGAACCTTTTTAACTCAAATCTTTGCTTCTGGGGGGGTTCTACAAATGTCTTCTAAATCCTAAAAGTTGTTAAAAAAAAAACTTTGCTATAATATCAGTGGTTCTCAAATTTTTTCATGTCAGGGACCACCCAAAATTATGTATTTGGCCACAGACCCCCATCTGAAAATATTTGGTTCCAGGGACCCCCAGAAGAAAAGATTAGAGTAAAAAATGTATTTATACGGTATATATTCAAAGATTTGCACAACTTTTCACGTTTTTTCACGCAGTGAGCTTGTATATCTGCTACTTTTGAATAGCCCAAAGGTATCCAAAAATGCCACACAGACGCGTCTTAGAGGGTTAAACAGGAAACAAAAGCCCTGTCAGGCTCTCTATGCTGTGGCCTATTCATTCCCCTCGGCTGTGGAGGCCATTGCTAGGGATTGCTGATGCTGCTGGCAGAGTGCACCTGCTGGCCCACAGGCTCAATGGCACGTGGGTACAGCAGAGTTTATACCCATCGCTCTGCTCTCCCGATGTTCCCAAACGCCTCCTGACTCGCAGCGCAGCCAGAGGCGGGACAGAGCAGCAGCGGTGGAAAAAGTACTCAAATGTTTTACTTAAGTAAAAGTATCAATACTGCAATGTAGAAATACCCTGTTACAAGTAAAAGTCCGGAATTCACAATTGACTAAAAGTACAAAAGTATTGGAATCAAAATGTACTTAAAAGTACCAAAAGTGAAAGTACTGAAATGTTTGAAAATAGCAGATCTACAAGCTCAGAACGTGTCGCGATGCGACGCATTTTGAGCCTACTGTAGGTATAAAATAGGGCTAAAGTGGTTAATGTATGTTTTATAATATAATAATTGATAATTGCAAAGTAACTAAAGTTTTCAAATAATAGTAGTTGAGTAAAAGTACAATATTTGCCTCTGAGATGTAGTGGAGTAGAAGTAAAAGTACTGAAAATTGGAAGTACTCCAGTAAAGTAAAAATACCTCAAAAATGTACTTAAGTACAGTACTTGAGTACATGTACTTTGTTACTTTACACCACTGATAGTGGTATATAGGCTTTCTGTGCTCCTGAAGACATTGCAAACCATAGAAATGTCAATAGTTGAGCCGTGTGTGATTCATCATCACCAATCTTGATCTTTGACCTATTATGACCTCCAAATTAAACCATATGGCAGACAGTGAGTTATGGATCTAATGTCTCACCCTCTGGTATTGTTATTAACCACATGATGCAGTGTATTAACCACATGATGCAGTGTATTAACCACATGATGCAGTGTATTAACCACATGATGCAGTGTATTAACCACATGATGCAGTGTATTAACCACATGATGCAGTGTATTAACCACATGATGCAGTGTATTAACCACATGATGCAGTGTATTAACCACATGATGCAGTGTATTAACCACATGATGCAGTGTATTAACCACATGATGCAGTGTATTAACCACATGATGCAGTGTATTAACCACATGATGCAGTGTATTAACCACATGATGCAGTGTATTAACCACATGAAGGGGTTTGTGTGGTTAAAGTTGAAAACTTTCTTCACAAACAGCGGAAACAGAATACATTACAGTCATTTAGCAGACGCTTTTATCCAAAGCGACTTACAAATGATGTGCATTCAACATAGGTAGGGAGGAGAACTACTGTACTAATCACCAGAAGTCTGAAGTGCATTCTCTTCTAAAACAAGCAACTAAGAGTATATACTGTACCTAGCGCTAAGGTAAAAGTGCAATATATCAGCTATCTACTTTCTTAAACTGATGAGACAAATAGGAAAATCAAATGAGCAAGAGCTAAAACAAATAAGTGTATCAAATGAACAGGATCCAATAAAACAATACAACAACAATAAAACAAGAGCTCGTACAAGTAATTGACAACAAGAAGGCAAGGCTAAGAGGAAGGGTAGTGTTTCCTGAAGCGGTGAAACATGGGCAGTGACTCTGCTGTCCTGACATCAGTGTCTCTGCTGTCCTGACATCAGTGACTCTGCTGTCCTGACAGCAGTGACTCTGCTGTCCTGACATCAGTGTCTCTGCTGTCCTGACATCAGTGACTCTGCTGTCCTGACAGCAGTGACTCTGCTGTCCTGACATCAGTGACTCTGCTGTCCTGACATCAGTGTCTCTGCTGTCCTGACATCAGTGTCTCTGCTGTCCTGACATCAGTGACTCTGCTGTCCTGACATCAGTGTCTCTGCTGTCCTGACATCAGTGTCTCTGCTGTCCTGACATCAGTGTCTCTGCTGTCCTGACATCAGTGTCTCTGCTGTCCTGACATCAGTGACTCTGCGGTCCTGACATCAGTGACTCTGCTGTCCTGACATCAGTGTCTCTGCTGTCCTGACATCAGTGACTCTGCTGTCCTGACATCAGTGTCTCTGCTGTCCTGACATCAGTGACTCTGCTGTCCTGACATCAGTGTCTCTGCTGTCCTGACATCAGTGACTCTGCTGTCCTGACATCAGTGTCTCTGCTGTCCTGACATCAGTGACTCTGCTGTCCTGACATCAGTGACTCTGCTGTCCTGACATCAGTGTCTCTGCTGGCCTGACATCAGTGACTCTGCTGTCCTGACATCAGTGACTCTGCTGTCCTGACATCAGTGACTCTGCTGGCCTGACATCAGTGACTCTGCTGTCCTGACATCAGTGACTCTGCTGTCCTGACATCAGTGACTCTGTTGTCCTGACATCAGTGTCTCTGCTGTCCTGACATCAGTGACTCTGGTGGCCTGACATCAGTGGGGAGTTCATTCCACCACTGTGGGGCCAGAACAGAAAAAAACTGTGACCGTGTAGATCGGCCAGAAGGACCACTGAGCGACAAGGAAACCAGAATAAACAGCGAAATCAAACTGATAATCAATCCCGGGAAATATGAGATAATTGAGACGGCAACGGACACGGCAAGTTCACAGCATCTTCCATTGTGTTGATACTGTGGAAATATCTCCATCAAAATATGTCCATAATATGTTGCAAGAGCGATAACGTAGGCGGGACAGAGTCTGCTCAATTCATGATGTACCTCCTCCTTTGTTTCTGGTTGTCATGGAAACATAAACACAACAAAACAATCACAGAGAAATGTCCAGAACGGGTTCTGGACATTTATTCCAGGTTATAGAAGGTTCTGCGTTCCCATTGGTGGAAAATGGAAAAGCGCCAATAGAACGTGTGTGGGTTTGGAGAACGATCCCTCCATGACAGAGTGAAGAGTCGTTAATGGTCATTAATGATTCTGGTTCTCTCTTTGATAGAGAGCAGCGGCGAGCACGTTGGCAAGCAGCATGACGTAGTCTGAGTGTGTGTGTGAGTGTGTGTGTGAGTGTGTGTGTGTGTGTGTGTGTGTGTGTGTGTGTGTGTGTGTGTGTGTGTGTGTGTGTGTGTGTGTGTGTGTGTGTGTGTGTGTGTGTGTGTGTGTGTGTGTGTGTGTGTGTGTGTGTGTGTGTGTGTGTGTGTGCGTGCGTGCGTGCGTGCGTGCGTGCGTGCGTGCGTGCGTGCGTGCGTGCGTGCGTGCGTGCGTGCGTGCGTGCGTGCGTGAGTCTGTGTGTGTGTGCGCGTGCGTGCCTGTCCGTGTGTAGGTGTCCGTGCGTGTTCGTGCGCCCATGTGTGTGTGTGTGTGTGTCTGTGTATCCGTGTGTCTGTGTCCGCGTGTTTGTGCATGTGTGTGTTTGGATGTTCGTGTGTCTGTGTGTGTCCGTGTATCCGTGTGTGTGTGTGTGTGTGTGTGTGTGTGTGTGTGTGTGTGTGTGTGTGTGTTCGTGTCGGTGCGTGTCCGTACGACCGCGTGTGTGTGTATGTGTCCATGTGTGTGTTTGTGTGCGTTTCCGCACGTCTGTGCGTGTCCGTGCATGTCCGTGTGTGTCCGTGCGTGTACGTGTGTGTCCGTGTGTGTGTGTGTGTGTGTGTGTGTGTGTGTGTGTGTGTGTGTGTGTGAGCATGTCCCTGCTGGCCTGAGCCTAGTGTGTGTAGGAGTGTGACAGACAGAATGAGACCTCTCAGTGGAGGTGTGGGGGAGACAATCAATACATCCCCACGAGGTGTGTGACTGCAGCCTGACTCGTTATGCGCAGGAGGGGAGGGTCCGTGGCCGAGGGCCGAGCCCTATGGGGAGTATAGACACACACACACACACACACACACACACACACACACACACACACACACACACACAGAGAGAGAGAGGCCCCATGACAGTGGCCTTCCTGGGCCTCTTTTTATGACACGTGACAAGATAATTAGTCTATATACCACCCCTCCAAACATCTCCCTCGGGTGTAATCTCTCTCTCTCTCTCTCTTTTTCTGTGGACGAGTGCTGTATTCCTGCACCCGTACAATTCCTACGTGTCCCTTTCAAAGGCATGTCTCTTGCAGTGTTGATTTCGTCGACTAAAACTACAATGAAAAATGTCCGTCGACTACAGTACCTTTTTTCACTGACGAAATAAAAACTAAGCTATGATGACTAAAACTAAATATATTGACAATTTCATCAACAAATAAAAACTAGACTAAAATGTTAGTGAGGGATCTAGTGGAGAAAAGATCCAGTAGAACTAAAAGACAAGTCATTTTATGTTTGCTTGCGCTCGGGTGTTGCGCTCTGAAAATAGCAGATCTACAAGCTCACAACGCGCCGCGCTGCGACGCGTTGTGAGCTTGTAGATCGGCTATTTTCAGCATACAACCAAGTGTAAAACCAGCCATTACTACGCCATCAAGGCACCGCCAACATACATTTTACTACAATCTCATGATATTTAGTCGAAAACAAGACAAAAACTAAAACATTTCAGATGACTAAAATATGTCTAAAACTAAATGGAATTTTATTCGAAAGACTATGACTAAAACTAAATTAAAAAATCTGTCAAAATCAACACTGATGTGGTGTCCCAAACCATAGGAAACTATTAGTAACAACATCTCTATAATAGTATACATGAATTTAAAGAGAAGAAAAAAGGACAGAAAATCTACTGTATAGCCTAGAGCGGTGATTTTCAACCTTTTTAATTTCAAGGAACTCCAGTGATATACATTAGATTAGGGCCAAAGACCCCCATTTGAAATGATTGTTTATCTCTGGGAGCCCAATATACTGTACACTGTCAAATCTACAGTGAAAGTCAGTAACTCTGAGCTTAGAGTGTACAAATGGAACCAAATGGCAGTGGTGTACAGTAACATTAAGTACATTTACCCAAGTACACTTTTGAGGAATTTTTACTTTACTGGAGTATTTCCAACTTTCAATACTTTTACTTCTATTCTATTACATCTCAGAGGCAAATATTGTACTTTTACTCCACTACAATTATTTAACAACTTTAGTTACTAGTTTCTTTATAGATTTTGAATATTATTACAAAACTTACATTAACCACTTCAGCCCTGTATACAGTAGACTTCAGCTATTTGAAAGTAGCCTATCTACAAGCTCACAACGCGTCACGAAACCGCCTCAAGGACCCCTAGGGGTCCACTGACCTCACATTGAGAACCAGTGGCCGCTCGTAAAAAAAAGAAAGTGAAAAACAAACTTCAGTGAACACACACACTATGCCTGGGCCCAGTTCTCCAGCAGATATAATGAGAGTCCCAAAGGTGCTTTTGGAATGAATATAACATTGAAAATAACGGGTGCATATTTTTAAATTTGATAAGGCAACCCGATCTTGTTTATGGGCAGCATTTTTTCCTGGACCCGGACTGCGGGGCAGCAGTTCTGTTGAGCCGTTCCTGATCCCCATCCATTTCTACGCATGCTGCCAGTAAGCAGTGCCAAAGTGCTGATAGCCCTCATTAGAAGTGCAGAATCCAGGAAAGAGTCCAGCTAATTCCTGCCCACAGTGAAACCATGACCACCGCAGGAGAGTTGAAGGTCAAGACAAAAACACACACACACACACACACACACACACACACACACACAGGGTCTAATTCTCCGACGTCAAGGGGCAAGTCAGTGATGTCAGGTATGACGTACTGTTTATGACACAGGTTCTCAATATTTTCCCCTATTTTTCCCCCTAAATAGCCATCACAGCATGTGATGGCTATGGAAAAAAATCTAAACACAAACACACAGGTTGTGTGTGTGTGTGTGTGTGTGTGTGTGTGTGTGTGTGTGTGTGTGTGTGTGTGTGTGTGTGTGTGTGTGTGTGTGTGTGTGTGTGTGTGTGTGTGTGTGTGTGTGTGCGTGTGTGTGTGTGTGTGTCTTACCATCCATGTAGGTCAGAGTGGTCAGAAGGGTTGTATCAGGAACAAACGTAGTGTAATGCAGGTCCTCTATCAAAGGTGCCGCCAGTTGGCCAGCAGGAAGTGATGTCATCACCGTACAGGAAACAGGATGTGTGTGTTTTTTCTGACGAGCTCGACAGTTCTGGAACCAAACCTGGAGGAGAGGGTTAGATAAACAGCCTATAGTTAAATTTATAGTATACATTTTTATTTAGTTTTAGTCATATTTTAGTCATCTGAAATGTTTCACTTTTAGTCTAGTTTTAGTCAACTAAATATCATAAGATTATAGTCGACTAAAACTACAGTTGATTTAGTCTAAATAATTTTATGTTGGCGGTGCCTTGATGGCGTCATAATGGCTGATTTTACACTTGGTTGCATGCTGAAAATAGCCGATCTACAAGCTCACAATGCGACTCGTTATGAGCTTGTAGATCTGCTATTTTCAGAGCGCAACACCCGAGCTCAACCAAACTTTTAGTTCTACTGGATCTCTTCTCCACTCGTCCCTCACTAACATTTTAGTCCAGTTTTTAGTCAGTGATGTCATGTATGACATACTGTATGTATATGACACAGTTTCCCAATCTTTTCCCCCCAAACAGCCATAGCCTCTCTGGCTGCAGCACCCTACTGTCAATTAAAAAACTCAACGCGAAAACAGCCGATCTACAAGCTCACGGCGCATCAGGATGTGAGCTTGTTGTAAGAAGACTTTTTATAATGCTTGAACATTTCTGACAATAATGACACACACAAAATAAGGACGCCAAGTGTAAAGTGTCTAAACTGGTACAATACATGAAGTACTTTCTCCATAGGGATAAAGAGGTCAGAACAATCTGACCCCTTTGACTTACAGCATAACAAGACTGACATGAAATGTCTTTTACAGCTTGGCTACCAATATGAAGAAAACAAATGCATCTGTCTGTCTGCGTCTGTGTTTTGTGTGTGTGTCTGTCTGTATTTGTGTGTATGTGAGAGTAACATAGCCATAGTCACCATGGCTTTTCACACGAAAAAGCTTTTTCATATCAAGGACCCCCAAAATGATATGTATTTGGCCGCGGACCCCCATGTCAAAATATTTAGTTCCATGGACCCCCCAGAAGCAAAGATTAGAGTTACAAATGTTCGCTTTAAAAAATATATATTCAAAGATTTGCACAAATTTTCACGATATTTCAAAAATAGCAGATCTACAAGCTCATAGCGCGGCACTCGGTGCACAAGTCGGGGAGTTACTATCTTGGCCTACTGGCAGCGTGCGCACAAGACATATCTATCCAGCAGCTTGCAAGATTAGCCAGACAGATACAGTCTCACACACACACACACAGACACACACACACACACACACACACACACACACACACACACACACACACACACACACACACACACACACACACACACACACACACACACACACACACACACACACACACACACACACACACACACACCCTCTTCTAGATGGCTCGCCTCCGAATAGCCACGGCGTTAAAAACGACAACGACAACCACATCAGAGAGACAGAGGCTGAAACAGACAGCAAACCATTATGTTGAATGTGTTTGTGGAGCTCACAGCCAAAACGTCAGAGCAGAGGAGGAGGCGATGTGTTTTCTCTGTCTCTCTCGCTTGTTAACGCTAAACGGATATGACTGCGGAGGAAGGAAAACGGGCTGGGCAACTGAGCCGCATGCATGTGAATGGAGGCGATGCCTGTGGTTTCAGGGACAGCACAGCCAACGTGTGCACGCTATTGCACAGAGCGGCCGTCCAGATGCACACAGGGACGTGCACACAGACATTTTGAGGGGCAGGTGCTCAAGTAAATTATACTTTTTTTTGTTTACTTGGTCTGCTCTTTTTTCCCTCTACACCTATACCTCTTTGCCAAAAATAGCCGATCTACAAGCCCACAACGCCTCGCGCTGCGAGGCGTTGTGGGCTTGTAGATCTGCTATTTTTGGCTAAAGTTCTCCTCAGAAAAGGGATGCTAGGTTTCGAGTGGTTATGGTAAAAAGAAAAATCAAATCACACAAAGATTTGGCGGACCCCCTGTAGTAACTCTGAGGACCCCCTAGGGGTCCCGGACCCCCTGTTGAAGACCCCTGCTGTAAACTGAAAAAAAAGGGCACTTCTGGTCAAGAGGGCAAAGGGCAGGTGCTGTAGCAGCACCTAGAGTCTATCTGTGCACGTCCCTGGATGCACACTTAACCCGTTAAGACCGGGAACGCATCAGTGTCGTTTTAACATTTCTTTGGCTATTCAAATTGAGCAGATATACAAGCTTGTAGATCTGCAATTTTTTTTATTGTGAAAATGCATGCAAATCTTTGTATATATGTATATATTTTTAAATCAAATATTTTTTTACTAAAATCTTTGCTTCTGGGGGTCCCTGGAACAACATATTTTGAGATGGGGGTCCGTGGCCAAATACATTCATTTTGGGGGGTCCTTGACATGAATAAGTTTCAGAACCACTGATTATAGCAACAAGGTTTTTTTTTTTAAACTGTTAGGATTTAGAAGACAAGTTGAGTTACAAATGTTCACTTACATTTTTTATTTTTCAAAAAATAGCAGATCTAGAAGCTCGTAGCGGCAAAATCTGCTATATTTGAATAGCCAAAATAAATCTAAAAATGACACACACAGATGCATTCCCGATCTTAATGGGTTAAAAGTGTAGAATGTTTGACATAGATTAGGACAATAAGGCAGATATTGTGACAAATCATTCATTATCTAATATCTCCCAGGATCATTCTATATCCACACAAACCCACCAAAGCCAACATTTATCCAGCCCCCCCCCCAGGGCGCCACCAGGGGAAGGCTTGGCTCAGAGCCTGCTGGCGTATAGGGGTAAACGCAGGTCATATCCCATCTCACCATATCCTCAGGCAAATATACCCCCCCCCCCCTTTCCAGTGAATGAGAACATTTCATGCCATTTTTCTTGCACTGCTGTCTTCTAAAATGCACACAAAGTCACACAAAGTGACTTCAAACCCCCAGCAGCTCCAGGTGAGAGCCTTCTCTTTTTGGGAGCACATCTACTGTATAGTGTCCTATATTCCCAGAGTCCATCCTAACCTTTAATAACCCCTAATCCCAAAGGCCTGATTATATACTTGCTGCATAACTTCTTTACTTTACTTCAGGGGTCTTCAACAGGGGGTCCGGGACCCCTAGGGGGTCCTCAGAGTTACTACAGGGGGTCCGCCAAATCTTTGTGTGATGTGATTTTTTATTTTACATTAACCACTTGAACCCTAGCATCCCTTTTCTGAGGAGAACTTTAGCCAAAAATAGCAGATCTACAAACCCACAACGCCTCGCGCTGCGAGGCGTTGTGAGCTTGTAGATCGGCTATTTTTGGCAAATAGGTATGGGTGTAGAGGGAAAAAAAGAGCAGACCAAGTAAAAAAAAAAGTATAATCTGAAACACAATTTCATAGAATATAGAGGGGGTCCCTGCTTCATATCTCTCTCAGCTAGGGGGTCCTGGGCCTGAAAACGTTGAAGACCCCTGCTTTACTTTATTTGTTTCTTTGGACAGAACAATGCATATCAATGGACGTCACATGGACGTAAATACACCGGATTTAGCAAAGATGCTAATTTTCATCCGCAGTCCTCACACAAAACATAGAATCAGAAAAACAGACGGACAAACGGTGGAATACATCGACTTTGAGGGTCTGCAGACAAACTATGTCGTTTTGTTTATAAAACAAGTTGGTAAAATCCCTGCCCATCACCACAGAGGTTGTGGGTTTGAATCCACCGTGGTGCGTCCGGCTTTGTCCAGCGTCTACACCAACACAATTGGCACATGTTCGGGGGAGGGAAGCCGGGCGGGGACTGATATCGGTCACAGCACGTACTCCTACGTGCTGGGGCCTGTCAGTGGGGAGTGTTGGGCGGGAGGAGCAGGACGAAGGCTCTACGTCCTCCTGGTGGGGGCTCCTCACTGGCTGTAGGATACGACAACACTAGGGGTGAAAGTGGGCCGGAACGGTCAGGAACGGCGTTCCGGTAAAAGATTCGGTGCCGGAACGCTGTTCCATTAAGAAGAAGTGGAAGGTAGTTGTGTAAATCCCATATTAAATAACCTGCCACAGACTCATGGCCATGTTGAAGAAGAAAACATAATCTACTAACATCAGATTAACATACACAAGTGTTATTAGTTAAGTTTTCTAATAAAGTGCTTTTGAATTGTTCCATTGTATGTTTGTGTCAGCTTAATCCATGCTATTTTTACTGTGTTTATTTATTCTACGGAGCCGAGAAGCGTCTTGTCTCGTCTTCTCCAGCGAGTCGCGTCAATTTGCGTGCACAACGAAACTGGGACTGGGATCAATACACTTTGCAGCTTGGAGATCCGGTATGAAACAGATACGGAAACGGCCTTTGTCCGTGCCTATGTGTGTATGTGCAAATTACCGGATAAAGTAGGCGGGCTTTACGACGAATGAAATCCCACCAACGTTCAAAACATGTTTCTGGTTGGCTGACAGACTAGCATAGTTAGTTCTGATTGGTTCAACACGTCTTTTCTGGAAAAAAAGAAAAGAAAAGAAACGCGAGGGGAAATATACACTGTTTTGATGAAGAATGCAATAAAAAAAATAAATGCAGCACAATGCAATATTTTAATTACATTTTTCTTTTTGATAATAAATCGGTAAAATCAGGCAAAAATAAGAATTAAATAATATAACCCTAACCTAACCCTAAACCCGAAATAAAGTAACAAAAAAAAAACGAAAATAAAGTACCAAAATCCGCCAAATAACCACATGCTTCACGCGCGCGTGCATGTGTCAGTTCCGGCAAGAACTGTCAGCCACTTTCACCCCTGGACAACACAGAAATGTGTGTGGGGAGGAATTAATTGGCATGACGACTTAATTGGGGAGAAAAAGGGTTAAAAGATAATTGGCTACGCTATAAATTTGAAAAAAAAACTAAACAAGTTGCTGGCTGCAGACACGCACGTGCTCCACACGTGCTCAAGACAAACGCGTCTGGCAGATCCTTCTGCCAGCACACACTTCCATCAAGTAACAGGCCATCCATGGAGGCGCCTCACCTCACACAACCTCTCCTCAAACACAGTGTCCATATTTCTGTTATAGCGCATGTGCAGTCATTATGCTAGTATAGTACACACTACACACATGGAGCAGAAGAAAATCTGAGAGGAGAGGCATGCAGAAGTCTGCGTGGACATGATGCTGATGATGAAATGTACATCATATGACGCTAGCATACTGTCACAGCCAGGGGCGTGCACAGACATTTTGAGGGGCAGGTGCTCAAATTTTTTTTTAAAAAGGGCACCTTGCGCGGCGCGCGGAACCGCCGGCTGCCTTAGTAGTGTGAGATTTATAGAAGAAAATTGCAACGCACATTTTGGGGAATTGTTAATATATTAGAAGCTTTTAATCTAGAATTGATCGATGTCACCATGGGCTACATACTGTAAATCAGGGGTCTTCAACGTCACCTATACCTCTTTGCCAAAAATAGCAGATCTACAAGCCCACAACGCCTCGCAGCGCGAGGCGTTGTGGGCTTGTAGATCTGCTATTTTTGGCTAAAGTTCTCCTCAGAAAAGGGATGCTAGGTTTCGAGTGGTTATGGTAAAAAGAAAAATCATATCACATAAAGATTTGGCGGACCCCCTGTAGTAACTCTGAGGACCCCCTAGGGGTCCCGGACCCCCTGTTGAAGACCCCTGCTGTGAACTGGGAAAAAAAAACTTTTTTCCAAAAGGGCACTTCTGGTCAAGAGGGCAAAGGGCAGGTGCTCTAGCACCACCTAGAGTCTATCTGTGCACGTCCCTGGTCACAGCTACGCGGATGCATCAAATATAATTTGGCCTGAACTCTAACTCTTAACGCTTCCCATCTCAAAAACTAAGTCAATGCAACACACAGTAATGTATCAGAGCAATGAAAGAGCTGCAAAGTCTTCCATCACAACTCATACAGGCAACAAGTCAATCTGATTTAAAAAATAAATGAAAGAAATATCTTATGGAATCTGCTTTTTGATTACGGCTAAATGCGAACTTTTTAATGTTTCTACATAGTATAACTGTATTTGTTATACTATGAATTTGTAACTATGGTTGTTGGGGTATCATTAAGATGTTAAATTTACGCAATGATTTACTACACCATATAATCAGATAGATTTTTTTTTTCTTTTTATAATTTTGGTTGTATTTTTAGCGTTTAACTGTTTTCTGATACTGTCATGTAAAATGTTTTCATGTTAGCTAATGTGTGGACCCCAGGAAGAGTAGCTGCTGCTAATGCAGTAGCCTAGCTAATGGGGATCCAAATAAACAAACAAACAATAACCCTAACCGTAACCGTAACGCTATATATAGGACCCTGGGAACATAGGAATGACCCCCTCTTTTCTTGCGGTCTGCCCAGTAAGAACCCAGGGGTGCTGCAGGTGTGGCGAGCGTCTATCAGAGCAGATTAAAGTACTAATCTTTGTCCGTTGGGAATCCTAAGAATTATTTGCACCTTATTTCCAGCACCTTGATGTGGTTAGGTCCTGTGAGGTGGGAGTCAGACTATAGTCAGTGTGAGACTGGATTCTCTGTCTTGAGCGCTGGCCTGCCTCGCCGAGATAAACGCTGCCTGCCAGGCGAATGCATTACCAGTCCCTCAGATGTCTCGTATTGGCCCGGGTAAAAGGCAAAGCTTGAGACGTGCCACTGACTGTTTTGTTTCATGAGATTTTGGTTAAGTGTGAGCTGGCTGCTTATCTATTTCATTTCATCCTGCATACAGCATAGTGTCAGTGTGACCACCATGCGCTCCACAACGAGCTACAGGACTGCGGCCGACATCGTGCGGGCGGACCATTGAAAAGGTAAAAACGCTCCCGTTTGCCAACCACCAACACACACACACACACACACACACACACACACACACACACACACACACACACACACACACACACACACACACACACACACACACACACACACACACACACACACACACACACACACACACACACACACAGAAGCAAAAGGTTCTTTAGTGATGTGGTAAAGCGTGTTGTAAATGGAACGGTCCTTGCGTGGGGGGCATAGAGAGAGAAAAAGCCCCCGTAATGAGAGCACTCAAACACCATATGCTGCTCCCTCGCACCTCCGACACTCAAGGTTGGCTTTTATATCAACCTCTTCTATCCCTCTATTGTGTCCCCCCCCACCCCCCCCCACCCGCTCCCCCCCCGCCTCACCCAAAGGCCCAATTCCCATTTGCAACGTTTTTTTGGAATGTCATTGAGAGTCTTTGAACAAAGACAGGGGCCAGGATGTGAAGTTCTCCGTGTGCTCGTCCCCCCCATGGCCACGGCCGTGTCACAGTGGGCCCCCCCCCCCACCCCTCCATGCTATCGGACCACCTGCAGCAGGTGCATGGGGGGGCCAGAGGGGGGCCATTAACCCTTTTAGACCGGGAACGCATCTGTGAGTCATTTTTTTAGATTTCTTTGGCTATCCAAAAAATAGCAGATCTACAAGCTCGTAGCACGTAGATCTGCTATTTTTTAAAACCTTTTGATTTTTTTTGCAAATCTCTGAATATATCAAATATCAAAACTTTGCTTCAGGGGGATTCTATAAATGTCTTCTGAAAAAACTTGTGTTGCTATAGCCAGTGGTCCTCAAACTTTATCATGTCAAGGACCCTCAAAATGATACGTATTTGGCTGCGGACCATCTCAAAATATGTTGTTCCAGGGACCCCCCAAGAAGCAAAGATTTGAGTAAAAAATGTTCGCTTTAAAAAAAGATATATGTATATTCAAAGATTTGCACACATTTTCACGATTTTTCAAAAAAGAGCAGATCTACAAGCTCATAGCGCGGCACTCGGTGCCGCGCTATGAGCTTGTAGATCTGCTATTTTTGAATAGCCCAAATAAATCTTGAAAAACAACACAAACGATGCGTTTCCCGGTCTCAACGGGTTAACCCAAACCTGCAGAGAGCGGGACGGCCTCTGCTGCAGCCATGTCGCCCCCCCAACTCTCCTTCAAGCTTCAGACCACACTACCTACCTCAGCCCTACCCCCCCCCCCCACCCCCCGCTATCATCCCCCCTATCCCCCCCTCTGCTGGGGCCACAGCTCCTCTGCTCAGCCGCGTCCCACCGGAGTGCAACTGAAAAATCCATCCAGTCACACCCCCCCCCCGCCCGCTCCCCCGTGGGGGGAGAAGTGGAGCAGAGAAGTGAAAGAGCACCGGTGACAAAATGGAGCTCGTGATCGCTGGTGTCGGAAAGGGTTCCGTCCCGAGGGAAGGAGGGGGAGAGGAGGTGGGGGATGGCGGGGGGACGGAGGGGGGGGGGGCTCGTTTTATATTGTTGTCCGGGCGACCTTGGAGCTCGGCATACCGGGGGAAACATTGGTACCTTGACATTGCGAGGGTGTCTTGGTGGCTGCGCCGACAGCAGCCCTCTCACCTCCAAATAAAAGAGAGAGAGGAGAGTGTGTGTGTGTGTGTGTGTGTGTGTGTGTGTGTGTGTGTGCCCCGAGGCTGGAAATAATAGCAGGCAGGTACAGGTGCGTCCGGGGTCCGTGCGGCGGGCGCTTTGGGGAAGTGTGCGGCCCGGCCGGCCGGCGTTGAGAAGGGATTCTTTGGAGGTTATTTTTGTGTTCATGCTTCACAGCACCTCTTCACACAGACAGGTAGCTGTGTGTTTGAAGGCTATTGACGGGCCCGGCCGGGCCTTAAGGTTCAATCGATGTGAACAACAAAGCGCTCGAGCAGAAGTCGCTCAGCGAGAGAAGCCATGGTAACTGTGAGCGTGAGGGGGGGGGGGGGGGGGGGGGGGCTCACAGTATGGTAGTACTACTACATAAATACACAAATACATGTGTCTACTGGGGCATCAGGGATGACAGACAGACAGACAGACAGAATCTATAAAATAGCAGAGGGATTTTGATATCTTTGCATGTCTCTCTCAACATTGTCATGCATGTTTACCTGCTCTATCGATGTAAAAAAAATAATCATAATAATAATAATTATTATTACTATTATTATGTATTTTTACATATTTTAACAATTTGCTCTTCAAAAAGAAAATGGTTAAAACAACAGATTTAAACATCAGCAGAGTACTGTACAATACACACAATAAATAGGAGCAATCAATACAAAACTAAAATTGTATTGCAATTTTCAATACAATGAAATCAGTTCATAAGAGGCCAATTAAAAGCCAAGTTTAAGTTTGAATATATTTAGTGAGCTTGCTTCCCTGATTTCTTGAGGTAATATATTCCACAGATTAGGGGCATAGTGAATAAATGCATCCACACCAACGTACAGTACATGTTGTCAGTGAGGTATAGGCTGGTCCCAGACCTGTTTAGTGCTTTAAACACTAGTAGAACGACTTTAAAGTCCATTGTAAATGATGCAGGGAGCCACTGCAGAGCAACCAGGACTAGGGCGTTATGCTGCTTGTCAATAGTCAATAGCCTGGCAGCAGAATGCTGAATTAGGTCTTAATGGGTTAGCCATGTTTCTGAGATGTAAGAATTAAGGCCGTCTTCATCACCATGGTAATGTGGGATTTAAAACTGATATCTGAGAAGATGACACGAAGACTTGTAAATCTCTGACTTAATCAAGGGAGTTAGGTTTCCCAGGGCTGTTAATAAGCATGTCCATTTTGTTTACTGGGGCATGGGATTTCAGTTTTGTCCTCATTTAGTTACAGAATTGATGAGCTTCAGGCAGTACTACTTATCAACCAGTAAGTGTCATATCCAGGGTCCTAAAGGTCTCAGTGGAAGAGTAGACAGACCTCTAATCACTGCAGACGTACTAATTACATCCTATTAACATAACTCTACCATACTGGACTGATTACAATAACATTTTATTCATTAAACCATTCAACCCGGGAACACATCTGTGTGCTTTTGGCTATTCTGTGTGCTTTTGGCTATTCTGTGTGCTTTTGGCTATTCTGTGTGCTTTTGGCTATTCTGTGTGCTTTTGGCTATTCAAAAATAGCAAATCTACAAGCTCGTAGCGTGGCAGTAGTTCTACTATTTTTGAAAAATCTTGAACATTTGTGCAAATCTTTTAATATATATATATATTTTTAAATAACATTTGTAACTCAAATCTTTGCTTCTGGGGGGATTCTACAAATGTCTTCTAATTCCTAACAGTTAAAAAAAGAAGAAAAATAAACTTATGTTGCTAAATGTATCAGTGGTTCTCAAACTTTTTCATGTCAAAGACCACGCAAAAATATGTATTTGGCCATGCGCGGACCCCCCATCTCAAAATATGTTGTTCCAGGGACAGCAGAAGCAAAGATTTGAGTTAAAAATGTATATATATATATTAGATTAAAAGATTTGCACACATTTTCACAATTTCTCCCCTCCCCAAAAAAATAGCACATCTACAAGCTCATAGCGGGGCACTCGGTGCCGCACTATGAGCTTGTAGATCTGCTATTTTTGAATAGCCCAAAGAAATCAAACAATGAACACAGATGTGTTCCCGGTCTTAATGGGTTAAAATAAGTTGAGGATTTCAGATTTAATACCCACATGGAAGCAGATGGTATACATCGGAGCAATAACATTTGTTCCAGGCATTAAGTAACATTAGGCACTGGGTACCCAAATCTGTGCCCAAGCATGAAAGTCTATGATTATCAGCTCCAGTCAAATGAAGAACAACTCTAGCATAGAAATAACTAAATATGGAAATAACAATTACACCAACAATGACATTGACTACTTCCATCCCTGCAGGGCCCAAAGGCAAATGCAAACATCTGTAGCTCTACAAGCAAATGTTTGTCATTAGTATTTGCAAAATCACTTAATTTGGATATTCTTTTGCATGAAAGATAGTTCAAAAACGTCCGGCTGAATATCCTGTTTCAGAGATGGATGTCCTGATGAACCTGGCTGAGTGTGATTGGGTTTCATGTGTTCTGTGGTCACAGCAGGGCTTGTTGTCACGCTCTCTACAGCCGTGTGGAGGAGGAAGAGGAATATGAGGAATATGAAACACATACACAGTGACATCAAGAGTATTTATATTAACCACATTAACCCTGCCAGCTCTATTTTTAACATGTCATTAAAGGCAATCTTTCTTTTTTTCATTCAATTTCTTTTTTTTTTTTTCATAAAAAATCAATTACGATTCTACAAATGTCTTCTAAATCCTAACAGTTTTCTGAAAAACATATGTTTCTATAAAATCAGTGGTTCTCAAACTTTTTCATGTCAAGGACCCACAAAATTATATTTTGCCGTGGACCCGCATCTCAAAATATTGTGTTCCAGGGACCCCCCAGAAGCAAAGATTTGAGTTAGCCTACAAATGTTTGCTTTAAAAAAATATTCAAAGATTTGAAAAAATGTTCAAGACTTTTCAAAAATAGCAGATCAACAAGCTCATAGCGCGGCACTTGGTGCCTCAGACCAAGGACCTCTTAGCTAAGAGACTGATGAAGCAGGGACCCCCACTATATACTGTATAACATTTTTCATAGATTTCATAGATGGCGTCATAAACTTGTTTGACAGCATCAGTGTTACATACATTAATGTTGCTGTATTTTTCCTAATATGTAGGATTCATATTAATGTATATTTTCATTCATTTAACAACTTAAACCCTCAATACATAGTAAACTTGACCTCTGGCTCGGCCTGTTGTTTTTTCCCCCCTTCCACAATTTTTTTGCGAATGTTCCCCACCCCCAATAACACTAAGATTTGGTGGCCCCCCCCCTGTAGTAACTCTGAGCCCCCCTAGGGGGCCTGGACCGCCTGTTGAAGACCCATGCCGTGGCGTCCCTATATTCTATGACAAATATTTGGTGAAAATCACGTGTCTACAAGCTGTAGATTGGCAATTTTCTGCAAAGATATTTAGTGTAGAGGGGACCTATATGGTATATATTCCCCTGGGGGATTCATTATATAGGGTTAGAGTGGTTAAGTGGTTGACTCCTGGATGCTCTCAAGAGCCTATTTTAAACTGAAAAAGTGTTGACACAACGAATGAGTCCATGAGCCTCCCCACTGCTCTGTTGACCTCTCCACAACAACACACACAGACACACACACACACACACACACACACACACACACACACTCCCTCATGTCACATTTACGACTTTCTGAGTCAAATGTGGCTCAGCGCTGATGGGCGTGGTCACGCACAATTGGCAACAATGGTTTGGTTACATGAGACATGGAAATGTTGCCATTCAAATAGTGTGGGATGAGTCATCATGTATTGTTAGTTCATTCTCCTCTCCGCCTCGCTGCTACATTATAACCCAGGGGTTCTCAAACCTTTTCATGTCAAGGACCCCCAAATTGACACTTATTAGCCTGCGGACCCCCATTTGAAAAGATATGCCAGGGACCCCCATAAGAGACCATTTTTAACGCAGTGATTCTCAACCATTTTAATTTCAAGGACCCCCAGTTTGACATACATTAGGCTACGGACCCCCATTTAATGGCATTTCTATCTCGGGGACCCCAATTTATATTGTAAAATCAATGTTAATTTAACTCTGAGAGTTTACAAATGGAACCAAATGGACCCGTTAGGGTCCATTTGGTTCCATTTGTACACTCTCAGAGTTACAGACACATAAGGGTCTATTTGGGGTCCATTTGGTTCCTAACTATGCATCATTTAGCTGGGGACCCCCTGGAACTCCCTCACGGACCCCTGGGGGTCCCCAGACCCCACTTTTACACTATTTTTGTCTGCATCCGTAAATAATTAATTACACTCTCACTCCTAAAACAATGACTTCTAAACACAGACCACGATGGGGCCATGCGTTGCCCGTTTAGTGTGTTTTTTTCACACTTGTCGCTCAGTGCAGTTGGCACGGCTTCTCCTGGCAGGTGTCCTTGGAAACCAAGTCTTTTTAACATCTCAATTAAAGTGTCTCTCACTGCGCGACCACCAATCAATCCACCCCATCCTGAGTATATGCCCATTATCACCATGGCTCCCAATAGTCTAATTATGCCCACTCTCCTGCCATCACAAGGCGCCCCCCCTCCACGCTGCCCCGGCGCGCCCCCCCCCCCCCCCCCCCCCTCATCACAGGGACCTTGGCAGTGCTCACCTCGGCCTGCTTTCGGCCAATCAAGGGGCCAACGTGTGTCATCATTAGGGTTTGGAATAGGCGGCGTGGTGTTGGCCGTCTCTATGGGAAACCTTGATACATAAATGACCATGAGGAGAGACCCTGTCTGTCTGTTAACATACTGTCTGTCTGCTAAACACTGAACCTACTGTCTGTCTGTCCATCACACTCTGTCTGTCTGCCTGTCAGCCCACCTACACCCCCTACAGCCTACAGTGTACATAACTACATATATATATATATATATATATATATATATATATATATATATATATATATATATACGTACCGTAATGTTTTACTTAAGTCAAAGTATCAATACTGCAATGTAGAAGTACTTTGTTACAAGCAAAATGTGCTTGAGTAAAAGTACAAAAGTATTGGTATCAAAATGTACTTAAAGTACCAAAAGTAAAAGTACTAAAATGTTTGAAAATAGCCAAGGTATAAAATAGGGCTAAAGTGGTTAATGTATGTTTTATAATGTAATCATTTATACCTGCAAAGTAACTAGTCATTAAAGTTTTCAAATAATTGTAGTGGAGTAATAGTACAATATTTGCCTCCGAGATGTAGTGGAGATAAAGTATAGACAATTGGAAATGCTCCAGTAAAGTAAAGTACATCAAAATTGTACTTAAGTACAGTACTTGAGTAAATGTATGTCTCTGATGTCTGGAAGAAAGTATCAGTTCATTTATATTTATTGTCTTGGATAAAAAAAAAAGTGTATATATTTCTAAATGAACCACAGATAAAAAAGTACAAGAAAAAAAAGAGGGAGAGAGAGAATCAAAACAAAAGAATAAAATAAGGTCCATGAACTACATCCATAGACAGATGCCAGGTTCAACTTGTAGACCTGGCATTCTACAGTGTGTATAGTTTCAATGTATAGAATTTGTATATACTGTTTAAACTGATGATAGGTTCTTGGTTTAGGCCCTACCTATGATCATACATTACTAGATTAATATGTTTTTGATGTATTACCTCGTGTTATCCTAGACCTGGAACTGTGTCATTTTTTGATTTGAGCTAAAAAGCATTATTTTACACTTTGGGCTATTCAAAAATAGCAGATCTACAAGCTCGTAGCGCGGCACCGCGCTACGAGCTTGTAGATCTGCTATTTTTTGAAAAATCGTGAAAATGTGTGCAAATCTTTGAATATATATATTTTTAAAGCGAACATTTTTAACTCAAATCTTTGCTTCTGGGGGGGTCCCTGGAACAAGATATTTTGATGGGGGTCCGCGGCCAAACACATATAATTTTGGGGGTCCTTGACATGAAAAGGATTGAGCACCACTGATACAGAAACATACGTTTTTCAGAATACTGTTGAGATTTAGGAGACATGAAGGATCACATTCAGGTCTCAATGGGTTAATATACATCGCTCTGGATTCATGCCTACATTGTACATTGTAAATCAGCCCCAAAGAGGCACACAACCCCATGTTGTCCACATTAGACTGTAGGTGCATGATGACGCAGAGACATGACACAGAGGACAAAGTAACACTATTGACCCGCTGTATGAGTCACGTATTCAATACACATTCCACGCAAGAGTAGAGTTGTGAATAAAAGGTCAGAGATAGCGTACTGTCCCTGTAAAAAGACCAGATAGTGGCTACAGTATGAGACAGAGACATCACATAAACTGTATCTACAATGTATATACATCACTTGTGTATCTGCTATTCAGGTTCACAGATTTTTTTTGTCAAATGTTCATCCGTTTTTGCAGAATGTTAGCCTAATCTATTATGACACGCCCAGAATAGGATCGCTACGGTTCATGTGGTTAAGATGAACAGAGACGGAAAGCCATGCATTAGCCTGCTTGGCACCGTGTGGATATACAGGATGTAGAGAGAGTTCCAAATAAACAATATCCAGAGTGTGTGTGTGTGTGTGTGTGTGTGTGTGTGTGTGTGTGTGTGTGTGTGTGTGTGTGTGTGTGTGTGTGTGTGTGTGTGTGTGTGTGTGTGTGTGTGTGTGTGTGTGTGTCTGTGTGCGCGTGCGCGCGCGCGCGCGCGTGTGGTGGCATCCAGCTAGTGGCAATCATTTTCTTGGCTGCTGTAAGGCCAGCAACCAAAATGTGTTTGTTACTGAGTGGGAGATGTACTGTATGTAGTATGGAAAGAGCATTAAGAATCACAACAGAAGGAGAGAGAGGGGGGGGGGGGGGGGGGTGGGGGTATGATTACAGCCACAGTGTAGAGAGAGTTTAGAAGCAACCATCTCCACACACTGCAGCCTCCAGACCGGTGTTGATTTTGACAGCAAATTTTGACAATAGTTTTAGTCATATTTTAGTCATCTGAAATGTTTCCGTTTTTGTCTAGTTTTAATCGACTAAATATCATAAGATTATAGTCGACTAAATCTACAGTTGATTTAGTCGACTAAAATGTATGTTGGCGGTGCCTTGATGGCGTCGTAATGGCTGATTTTACACTTGGTTGCATGCTGAAAATAGACGATCTACAAGCTCACAACGCGTCGCGCTGCGACGCGTTGTGAGCTTGTAGATCTGCTATTTTCAGAGCGCAACACCCGAGTTTTGTTTTAGTTCTGCTGGATCTCTTCTCCACAAGTCCCTCCCTGACATTTTAGTCTAGTTTTTATTTGTTGACGAAATTGTCAATATATTTAGTCTTTATCTAGTTTCTATCAGTGAAAAAAGGTAGTCGACGAACATTTTTCGTCATAGTTTTAGTTGACGAAATCGATATTCCAAAATCATATGATATGATGTTCTCATAATATCCAATGAACACAAAGTACAGTTACATTCTTACAGTTCATAGGAGTCATTTATGTCCTATTTATACGATTGTAATGGATCTGCTGGTGATCAGGGTTCCTTGATGTCAGAAGTATGTATGTATTATTCCTATTTTTATCAAATCTTTTTAGAGCCGTTGTTTCGTAACCACTTAAACACCCAGAACATTTCAGAGAAGGATCAGCATTACACATAAAGCTGGCAGAAACAGAAACAGTGTTTATAGGTATATATACTCTTACAGTGAAGGATAAGGTGTATAGGACAGAGTTTCATAGTGACAAGGCTAAGGGAGCGTGGCACAAACAAAGCCCACCTGCGCCGCATAGAGAGCACAAACAACTATTCAGCCTCATAAATCATGGACCTTGCAGACTGGTAACGTTACGTACACACATTACCTCTTTGGGGGGGGGGGGGGGGGGGGGGGCACAACCAGGACTATTGTTTTTTTACTGAATAAACAGACATGGTGCGGTACAAAACTATCTTACATCTTACAATCCATGTCCCTCTTATTTTTTTTATTTTTTTTAACCCATTAAGACCGGGAGCGCATCTGTGTGTCATTTTTAGATTTCTTTAGCCATAGCAGATCTACAAGCTCATAGCGCGGCACCGAGTGCCGCGCTATGAGCTTGTAGATCTGGATTTTTATTTTATTTTATCGTGAACATTTTTGCAAATCTTTGAATATATGTATATTATAAAAACATACACACATATATATATGCGTATATGTTTTAAAGTGAACATTTTTAACTCAAATCTTTGCATCTGGGGGGTCCCTGGAACAACATAGTTCGACATGGGGGTCCGCGGCCAAATACATATCATTTTGGGGGTCCTTGACATGAAAAAGTTTGAGAACCACTGATTATAGCAACATATGTTCTTTCAAAAAACTGTTTAGGATTTAGATTAGAAGACATTTGTAGAATCCCACCAAAAGCAAAGATTTGAGGTTACGAATGTTTGCTTTAAAAATATATATTCAAAGATTTGCAAAAAAATATTTTTTTTCCAAAAAAATAGCCAAATAAAATCTGAAAATGAGGCACTGATGCGTTCCCGGTCTTAATGCGTTAAATAAATCAATTGAACATTGAATATATACAGCATAATGAGGTGCACATAACCTCACATGTCTCGGCGTGACAGCTATCCTGTGAGTGGTGACAGATTCCGTTGGCCCGGGCCAGAGTCTAGTTAGCCTGAGCCGGGTCGTCTGTGTACGCTGACAGGCACAACATCACTCCACTGGCAGCAGACGCACAACATCATTAAAAGCCCATCCATCTGAGCACACTGTCTGTACCACGAGCCCCATGGGCCACCCTGAATCACTGTGCAATGAGAGAGAGACACAGAGAGCCAGAGAGAGAGAGAGAGAGCCAGAGAGATAGGGTCACAGGCAGCATGGGAGATAGAGAGAGAGATGCACCAAAGAAATGTATAATTATCATTATGATAATTATATTCTAGCTGTGACAGGCAGTCAGTAAATCGAGCATGTGAGTAGACGGATATCTGATGGAAATTAACATATCGCTGTTTTAATATGAACCCTATTCCGTATGGTGAACGTTCGGCATTAACCCATTGAGACCTGAAGCCGATTCTACATGTCTCCTAAATCCCAACAGTTTTCTGAAAAACGTATGTTTCTATATCAGTGGTGCTCAATCTTTTTCATGTCAAGGACCCCCAAAATTATATGTATTTGGCCGCGGACCCCCATCAAAATATTTTGTTCCAGGGACCCCCCAGAAGCAAAGATTTGAGTTAAAAATGTTCGCTTTAAAAATATATATATTCAAAGATTTGCACACATTTTCAAGATTTTTCAAAAATAGCAGATCTACAAGCTTGTAGCGTGGCACTCGGTGCCGCGCTATGAGCTTGTATATCTGCTATTTTTGAATAGCCCAAAGTGTAACATAATGCTTTTTAGCTCAAATCTAAAAATGACACAGATCCAGGTCTTAATGGGTTAAATTGACGATCTACAAGCGTGATGCATCGCAACGGTTCTTTTCGGCACGGAGATTTGTAGAGGGGAAAAAGGAGGGCACCTAGTACAGGGGCCTGGGGGATACCAGTCGGTCATGTATATAGTTAAAAGCGTATGTTGTACTTTAACTGTGTTGTTCTAGCTGTACCTTCTGCATGCTATTTATACAATTCCATGAGTAAAAATTGGCTTTAGTTTTACCAGTTTCACTCTTAAATGCGTCATTAAGTAATGCTTCTAAAGTTATTTGAAAATAATAGGTACGTTTTCTTTGAACAATCATCTTCATTAAACACATTAAAAGCCAATACTGTTCATCAATGTCTATGTGAGACTTTTAATCACACTAATGAATAAACACCCACACACATGCACATCCAACACGTGTGGACGTTTATATCTGTTTATTAATATCTCTGTTCAATAAATCTGTATGCCAACTGTTTTTCTCCCCCAAAAACCTCTCTATAGGCAGCCAGAGCGTACCTACATCTTTTCCCTCATTTAGTATGCCAGGATCTATGAATAGGCTAATGTAGCATACCCTTGTAATCGCATTCAAATAATAATTAATAATAATAGTTATCGCTACATGTTTGATCCCCCAGAATAAGAACGAAATGACTGCAAACACCAAACGTACTGCGGTGAAAATAAAAGAGCCAGTCACTTCCTCACTGACCAATGCATGCCTTTAGTGAGGCCCTGATTGGCGTTCGGCCTGTGACATCACACCCCATGTGGCCTGTGACATCACACCCTTTCTGACTCATGTGGCCTGTGTCAAACCTGGATCCAGCAAGTGCCATGACAACAGATATGGTTTCGTTGTAGAAAACTATTAACGCTTTGGAGATGCGCAGCAGGGTGCAATAACTACCAGAATTTTCATGGGTTATAGCTTAAGCTTTAGCTTTTGTGTCCGGATAGCTCAGTCGGTAGAGCTCTCGCCTTCAGACCAAAAGGTCATGGGTTCGAATCCCGGGCACCGCCAACTCAGCGCATGAGTAGCACGGCTTGGGTGCGGCAAGTCGTGCGGTAATTACTGGGAGCTGAGGATAGGTGTGGCGCTCCACCTCAGCAATCCATCTCCCAGGGGTCTAGCGCATTGTAACAGGGACAGACTCCTGCGTGTTACTCGGCTGATACCGACAATAAGCCTCCTCCCGACCTACTTATTACTTATTACTTATTATAGCTTAAAAAATAAATGAACCAAACAAAATAAAACTGAGTTAAATGAACACATGATTTCATGGTGAACGAGGGAAGAGATATAGTAGAGAGGAGAAGAGAAACGGGGCCAGTTATTTGTCCTCCATTATTGTTTGTCACTAATGATGATTAGGAATACGTACCTAACACTAATTACAAACACACAGTCATAGGAGCAAACACGCTGTATGAACACAGCAGTGTGTATCTAGTAATCAACAACGCAGACTAATTAGTACCTCGCTTATCGCATAATCAACATCACTGTCCAAAGGACTATCATCCAAAAGGACGGTCCGCCTTTAGTCACGTTTGTGAATTAAATAAATAATTGGACCTTTCACATGACAAATGGCGATTCCGCATGGAAAGCCATCATGGAAGTAATTGGTTAATTCCTTACTGTATTACTGTTCTGTCAGGGTATGACTTCATAAGATATATTTCCTGTACGGTACAGTACGTATACGTTCTGCTATATCTTTGTCGTGAAGCCCAGGTTTTCCTGGGTAATGTATAGCGTACGTTGGTGGGTGGCAGGGATAGATGACGTGTGGGAGAACATTAATCATACGCATGCGTTTGCAAAATGTTCCCCTTTTTGTGTCGGTGCGGCTCGGTGCCGCTTCAGTTGTGTTTCCCGGAAGCACACGCACACACGCACACACACACACACACACACACACACACGCACGCACACACACACACACACACACACACACACACACACACACACACACACACACACACACACACACACACACACACACACACACACACACACACGCACACACGCACACACACCAGTGGAGGGGCAAAGAAACGAGGGCAGCGTCATGTGAAGTCAGCAAATGAACATTGAAACGTATTTGGTCTGGCTCAGCAGGAGCGTACCCTGTACTCCATACACCCTGAACTACATATAGCCCTTTACTTACTGTACATACTGTACTGGTTCCCCTCTCTGCTTCACCGTCACCCCACCATGTGTGTGATATATGCCAGCAGTTCTCAACCAGTGGTCCAGGGACCACCAGTGGTCCTTGAGGGGGTTCCAGGTGGTCCCCAGCTAAATGATGGAGAGTTGGTAACCAAATGAACCCTCAGGTAGATCTTTAACTCTTGAGAGCGTAAAATATTTTACGCTCTCAAGAGTTAAATTATTGTTAAACATCAGCATTACTTCATTTACAAGAAGTCTGACACAATTAGAGAATGTAGAAGAATTGTTATATTGATCAACATTGGCCTGTTATCTCTCCTATGAAACCAACATCAACACAGCATGGATGGAATTGTGGACAAAATCTTATCCAACGAGAACAAAATATTCTACGTTTTTAAGCCATTCATTTGATAACTTCCGGCGTCTCCGGAAGGAGACTCAATTGACCTGCATTTGAGTCTTGAGTCTCCTACCTTCTCAGGAATGCGACAAAAACTAAAAGAATCTCCATGAATTCAAGGCTTCATGGGGTGTGTAAATGATAGAAAATAAGTCATTTTTTGGATGAAATACTCCTTTAAGTTTGACTGAGCCCTGCTGGCCAACACCATGGCAACACAATAAATGAAGAAAAAACCAAAAATAACAAAGTACACATGTTTTTGAAGACTGGGTCATAGATATCGCGAGACAAGTTTCATGTCATGGCATTATGACATTGTGTTGAAAATAGTCAAGATCTTATTTGAGCACATTTTAAGCGCATCCTATGTTGGTCTGTGTGTGTGTGTGTGTGTGTGTGTGTGTGTGTGTGTGTGTGTGTGTGAGACTGCGCGCTGACCTACCAGATCCTACAAGGACATCTGGGTTTCCCAGGGTAACAGCTGCAGTGAAATCCTCCCCTCTGAACTCAGCATCACCTTGCCAGTTCACAAACTTCTGCTGCTGTGTCTGAAAACAGAACCATAACATTATAAAAACAAAACAAAAGTAAATCTCATCAAATGGCGGTTCGTGGCTCAAATGCCGAATAAATAATGGATCTTGATATGAAAATGGTTGAAAACCACTGATATATGCAATATATCTATCAAAAAAAGGAATTTAAAAACTTCCAAAAAGGTAGCACATCCAAAAATGTCAATTAAATGGAGGACAAATTACTCACATTTCCACTTTTTTATTGACACACCAATAAAGTGAACGGTTACGCGTTTCGGCTATGAGCCTTCCTCAGAGCATATGCAATACTAGAGTTTCGGGGGGCACGGGGCCCAGCGTGGGTGCGTGTATATTGGGGTACCCAAATCGCCGGAGTAAAAGTGTCCAAAAAGAAAAAAGAAAAAAAAGAAAAAAAAATTGGAAAAAATGTTAATAGTGATTGTTACTTTGGTGGTCCGCGGACCCCCTGGTGGTCCGCCGACCCCTGTGAGTGTTGGGACCCCCGGGGACCCCCCTGGAACATGGCGGACCCCTTCGGCAGTGTTTTTTTTTTTCATGCACGGTTTGCTTGTTTCTGTCACTTGTTTTTTAAAACCTGGCAGCAAACTTGGCAACCCGACTGACATCACTGACCTATCCTTGGTATTTGTACTTCCGGGTTGCATAATGATGACATCACTGTCGAGTCCTGTGGTGTCATGAACCTAGGCAGGTTTGTTTACCAGCTTAGCCTGGGCAGCGTGCTGTGCTGTGGCGGTGGCTGTTTGTTTTTGTGTTTGGGATGAACATGGCACGTGAAGGACGGACATATTGTGATCGAGACATGAGTGAAGTGAAAGTAACGGCCTGGGTGGAACAAAGGAGGTACGTAAGAAGGGGGGGGGGGTTGAAGCAAAGGAGCTGTGTGTGTGCTGTTGTGGAGGACATGGGCAGAGTGCAATGGCGGCCGCTCGTGTTGTTTCGGCGAAACCCGTCGCCGTGCGGTGTCGGTGGTGTGCACGGTAAACGGTACGAAGCTGCCTCCCCTTCCGTTTTGTCCGACATTTGGTGAGTAGAATTAATTATGTTGCGCGGTGGAAAAGGTGTAGTGAGCAATGAGAGGTCCCCTACGCGACGCGTAAATTCAGCGCGGCCGCCGTGGCGAGTCAGTTGGCGACATGTGGTCTGGCGGTGCGTTGTTTATTCGATAACAGAGCTGTGGGGTGTCGCACCCAGGGTGCGGAAGTTGCTCGCCATTTATATAGTTAGATATCATACCATGGAGTCGCGTGCCGAAAAGAGCAGATCTACGCGTTTGTGAGCTTATAGATCGACTATTTTCGTCTACACTGTATATGTTACAGACAGTACATGTGAGAAACAAGCACAAGTGAGACAAACGGAACGGGAAGCGCCCGTTTTTTCCGGCACGGGACGCCAGGCCTTCCAAGGGAAACGAAACGGCCGTCGGGGCCCCGGGCCAGCGATCGACGGGCTCGGTCCAGGGGCCTTCATTTTTTCAGCCGGGGCCGCCCGTACTCTCGCCCGCCCCACCCCCCCCCCCCCCCCCCAAGTCTCATCCCTTCCCGTTCGGCGAGGCGACCTGCATGGGGAACTCCTTATATGGTTATGGCTGAGTCATAGTGACATTTGATATAGGATGATTAGTTGTGTAGGTTAGAGTTCACGCCACATGAGAGCAACATGGTGTAGTTGCTCTAAACTAAAGGCAACACATAGTTGTGTGAAGACACTAACATATACATAGATGGGGTTTGATATGTAATCAAGCATGACATGATTTAATAGCCAGTGATTGATGATTAATAATCACATAATTGTTAGCGTGTGAGATGAATTAAGAGACAAGGCCGCTAATTGCTTGCCTCCGCTTGTCTGATTTATACTTAGTTTGTCACCGGTGTAGTGCAGCACAAAATCACGTTGCCACATCAATGGTGCAGGAAGCGTGCAGGTCCTCAAACAGCGGCTATTATCATTCATGAGCGCAAGTTCTGACGTTATACCACAGCGGTTCTGAAGCATGGACACTGTCAGCCTTTCTCTCTAACTCTCTCTCTCTTTCTTGCATGTCACTTTCTCCTTCCTCTGATCTGAAATATTCATCGCTCATCCCTTCATATTTTCAGACCCATGCGAAGGCTCCCAGAGGAGAGATGGGTAAAGATCACTCCTCATCATAAACCTGGCCTTATTTCCCCAAAGGTGTTCTTTCTCGCCGAGGAAAGAAAAAAAAATACAAACAAACAAACAAGAAAAAACCTGAAGTTGCTGAATAGGGAAAGCTACGTGTGCTGTACTGTATACAGGCCTCAGAGAGAAGAACAGAGAGACAAAGAAAGGGAGGGAGGGAGGGAGGGAAAGGCAGAGAGCGAAAGAGTCAGAGAGAGTGAGAGAGAGATAGGAAAGGAAAGAGGATAGGCTTTGTCATCATGCTGTCTGTAAGGTGTCATTTATACTTCATGGTACGGCAGTGATCCTTGCTGAAAATAACAGACTTTCAATGGCAGGATTCACATTTCATTTTCATTCAGCGGTTCTGCTGAATGAAAATGAAAAGTGAATTCTGGGACTGGGAGGGTTTACTATATAGGCTACAGATGGGTGGGCCGCGAAAGATTAAAAAAAGAATTCAAGTAGGCCCTGAAAAGTTGCAGTAGGCCCATCAGTCACCTCCACTCAGCTTCCATCTCATCCTACCCGTCCTGCTTCCATCTCATCCTACCCGTCCTGCTCCCATCTCATCCTACCCGTCCTGCTCCCATCTCATCCTACCCGTCCTGCTTCCATCTCATCCTACCCGTCCTGCTCCCATCTCATCCTACCCGTCCTGCTCCCATCTCATCCTACCCGTCCTGCTCCCATCTCATCCTACCCGTCCTGCTTCCGTCTCATCCTACCCGTCCTGCTCCCATCTCATCCTACCCGTCCTGCTCCCATCTCATCCTACCCGTCCTGCTTCCATCTCATCCTACCCGTCCTGCTCCCATCTCATCCTACCCGTCCTGCTTCCGTCTCATCCTACCCGTCCTGTAACAGCCCCGTAGGGCCTGTCATCAGCTCTCATTAACCCATTAACACATTGACTGCCTAGATCGAATTAATTCGATATTAGCAAAAAAATAATTTTTCAAAAAAAATTCAAATTTTTTTTTTTTTTTTTTTTACTTTTTTTTTTTTCTTTTGGACCCAAAGACCAAGGAGATATGAATTTTCGAAGATCTTTACTCTCATCCACTTCCTTGTTAACTTAAAACTTTAAAATTTTGTATCTCGGCTCTTGAGTACTTTTTTTTTCCCATTGAAAAATCTCTGGCATGAATAACAGAGATTTTGAAAATAATTCTGGCAGTCAATGTGTTAAGACCGGGAACGCATCTGGGTCATTTTCAGATTTCTTTGGCTATTGACAAAAATAGCAGATCTACAAGCTCATAGCGCTATGTAGATCTGCTTTTTTTTTTATAGAGAATTATTTTGCAAATCTTTGAATATATACACATTAACTCAAATCTTTGTTTCTGGGGGTCCCTGGAACAAAATATTTTGAGATGGGGGGTTTCGTGACCAAATACATGTTGGAGGTCCTTGACATGAAAAAAGTTTGAGAACCACTGATATTATAGCAACATACGTTTTTTTTCAAACTTTTGTATTTAAGATTTAGAAGACATTTGTAGAATCCCAGAAACAAAGATTTGATTTACAAATGTTCACTTTAAAAGATTTTTAATGTTCAAGATAAAAAAAAAATACAGGTCTACAAACTCATACTGCAGCACTCGGTGCCGCAGTATGAGCTTGTATATCTGCTATTTTTGAATAGACGAAGTATGACATAATGGTATACAAAAAAACATAATCTAAAATGACACAGTATGCGTTCCCGGTCTAAACGAGTTAAAAGGAAAAAGAAGCATGGATTGTGTAATCCACCTCGTTTATGGCTCTGCTGTATTCTCATTTTAGGAGACGATTTGGTGTGATATGGCTCATCAAGAGCAGGGAATGGATGACAGGTTGTGAGGCAGAGAGGCAGATAGAGGCTCCTCTGCTGAACGCTGAAGCCTGATTCATACTTCTTTGTGCGCGCCGTGGCGCATAGGAAATGGCTGATCTAAAAGCTCACAACGTGTTAAGTAGTGCTGATTTCGTCGACTAAAACTATGACGAAAAATGTTTGTCGACTGCCCTTTTACGAAAACTAAATAAAAACTAAGATATGACGACTAAAACTAAGACTAAATATATTCGTCAACAAATAAAAACTAGTGGATCTAGTGGAGAAGAGATCCAGTAGAGCTAAAAGACAAGTCATTTTATGTTTGGTTGCACTCTGAAAATAGCAGATCTACAAGCTCACAACGCGTCGCAGCGCGACGCGTTGTGAGCTTGTAGATCTGCTATTTTCAACATGCAACCAAGTGTAAAATCAGCCATTATGACGCCATGAAGGCACCGCCAACATACATTTTAGTCGACTAAATCTACAGTTTAGTCGACTATAATCTTATGATATTTAGTTGACTAAAACTAGACTAAAACTAAAACATCTCAGATGACTAAAATGTGACTAAAACTAAATGGAATTTGATTCAAAAGACTATGACTAAAACTAAATTAAAATTTGCTGTCAAAATCAACACTAGTCTTAAGGTTAAGACATGCTGTGTTGTAACGCTTGTAGATCAGCTATTTCTATGGGCGGCGCGCACGACATAACCCCAAGTACACATCAGGCATGAGGGTATAGTCGGACATAATTTGTACCGCATGAGCTCCTTGTGTTGTTGAAGATGCTGTCTGAGAGACCAGTGTATTTTCGGCCTATGTGGCCGTGTGTTCAACTGAGTTTACTCTCTGTGTGTGTGTGTGTGTGTGTGTGTGTGTGTGTGTGTGTGTGTGTGTGTGTGTGTGTGTGTGTGGCGGAGGCAGCCAGGCAATATGGAGGTGTCAGGGTATCAAAGCCGCGGGAGCTGATTATCAGGAACAAATCAATCACACGGTATAAGTGCCTCATTGGAAACTTCTCGCCCGACACCTCTGGCTCTGTCAATCCCACTCTTCATCTTCTCACTTCACGGCCTGTCATCCTCACCTCCTGTGTCTTCTCATCGCACTTCCCCCCCCCGTTCCCCCCCATTCCCCCCCCATTCCCGTGGTGAATTATTCATCTCTGCTCTGAGTCTCTCTGAGGGATAGTACATAAAAACGTGTGTGAGAACGCTGAGCGTCACTCAGTGATCACCATGAGAGTTAGGTAAAGTAAAATAAACAAACTAACTTCCAGTCAACAAGAATAGACTAGAGGGAGTATTTACTTGTCCCCATTGGAGGGGACAAGTAAACAAGTACATATTTGTTCTACCTTCACCCAGCAGATGGCTGCTGTGGTGGCACTGATGAGTGCACTGGTTAGGGCATACATGGGCAACTGGCGGCCCGGGGCCACATGCGCCCCCCACCTTCACTTAATGCGGCCCACAGGTTAATATCAGAATATTGATATATTCTGATTCTGAATACTGATATATTTCAGCTGTTACAATTCCAAACATGCAAACATGCCCAGCTTTAATTACTTCAGTCTACAGTATATTAGTAGCTTAAATGACTAGTTAAAGTTAACATAAGTATAACTAAATGCATTTGAAATTAAATAAAAATGTTACTTTTCAGGATTCCAATTCAAAAATAGGAAAAACAAATTCAGTATTGCAATTCAAAAGTAGCAAAAATAGCAGATCTACAAGCTCAAAATGCGTCGCAGTGCGATGTGTTTTGAGCTTGTTGATCTGCTATTTTGCTACTTTTGTGTGACATAGAATGGCAATTTGCGAAAAAAAATCTGTAAAATACAGAGATAAGAGGTGTCTGCCCGACAGTATGTGCAATGTGGCCCTCTGCAGTGATTGTGGAAATATAGTGGCCCCTACATCATCAAAGTTGCATCACCCCTGGGTTAGGGGCACAGTGTCTTGCTCAGGAACATAGACTGGGCAATTAAGCAGAGGGTCGAACCAGCAACCTTCAGATTCCCAAATATCAGTTATACCGTATTTGAAATAATCTACTTTCAGGCAGTGGTTGAAAGTAAGTAAGTGCATGTACTCAAGTACAATTTTGAGTTACTTACTTTACTAGAGTATTTCCAATTTGTAATAATTTTTACTTATACTCCACTACATCTCAGAGGCAAAAATTGTACTTTTACTCCACTACAATTATTTGAAAACTTGAGTTACTAGTTACTTTGTAGATATAAATGAATATTAATTATAAAACATACATTAACCACTTTCACCCTATTTTATACATCTACAATCTACAGATCTACAAGCTCACAACACGTCGCATCGCGACGTGTTGTGAGCTCGTAGATATGCTATTTTCAAACATTAGTACTTTCACTTTTGGTACTTTAAGTATATTTTGATGCCAATACTTTTTGTACTTTTACTCAAGTTTGTTTTAAACATTTTGAACACAGGCGTTTTTCCTTGTTACATAGTATTATTTATATTGTGGTATTGCTACTTTTACTAAAATATCCGAGTACATCTTCCAGGTGAACTTGTTTCAGTTTTATACTACTTGCTACAATGTATCCAGTGAACTCAATCAGTAGGACCTATATTGAAGACATAGATGAATGAAATGGAAGGTAAACTGAAGTCTGGTGGGTTTTAAATCTCATATTAGATCCTAGTTGCCACAGAGTAGCTCTAAAAGTCTGACTTAACCCAAGTCTAATCATGAAGTCACGCCCACTGTTTGTTTCATCCTGCTTTTACTACCAGATGAGTGGAGCGCCGCGCGGGTCGGGGCATCAACCTTCCAACGGACCCTTTGCTATTAAATACTGACGGAGAAATACAGCAATCTGGCCTCTTCTCTCTCTGTGAGCCCAGTTCCAACCGCCTGAGACTTTAAACCTTTGAGACCGGGTAGGGTACGCATCAGTGTCATTTTTTGATTTCTTTGGGTTATTCAAAAATAGCAGATCTACAAGCTCATGGCGCGGCACCGAGTGCCGCGCCATGAGCTTGTAGATCTGCTATTTTTTGAAACATCCTGAAATTGTGCGCAAATCTTTGAATATATATATATTTTTTAAGTGAACATTTGTAACTCAAATCTTGGCTTCTGGGGGGATTCTACTAATGTCTTCTAAATCTTCCAAATACATTTTTTTTCCCCAAATATCTCAAAACATTCTCAAACTTTTTCATGTCAAGGACCCCCACAATTATATGCATTTGGTCGCGGACCCCCCCCATCTAAAAATATTTTGTTCCAGGGGCCCCCCACGAAAAAAAGATTTGAGTTACAAAATGTTCGCTTGAAAAATTTATATATACTCAAATATTTGCAAAAAAAAATCACGATTTTTCAAAAATAGCCAAATAAATGTTAAAGTGACACAGATGCGTTCCCGGTGTTAATGAGTTAAACCGGTAGAGAGAAAAAAGCAAACAAAGTATTAATCACAAACACAGTTTGACCCTCAGGTCTGCTATCAGGTGAGCTGCAGGTGGAGGGAGCTCAGGGGCTCTAACACGGCCCCATGCCGCCTGCCTGCCTGCCCGCTCCGCTACGCTCCCCAGGGGACCGGGGGAATAATCTGTCATTAACTGGCAGTGGCGTATAAAGTAACTAAATGTACTCAATGTACTCAAGTACTGAACTTAAGTACAATTGTGAGGTTGTTGTTTGTATAGTTTTTTTTACTTTACTGGAGTATTTTCAGTACTCAGTACTTTTACTCCACATCTCAAAGGCAAATATTGTACTTTTTTACTTGACAGCTTCAGTTACTACTTACTTTTGATAATTGATACAAAACATAATATATTATATTAACCGCTTAAGCCATGTTATACTTTAGGCTATTTAAAAACAGCAGATCTACAAGCTCACAATGCGACGCATTGTGAGCTTGTAGATCTGCTGTTTTCAAAAGATTTGTATACATTATGAACTTGTGAAACGGGACATTCTGCACCAAGGTGTACCTGTACTTTTGGTACTTTAACCCATTAAGACTGGGAACGCATCTGTGTGTCATTTTGAGATGTCTTGGGCTATTCAAAAATAGCAGATATACAAGCTCATAGCGCGGCACCGAGTGCCACGCTATGAGCTTGTAGATCTGCTATTTTTGAAAAATTGAGAAAATTCGTGGCAAAATCTTGGATTATATATTTTTTAAAGCGAACATTTGTAAAATATTTAGTTCCAGGAAACCTTCAGAAACAAAGATTAGATTTACAGATGTCCGCCAAAAAAAAAAAAATATATATATATATATATATATTTGCACAACTTTTCATGATTTTTCTAAAATAGTAGATCTACAAGCTCATAGCGCGGCACTCGGTGCCGCGCTATGAGCTTGTACATCTGCTATTTAAAATGCCGTTCCCGGTCTTAAAGGGTTAAGTAAATTTTTAAGCCAATACTTTTGTACTTGAATTCAAGTACATTTTGATCACCAGACTTTTACTTTGTAACAGAGTATTTCTACAGTATTGATACTTTTACTCTTAAGCAAAAGATGCCGGTACTTTTTCCAGCACTGACTGCTGTCCCCCATGCCGGCTGCCCCCCCCTGCCCGCTCCCTCCCCAGGGGAGGAGGGAATAATCAGTCATTAACTTGGTGCAGCAGCAGAGCGCCGCGTCCCAGAGAGGATCAATAGGCCAGGGTAATTAAAGAGGTGGCTGGGGAGGGAGGGGAGGGAGGGGAGGGGGGGGCATGATGCCGGTAAATGCACCGCAGCCACGAGATCCCTGTAGCCAGAGTGACTACACGACTGACACTGAGAACACACACCACTGACCACACACCTAGAAGAGAAACACACACACACACACACACACACGTGTGCTCGCACCCGTGCACGCCGTGGGCACACAGACACACACATCGCCCCCGTGCACGTGGGCACATGCACACACACACACACACTTCACATCACACCCGTGCGCGGGCACATGCACACACACAGGCACACACACACTGCACCCGTGCGTGTGGGCACATGCACACACACAAGCACGCAGGCACACACACACACACACACACTTACAGTACATACGGAAGGAAGGCGACTGACCACACATGAGAAACATGAAATACACACACACACACACACACACACACACACACAAACACACACACACACACACATACACACACACACACAGAGTACACATTCATGCGGAGGGAAGGCGGACTGACCACACACATGATAAATAGGGACATGTATTTTGCATTTCCGCACACATATAATCCATAAGCACACACAGACACAAATAACACTAAAAACACACACACACACACACACACACACACACACACAGTATATAAATGTACAGTTCTGTAAAAAATAAACGGCTAGTTACTGTCCCACCATATCATGTGCTTGCGCACACACACACACACACACACACACACACACACACACACACACACACACACACACACACACACACACACACACACACACACACACACACACACACACACACACACACACACACACACACACACACACACACACTGTGTTTTGTAAGACGTCCTCTGCTAACGTGGGGTGTAAATTGTCATAATTGACAGTGATTGCAGTGATTAAGTAGCTGTGGTCGTACTAAGCAGTGGGCTGTGTATTCATTATGTATACTTTGGTGTCGTCCTCACAGAGACAAACATCTATTGAGCCGTCAGGCCACATGGAGATTTAATTTATCTCAGCCGCTTTGTGACGAATACTTTGACAAAGGTTTTAGCAAGAAGTTAACCCATTGAGACCTGGAACTGTCTCATTTTTAGATTTGAGCTAAAAAGCATTATTTTACACTTTGGGCTACTCAAAAATAGCAGATCTACAAGCTCATAGCGCGGCACCGAGTGCCGCGCTACGAGCTTGTAGATCTGCTATTTTTGAAAAATCGTGAAAATGTGTGCAAATCTTTGAATATATATATTTTTAAAGCGAACATTTTTAACTCAAATCTTTGCTTCTGGGGGGTCCCTGGAACAACATATTTTGATGGGGGTCCGCGGTCAAATACATATCATTCTGGGGGTCCTTGACATGAAAAAGATTGAGCACCACTGATATAGAAATATACGTTTTTCAGAAAACTGTTGAGATTTAGGAGACGTGTAGAATCAGCTTCAGGTCTCAATGGGTTAATCTGCATAGGAGCTATTTAACTCAAATAGATTTTCACGTCTCTATATATAACCCAATAGGTGGGAGGATGGATTTAAAGCTACAGTCCTTAAGTTTTATGTGCGACGGTGAGAGAGGTAATTGTAAACTGTAAAAACACCCAGGATTCTAATCCGGGGATTTGAAGTCACAGTAATTGCGTGAGAAAAAAAAAAACCCAAACATCCACCACTCCTCCATGAGGGAATCCCTGCTCCACTGTCCATGGGGGGAGATACTGGGATTATGAGCTCCAGGTAGGGCTACCTGTCAACCACTGCAGATGTACAAGTTCTATTGTTGCTGCCTGTCGGAGCAGAAACCTCTCATCTCAGTATTCTAACTTTAAGTGTTTTTTCATAAATTAAAGCCCTACTCCTCCCTGATCATACTACGTCCCAGTGAGCCATAGTCGGCTATCAGACCTCTGTCTAAAACCGGGTTATAACTGGTCTAAAAGTGAACGTTTTTTCAACGTCTATTCTTAGCCCAAGACGTTGATTAGATGTATACTGTATATTCTAGACGTCATTTCAACGGCTATAATATAGGCTTAAAAAACAGCTAATCAACGTCTAGGCCAGGGGTGATGCAACTTTGATGATGGAGAGGGCCACTATATTTCCACACTCACTCCAGAGGGACACATTGCATTATACTGTCGGGCAGACACCTCTTATCTCTGTATTTTAACTTTTGGTAAATTAATGCCGTACTTAATGCCATTCTTTGTCACACAAAAGTAGCAAAAATAGCCGACGCGCTTTGAGCTTATAGATCTGCTATTTTTGCTATTTTTGAATTGGAATCCTGATTTGTTTTGTGCTATTTTTTAATTGGAATCCTGAAAAGTAACATTTTTATTTAATTTCAAATACATTTAGTTATACTTATGTTAACTTTATTAACTTAAAAATAAATACATTGGACATAAATACAATAGAATTTTTATACTAGTCATTAAGCTACTAATATAGACTGAAGTAATTAAAGAGGGTCATGTTTACATGTTAGGAATCATAACAGCTGAAATCAATAATATGTCAGTATTCTGATATTAACCTATGGGCCGCATTAAGTGAAGGTGGGGGCCGCATGTGGGCCCCGGGGCACCAGTTGCCCATGTACTGTATGGTATAGGCTAAGAATAGACGTTGAAAAAACGTTCACTTTTAGACCAGTTATAACCCGGATCTGCTACTTTTGATATGTTTTTATTTGAATCAAGAAAAGTAATAGTTTTGGACATAATATGAGGTTTAAACCCGACAGAGACCATATTCTATTTCTCTACCATAAAATAAGTTGCGGTTTCAGCTTTAACCTTTAAAATAAAGTATACAGTATATAGGGTTTAAACCATTCAATCCGGGAACACATTTTAGATTTGTTTGGCTATTCAAAAAATAGCAGATCTACAAGCTCATATAGGCTATGAGCTTGTAGATCTGATATTTTTTAAACAATCGTGAACATCTGTGCAAATCTTTGAATATGTATATTTTTGAAGCAAACATTTTGTAAAATATTTTGCTCCATGGAACCTCCAGAAGCAAAGATTTGAGTTACAAATGTTCACTTTAAAAAAAAATATATATATATATATATTAAAATATTTGCACACATTTTCATGATTTTATTTTCAAAAATAGCAGATCTACAAGCTCATAGCGCGGCACTCTTTTGAATAGCCAAAGAAATCTAAAAAATGACACACAGATGCGTTCCCGGTCTTAAAGGGCTAAAGTGTCTCAAAAACAAAACAAACGTACATTTTCAGCAGCATCCCCCGTTCACCCCACACAGTGATCTGCTCTCCAAACTAAAATGCTCAAAGTGCAGTAAATGGATTGTAAAATCACCTTTCAAGTGACTGGCGGTACATTTCATCAGGGGTTCCATACCGATGATGAATAATTAACACATTTAACACGTCTGTGTTGACGTATCATTTTCCAGAGGGTCATTAACACACATACTGCAGTGTCAGAGGTGACAGAACAAGCAATTCATCACCCACCACCAGTCAATCATCGTGTTATGTTATCTTGGGAAAAACTGCGTTTCAGGTGAATTATGAATATACTGTACAACCACCGGACACTGGAGACTAAACTAAACAACAAAACAAAAAGATCTAATCATTGAATTTATGAACGACTGCTCAGATAATATTACTGCTTTAAATCACGCTTTGTATTTGGTGTTTCTGTGTTTGGGCGGCCATCATTTTATATCGTCTTTGTAATAGCATAATATATAATAATTACATGCTTTTGTTGTGCAATATGAGACAAACTAAGATTCACTTAGATTTGACGAATGTGTGCATATAGACTCTAGCTCTATTTTGGCGCGCACGCACACACACGCACGCACGCACGCACGCAACACACACACACACACACACACACACACACACACACACACACACACACACACACACACACACACACACACACACACACACACACACACACACACACACACACACACACACACACACACACACACACACACAGTATTTTCGGACAGACAAACCTGTTTTGTTTTTAATTCGTATTTTACTGTTCATGTAAATGTTGTTCTCTAAGTTTGTGTTCACCAACATTGATTATGTTCTACAGCATTGTATGATTTGTATTGCGATGTTTTTTTTTGCCTGGAACCCAGGAAGAATATAGTCTCCACTAAGGTGTAGACTAATGGGATCCTTAATGTAGCTGCCACAGGTTCAACAAATGTCCACGCATCATACAGATGTCTTTTCTGGTATTTTATTTACATAATGGCTTCTCCAAACTCCTCCAAACAGTCACCATTAAGACACCGTGAAAACTATAAAAGAAATAAAACATACATTTGTTCAGTTATTGATTCCATAGTCATTGTGAAGCAGTCTTCTTGATTATTAAGTCCACACAGGTGCATCCAATTATTGGCATGTTACACTGAAGTCTCTCAACAAAGTTTAACGTGTAAATTACAACACACACAACCAATAAACACAAAGAAAGGCACAGAATGCAATAACATTTACCGTGTGCGCCTCTTGAACCTTGTGCAGAACTGTAGCAATATTATATCTCTCTCTGGAGTTTCTCACAGACCCGACCTCTCGGTGTCAGCTCTGCTTGCATCTGACTTGATTGACAAGCTTCACTCTGACCATGTGACTCTGCCCAATTTACCGTAACCCTCTAAACAATGGGCACAGCATTTTTTACCTTAAATCTTGTACTATAAACCCTTTTTAATATATTTATTGTAACTTTTAGTACTAATTATTCATAATGAAATGAATCTTTTAACCCAGTGTGTACATGAACTTTATATAAACAAAACATATTTATAATTATAACTGAAACCACTGTCTCTCCTTCTGGGACAGTTACACTTAATGAACAATAAACAAACTATAAACACAGTAAATGAAATTTAAACCGAAACAAACAAACTGAAGCGCATGAACAATTTCAACACAGATTTAAAAACTTTGCTTGGAGGAAAAAGGTGGAAAGATCCTCTGTGGATTTGTGTAATTAAAGATTATCAGATGGGGGGTAAGAGATACATCCAAGTAAAATAATAAGAAGGAAGGAGTAAACAGGAAAGTGAGGTATAGGGAGATTTAGGCCCTAATAAACAGATCGTTTGTGTGTGTGTGTGTGTGTGCTGACAGACAGAGAGTGGGTATGCAGGCCAACTCCGGCCAAAAAGATAATAAGTACTTACAGTCGGGACAGGGCAGGGTTCTTCTGAAACAGTAACTCTGGAAGTTGCAGAATCTGATTTCGGTTCAGACGCCTGGAAGCAGGGAAAACATACAACATACAACCAGTGAGTGATACTGTGAGTGTGCGTGTACACGGCATGCACAATCACACCAGCAGAAATGTGCACACTCATACACACTCACACACACTCATACACACACATACACACTCATACACACTCATACACACTCACACACACTCATACACACTCATACACACTCATACACACTCAAACACAAACAGCCACTTCATGCTCTAAATCTCTAAAGACATCAGACGCAGAACAACTCAAATGTCTGGACTGTATATCATCTATTGGGTGAGAAAATGATGTGTCCGCAACTATTACTTTTCAGGAAATTGAAAAAAATAACTTGTGTTCCAATAGATCACAGGATCAATAGATAGTTATTAATGTATGAAGTCACAAGTTCATTGATAACACTTTTTATTGGTTCAATATTTATAACCTACAGACACTTACAATTCAATTTTCAAAATATTTCAAACATAATGAAAATATCAGATCTATAATCTCACAAAGCATGGCAATGCGACACGCTGTGAGCTTTGTAGAAAATTTAGCTATTTTTGCTCAACATTCATACGACGAAGTGGGGCGTTAATTTGTGGGGGAAAAAACATAAAAAGATGAAATAAGGAGGTTTCTGCGGTTACTGTGTGACTGGTGGCCTCTTGCTGCTGTTGCAGAGGTTTCTGCCTCCTGTATCTGTATTATAACATCGCTGTCGGGCAGACATCTCTTATCTCTGTATTTTAACATTGTGTGTTTTTTCATAAATGAACGGCCTACTACTTGATCATACTACAGCAGGGGTCTTCAACAGGGGGTCCGGGACCCCTAGGGGGTCCTCAGAGTTACTACAGGGGTCCGCCAAATCTTTGTGTGATATGATTTTTTTTACCGTAACCACTTGAACCCTAGCATCCCTATTCTGAGGAGAACTTTAGCCAAAAATAGCAGATCTACAACTAAACCAAAAAAGTTGAATCTGAAACACAATTTTATACAATATAGAGGGGGGTCCCTGATTCATCTCTCTCTCAGCTAGGGGGTCCTTGGCCTGAAAACATTGAAGACCCCTTTACTACAGTGTCACACAAAAACATTTAAAAAACTGTGGCGCGTTTTGAGCTTGTAGATCTGCTACTTTTGCTGTTTTTGAATTTGAATCCTGAAAAGTAACAGTTTAGGACATATGAGGCATGACATAGAGACATTCAGGGTGCTTCTTGAGGACACACTACATAGAGACATTCAGGGTGCTTCTTGAGGACACACTACATAGAGACATTCAGGGTGCTTCTTGAGGACACACTACATAGAGACATTCAGGGTGCTTCTTGAGGACACACTACATAGAGACATTCAGGGTGCTTCTTGAGGACACACTACATAGAGACATTCAGGGTGCTTCTTGAGGACACACTACATAGAGACATTCAGGGTGCTTCTTGAGGACACACTACATAGACATTCAGGGTGCTTCTTGAGGACACACTACATAGAGACATTCAGGGTGCTTCTTGAGGACACACTACATAGAGACATTCAGGGTGCTTCTTGAGGACACACTACATAGAGACATTCAGGGTGCTTCTTGAGGACACACTACATAGAGACATTCAGGGTGCTTCTTGAGGACACACTACATAGAGACATTCAGGGTGCTTCTTGAGGACACACTACATAGAGACATTCAGGGTGCTTCTTGAGGACACACTACATAGAGACATTCAGGGTGCTTCTTGAGGACACACTACATAGAGACATTCAGGGTGCTTCTAGAGGACACACTACATAGAGACATTCAGGGTGCTTCTTGAGGACACACTACATAGAGACATTCAGGGTGCTTCTTGAGGACACACTACATAGAGACATTCAGGGTGCTTCTTGAGGACACACTACATAGAGACATTCAGGGTGCTTCTTGAGGACACACTACATAGAGACATTCAGGGTGCTTCTAGAGGACACACTACATAGAGACATTCAGGGTGCTTCTTGAGGACACACTACATAGAGACATTCAGGGTGCTTCTTGAGGACACACTACATAGAGACATTCAGGGTGCTTCTTGAGGACACACTACATAGAGACATTCAGGGTGCTTCTTGAGGACACACTACATAGAGACATTCAGGGTGCTTCTTGAGGACACACTACATAGAGACATTCAGGGTGCTTCTTGAGGACACACTACATAGAGACATTCAGGGTGCTTCTTGAGGACACACTACATAGAGACATTCAGGGTGCTTCTTGAGGACACACTACATAGAGACATTCAGGGTGCTTCTTGAGGACACACTACATAGAGACATTCAGGGTGCTTCTTGAGGACACACTACATAGAGACATTCAGGGTGCTTCTTGAGGACACACTACATAGAGACATTCAGGGTGCTTCTTGAGGACACACTACATAGAGACATTCAGGGTGCTTCTTGAGGACACACTACTTAGTGACTGCACCTGTTTCATGTAACGCTGTTTATTTGCATCTGATTTTTAAATCTCTGTGTTGTTATCCATGTCGTCACTCTATTGTCTGATTCACCACCTTTTGTGATTATTTTGATGTTGTTTTATGCTTCTGCTTTTCTTTTTTGCTTCATTGTTGAATTAGTTGTGACACTGTCACTGTAATGTGATTCAAATGTTTGTTATCAGGACGTCCTTGAAAAAGAGAGCTTTGCTCTCAATGGGTTTTCCTGAATAAATAAAGGAAAAATAAAGAAAGAAAAGAAAGATTTCAACCACAGCTCCTTTAGGACTCTTTGATTGTCATTACGGGGCCAGGCTTCCAGCATGGACCCGTATTGTTATTCGCATTATTCCATTTCTTCTTCTTCTTCTGCCGTTTTTGCCAGTTCTGGCTGAACCGTGCATACGCTTTTTATGAAACTCGGCCATATGATAGATGGTCATGAAAAACGATCAAAAAATAAATCTCACAATCTTTCGTCAAAAGGTGGCGCTATAGCACTCAGTTGAAAATGCCAACTTTGAACAGGTACAACTCATGCCCTGTTTTACCTACAGCCATAAAACTTCAATACACACATGCGTCTCCTCATGATGAACAACTTTCACGCTCTGACTTTTGACCTCTGACCCTTAGATCTCCCACCATTTCGAATTATATCTCCTCCTGGGATTTTTGAGTAATCTGCACGAAACTTTTTACACATGAACTTTGGACCTATACCAAAAAACGTTTGCAAAATATCTTCCATAAGTGAAAAAATGAAGCTTTAATGAGCCAATGAATATTGCAGTTTTATGAAAATTATTCATCTGCCCCTAACACATACATGCAGACTTACCATTCTTTGAAACTTTGCAGAAATGTAAAGGGCCATTCCAAATATCACTGAAACCAATCTTACTCCAATTGGTCAAACGGGGGCGCTATAGCAATTTTTTGAAAATTGAAACTTTAAACAGGCAAAAGTCATGCCTCGTTTGGCCGACAGCCATTAGACCTGCTTACACATGTGCCTTGACTAATGAGGAACACATCTATCACGTTGACCAGTAAGCACCGCCCTTAGATTGTCCGCAATCTTGAGCAGTTTGAAAAACACTTAAACCCAGGATTTTTCAGCTATTTGCGTGAAACTGTATGATCAGCGTGATCTCTTTTTTCAGAGGTTTGTCTGTTGGTCCAATAGCGTCCCGCTTAAGTGTATGTCTCACAACCTCAAGGTCACAGGTTCAAGCCTCACTTGGTGCAGACTTCATCTAAGTTGCATTTCACACAACATGACTATCAATGAATACATTTGCAATTGTTAAAGATAACATGAAATACTTAATTGAGTGTTTTTTACATATTACATTGTGAAAATAGCTGATCTACAATCTCACAACTTTTCAGATAGCAATGAGAGTATTTTTTTTTTCAATGTATAACATACTTCATTGTGAAAATAGCCGATGTACAATCTGACAACTTTTAATGGTTTGTGAGCTTGTAGATCGGCTACTTTCACTAGTTTTGGTTCTGAGGAGATTTACAATTTCTTCAATGGTAAATGGTTTGTGAACGAGTGATCTTAGTGTTAGTGAAACAGGGGCTTGGGTCATGACAGAAGGCAAGAGTTTGTGATCCTCAACAGACAATATCAGCCTGGACAAAGCTATAGCACTATAGGTGGTGTTGCAGCTACCTAAGAGTGCCTCACGACCGCAAGGTTGCCGGTTCAAGCCTCACTTGATGCAGACTCATTTAAGTTGAAATTGCAAAAAACATGACTCAATCTATTCCGTTTCCATGGCTCTCTCTCTCTCTCTCTCTTCAATCTATTCCGTTTCTATCTTCAATCTATTCCGTTTTCATGTCTCTCTCTCTTCAATCTATTCCGTTTCTATCTATCTATCTATCTATCTATCTATCTATCTATCTATCTATCTATCTATCTAGAGGGTCGGCCATAGCTGAGTGGTTAGTGAGCCCGCCTAGGGAGCCAGAGGCTCTGGTTGCCCCAGGTACGATTCCAGGCCAGGTCAGCAAATGTGTCAATGAAATTTGTCCCTGAGCAAGACTCTTAACCCCTAATTGCTCACAGGCCCTCATTGGAAACAAGACCGCAAGGACTTTCATGAACTGACCTGTTAAAGGAATTTTCTTTCTCTCTCCTGGCCCCGTATTATCGCTGCTTGCAGCTATATTTTCTCCTTGATTTCTCCTTGATTTGGTATCAAACTCCCCAAATGCACCAGAACACAGGAAATGACATCTACTCTGTTAAAAAGTTTATTTTATTAATAATAATCTCCTTGATTCTCACTGTCAGATGTTGGCAGGCCTGGTGTTGGCCTGTCCCGAGGTACGGCCCAGATAATATTATAGCCAACATTAGTCAAGATGTGATACCTGTTCTATCCTCATATACATGTTTCATTCTACCTGTTCTATCCTCATATACATGTTTCATTCTACCTGTTCTATCCTCATATACATGTTTAAATTAGATGTGGTGACTAGACATAACTGATTAGCCAGTTATTATGTTATTTTACACAATGTCATGTGTGATGTTTTGTTTAATTGTTTATAGTCATTAAAGCTGACACATACACACTGTTGGTCGTCATCTTTTTGTTTGTGAGAGAACCAGAATGGAAACAAGTCCTGGACATTGTTGTGTTTTAACAACACGTTGTATGATTTATGGAAATGATTCCATATAGCAAATGCAATAGTAAATGATTGATTTGCAATTCAAATGAACTAACTAATTAAGAAACAGATGTTTTCCCTTTTTCCAAAGTGTTTCACTTGAGCAGCTGACTGGGGAACCACTGCACTTATCCCTCATTCAAACCCTCTGTAACATCTTGCTCGTATACAATAGCTATATTGATATAGAATAAAGGTGTGGGTCTTGTATTAAGTGACAGTCAGCTTTGCACAGAGCCACATCCAGGACTTTCCAGGCACCAGAACCTGATCTCTAAGCCCCAGCGGGACGTCACTTTCAGGGATCGTATCCTGTCCCTCCCTCACCCCCCCCCCCCCTCCCTCCTCCATCGATTGTTAGATTTATTGACCCATTCAGTGTGTTTTCCATTAAGACGTACAGGAAAAGTTTGACAACGCGCCGTCAGGGATGGAGTGAGAGGGAGGAAGAAGGAGGACGAGCGGCCGCCCATTGATCTGGTGGCTGATGACCCTGATCACTTTGAGCGGGCGACCATCGACCACATGTCTCTCTCTCTCTCTCTCTCTCTCTCCGAGCGAGGGCGAGGGCGAGCCCCTGGTCTGAGGAGAGAGCAGAGTCCGCTCGTTCCGTCAGAGAGACGGAGGAACGTTCCTCCAGCGCTCCACGGGAAGGAGAAAAAAAAGGAAAACAAGTACAGAGGGTATTAACTGTGATGCCCCATCGATCGGGCAGAACTGCACACAGAGCCATGAAGACAAGCTGACCCATTGGATTTGTCTGGAGATGGACCGTGTGTAATTGTAAGAGAACTGTAAGAGGACATTACAGCTCAACAGGAGTCAGTGCACCTCCTCTCCTCAACATGATGTGGGCATACAGTCTATCGAAGAGGCAGAATCACTCACAGAGACAGAGAGAGAGAGAGAGAGAGAGAGAGAGAGAGAGAGAGAGAGAGACACACAGACAAACAGACAGACAGAGAGACAGAGAGAGACAGAGAGAGAGAGACAGACAGACAGACAGACAGACAGACAGACAGACAGACAGACAGACAGACAGAGAGAGACAGAGAGACACACAGAGAGAGAAAGAGAGACGGACAGACAGAGAGATGTACCTGTAGAGTTCCAGAGCAGATTGATCCAGGTGGTGTCGTTAACAGTCAAGGCAGAGATTTTCTACAGGCCGCCATGAGCCATGGGGGGGGGGGGGGGGGTCAGACAGACCTGTGGACAGAGGAAGATATATTTAGAGCTTAAAGGAGGCTTTATTCTGTCGCCTTCAGCGCACTATCCCACAGGTGGGAGCGGACCATAAACAACAGCACAGAACGCTGTACCAACTGGCATACAGCCATGTACTGCAGGCACTGTGAGGGCACACACACACACACACACACACACACACACACACACACACACACACACACACACACACACACACACACACACACACACACACACACACACACACACACACACACACACACACACACACAGCTGTTGATGAATATGATGCCTGAGATTTACCGTATGTGATGTACATATACCCAGTGGTGTAAACTAAAGTAACTAAGCACATTGACTCAAGTACTGTACTTAAGTACAATTTTGAGGTACTTTTACTTTACTGGAGTATTTCCAATTATCAATACTTTTACTTCTACTCCACTACATCTCAGAGGCAAAAATAGTATTTTTACTCCACTACAATTATTTGAAAACTTTAGTTACTAGTTACTTTGTAGATTTGTATTATTATTACAAAACATACAGTAACCACTTCAGCCCTATGTACATGGTGGAAGGGTCTTTCTGTGTGGAGTTTGCATGTTCTCCCCGTGTCTCCTAGGGTACTGTAGGTACCCTCACAAAAAAAAAAAAAATACAAAGAAAGTGGGTGTATTTGATGCACCATTTTTTTTGATGCACCACAATTGCAGCACCATGGCTGATCAAACTGGGTAACTGGCCGCTGTCATTTCAAATGCTGTGACTGTTTTCCATGATCATCATGCCTCAGCCTGCCTCGACCAACGCCACGGAAACCTGTCTGATGGCGTTGGCCAGTACAGTAGCCCACGTCATATTTGCCACAATCACTTTTTCACAGAAACTATAAAGGGGCATGTGCACACACACACACACACACACACACACACACACACACACACACACACACACACACACACACAGAATGAGAACACAAACATACACACACACACACACACACACACACACACACACACACACACACATGCAAGGACAAAGTGAGGAGAGCACGGTGCGGTGTGACCCTTAACCACTCAAACCTAATACTTTGTTGACCATTGACCGGGGTCCCCCAGGGGTCTATATTTGGCCCTCACAGTCACGCATCACAATGCAGAAAGTCTGTCTATTATGACATGTCCTCAGAATAGGGACACTTCATGTGGTTCATTTAACCCAGGGGTCTTCAACAGGGGGTCCGGGACCCCTAGGGGGTCCGCAGAGTTACTACAGGGTCCGCCAAATCTTTGTGTGATATATATATTTTTTTTACCGTAACCACTTGAACCCTAGCATCCCTTTTCTGAGGAGAACTTTTAAAAGCAAAGAGATATAGGTGTAGAGGGAAAAAAGGGCAGACCAAGTAAACTAAAAAAGTTTAATCTGAAACACAATTTTATATAATATATTGGGGGTCCCTGCTTCATCTCTCTCTCAGCTAGGGGGTCCTTGGCCTGAAAACATTGAAGACCCCTGCTTTAACCTATTGGTCTGTAATCTGAGTTCCCAGAAGTTTTCGCCGGCTCGGCGAGGAACTTCTGGGCCAGAGCCCTGGGATTTGTGGGCGGGATGTTATTTACGCTCTGAATCTGAGCGGACACGCCTCTTACCGGTCTGAGAGCTGTGCAACTCGTCTAAAAAGTCCGACGAGAGGCAAACAGCAGTACACAACAATGGCGGCCGAAATGTCTCAAGGGGAAATTGCTTCCCGTCGATCCTATTTAGATGCAACACCCACTGCATGTGGATCCCGCCCCCTTTTCTTCATTGGCTGTTGATTTGAATCACAACGCAGTGGCCGCGCCCCCGCCGTCCAAACTCCGAGGCAATGCCTCCCAGACTAATTGGTCTGTAACACAGAGATTGTACAGATGGGAGTTAAAGGGCTAGACCACTTTGGTAGAGGTTTGTGTTGTGTAGTTATCTTGCCATGATGGAACTCCAAAGGTGGACAAGAAATCAAAAATTCTCCACTCTTTTAGCACACAAACAAACATAAACAAAGTTGATTCAGACAATATATAGAACATCACCAAACCCACTACTGTTTGTTTTTTAATAAAAATGTCAACTTCCTGTTGATTTTTATTTGAAGATTTGGATCTGGATCTGGTTTTCTTCCTAATATAAATAGCGAAAACAACAGGAAGTAAAAAAATGTATTAAAAAAACAAACAGTAAACAGTAGTGGGTTTGGTGATGTTCTATATTGTCTGAATCAACTTTGTTTACGTTCGTTTACGTGCTAAAAGAGTGACTTTGAGAGCTTTTTCACCGTACAATATAAGTCAATGAGGAGCACATTTAGAATTATCAATGAATTCTAATCAATGGAGCAATTACTTTTGATTTCTTGTCCACCTTTGGAGTTACATCATGGTAAGGTAACTACACTCTACCAAAGTGTTCTTCTTGCCTTTTAACACTCATGATTTGACTGTGATCAGCCAACAAGGCTGAAGAAAGCCTGCAGTCAGCTCATTATTTGTACTCATAACAAGCCGTTCACATCCACCTGTCTGTCCCACCGTCAAACCTGTCTGTCCCACCGTCAAAAGAGAGCTGAACAAATGTCACTCTGTAAGTACAGCAGTAGGAAGAAGAATAATGCATTAAACGTGCACATGGGTTGAACGCGTGCACCTGCATATCTATGAGGGTATATTTGATGAAGGACATCCATTGTAAGATATGTTTTTGTACTTGTGTCTTTATTGCATGGCTGGTCTTCACTACAATCTGCTGACTTACAGGTTTTTTTTGAAGGGGGGGCATATTGGCGTGGCTTTTCATGACAAAATGTAATCTAAATATGTTGTGTCTCTGTACAATGTACACACACACACACACACACACACACACACGTTTTCATGGTCCATTTCGTTCAAGCCCAAAAAAAAACACCCTTCGGGGCATCTCTGTATTTTTTTATTTCTCCCCCTTGTTTGATTTAATTCTTTATTTAACCCATTTAGACCGGGAAAGTATCGGTGTCATTTTTTGATTTCTTTGGCTATTCTAAAATAGCAGATATCTGCTATTTTAGAAAAATCGTGAAAATGTGTGCAAATCATTGAATATATATTTTTTTTATTTAACAATTGTACAATATTTTGTTCCAGGGACCTCCAGAAGCGAAGATTTGAGTTAAAAAATATTTAAAAAAATATCAGATCTACAAGCTCGTAGCGCGGCACTTGGTGCTATTTTTGAATAGCCCCAAAGTATGAAATAATGGTTACAGCTGTAAAAATCTAAAATGACACCGTTATGCGTTCCCGGTCTTAAGGGGTTAATGATTGATTAACAAAGAGCTCATGAATGATGTCCCCTCCGCTTAACACTCACATCCTGTGAAACGTGCGGACGGAGCCTCTAACGACAGTTTGACGCAGAGCCAATCTACGGGCTGGGACAGGAGAGGTGATTGAAATTCATTGCTTTTGTGTGGCTGTAATTTGTATCCAGATCAGAGCATAGCAATTTTAACGAGCACTGGGCCTTTTCCCCGGCCCCACAATTAAACAGGGGAGCACATGGAAATCATTTGGGGGGGTGTGGGGGTGTGGGGGGGATGGGATGGGGTAATCACAGGTATCTAATGCTTGATTTATGCTCTTTCGTGCAACGGTGTGTGTGTGCCGCCAAGCGAAAATAGAGAAATCTACAACAAGCTCACGACATGTCATGGATGTGACGCTTGTAGGACGTTTACAACAGTGGTTCTCAAACTTTTTCATGTCAAGGACCCCCAAATTGACACTTGTTAGCCCGCGGACCCCCATTTGAAAAGATATGCCAGGGACCCCCATAAGAGAAGATTTTTTATGGCTCTAGCAGTGATTCTCAACCATCTTAATTTCAAGGACCCCGTCCCCCGGTTTGACATGCATTAGCCTACGGACCCCCATTTAATGGCATTTATATCACTGGGACCCCAATTTATATTGTAAAATCAATGTTAATGGAACTCACGGGTCCATTTGGTTCCATTTGTACACTCTCAGAGTTACAGACACATAAGGGTCCATTTGGTTCCAATCCATCATTTAGCTGGGGACCCCCTGGAACCCCCTCAAGTACCCCTGGGGGTCCCCGGACCCCACTTTGAGAACCAATGGTTTTCAGCATGTGGCAGAGCAGAGATTTTCTTCCCACATTAGTAGTTAATCCATTAAGATCGGAAACGCATCTGTGTGTCATTTTAAGATTTCTTTGGCTATTCAAAAGATAGCAGATCTACAAGCTCATAGCGAGGCACTCTGTGCTTATGTAGTAAATCGTGAAAATGTGTGAAAATCTATATATTAAAAGCGGACATTTTTAACTCAAATCTTTGCTTCTTGGGGGGTTCCTTGAACATCATATTTTGAGATGGGGGTCCACGGCCAAATGCATATCATTTTGGGGGTCCTTGACATGAATACGTTTGAGAACCACTGATTATAGCAACAGAAGACAAATGTCAAATGTTTGACAAATTTGATATACATGCTCATAGCGCGGCACAAAATATGTCCTTTGCTGCAGATCCTTCATGTCAGAAATCATTGTGGGTGTGAGAGCACTGAACAGGTCTCTGCAAGTCGTATCAGGGGCGAGCGTTGCTCTCTCTCCTTGGAAACAACAGAGTAGATTGATTTGTGGTTCTCCTATAAAGCCGCTGCACCGCTGTGTCTGTCACATTCAAAGCCAGGAGAGCATGTCAAAACTGTCCTGTGAAATATAGTTCTGTGTCTCTCCCTGTCCCCAAAGCACGTCTCTGTGCATAATGTCTAACTCTAGACAGGCACACGCACACGCACACGCACACACACACACACACACACACACACACACACACACACACAGGTGTTAAGGGCCCCGACTCCCCATTGGACACAGTCATTATTACGAATGTAATTTAAAACACCCCTCCGTAACATGGTAATTATGGCAGACGGGGGGGAAACTCTCACATTAGTATAATCTGGAATTGCTGACGGGTCGTTGGATCTCTACGGTGCGAGAGGGAAGAGGAGGTCCGTGTGAACAGATTAACTGCACAATCTTTTTATGCTTTATCTACGAGATGCACACGCCTTTAGAATGGAGCCCGGGTCCGGTCGGGGGGGGGGGCTTTAAATCACCCAGCCAATTACATCACCCATATGGGACGCTGGTGATTGGGACAGGGATATAGGTTATGGTTGAGAGTGAAGGGTTCTAATCAAAGAATTCTACCTCCAGCTGCCTGGCGTTCCCTCAAGGCGGTGCTTATGAACACCTGACTGGGCCCGGCTTTGATTTTCGGCTGCATTGGCGTTGATAGCGCTGCGTCGGGGCGCGTCGGGCGGTGGTGGTTCTATAGCAGGCTGAGGCTGAGGGAGGATTAAGGTAGCACCTGCTCCATGAGAGCCATACGGCTGTGACCTCCTGAGGTCCTTATCATTACCACAGATCACACTGAATTAGGATTTGTTTTGCCTCTGAAAACACTCCCCACGAATGTCTGGCAGCACAAGTGAGGTCTATATTTACCACTTAACATTACAAAATGTTTCAACAAATATATATATATATATATATCAGGAATAGCAGATCTATAAGGAGTTGCACTGTGCCGTGAGCTTGTGATATTTTCTAAGAAATTACAAAAAAAAACATTCCACAAGTTTTTTGAACATTTTTGTCAATGACATGCCCAAAATAAGGATGTCAGGGTTAAAGTGGTAAAAAGGTAGGATAAGAGATATTTTTTTGGTGAAAACAAAGTTTTTTTTGTTAAAAGGTTAAAGCACTTTATTCTGATAGTAATCTTTGCTATAGTATAGTTTGTTCAGGGGTCTCTTCGTCTCTCCAGCTCTTTAATAAACAGAAAATACATTTTCAGGTAGGTGACACAATTTCAGCCAATCAGGAGAGAGTACCCATGTATCAGCTTAATTTTTTATTGTGTTCCAGTTCCACTTTTGTATTTGCTCATTTATTTGTGTCATCACTTCCAATTCCACTTGTTTAATCTGTATCCTGTCTGAGTTCTCTATCCTGATTGGATAAAATCGGTATCCCGACCCGAAAATGCATTTTGTGTTTAATAAAGAGTTTTAAAGACAAATGAGACTCCTGTTACTGAACAAACACTCTATAGCAATGAGTACTATCAGAATATAGATCTATTTAACACTTATTTTAACCAAAGTAAATCACTTACCCTACCTATTTGTGATGGCTATAATCACATTTGCTGTTGATTACAATGATTCAGAGTTGTACACATGACTGAATCTCTGAAGTGAAACAGTGATGATGTGTTTTTATTGAGACCTGAAGCCGATTCTACATGTCTCCTAAATCTCAACAGTATTCTGAAAAACGTATGTTTCTATATCAGTGGTGCTCAATCTTTTTCATGTCAAGGACCCCCAAAATGATATGTATTTGGCCGCAGACCCCCATCAAAATATTTTGTTCCAGGGTCCCCCCAGAAGCAAAGATTTGTGTTAAAAATGTTCGCTTTAAAATATATATATATTCAAAGATTTGCACACATTTTCACGATTTTTCAAAAATAGCAGATCTACAAGCTCGTAGCGCGGCACTCGGTGCCGCGCTATGAGCTTGTAGATCTGCTATTTTTGAATAGCCAAAGTGTAAAATAATGCTTTTTTTAGCTCAAATCTAAAAATGACACAGTTCCAGGTCTCAATGGGTTAACAAAAGGAGTCTGAAGTTTAACCGATGTCACTCGCATGAAAGTCACAGTCGTTGCCATGAAAGTCATTGTAAATGCCATCCAAACTTTGCTTTTACACAAGCTTTTATCTGATCTCCTTATCACACAGGCAGGGAGTCATTTGCTTTGTGACTGTTATACTGCCACCGCGCCATGAGAGAGAGTATGTCAGGCTCTGTGCTGTCATGATGCTGAACACGTCCCCAGACATGAGGCATAAGGCCTGAGGCTGCCAATGTAGCAAAAACGTTTTACTGTCTACAATATTTGTTGCTGATGTGTAGGCCTACCAGTGGTGGAAAAGGTACTCAAATGTTTTACTTAGGTATCAATACTGCAATGTAGAAATACTCTGTTACAAGTTTAAAAAAAAACTGAATTTAAAATGTACTTGAGTAAAAATACAAAAGTATTGGCATCAAAATGTACTTAAAGTACCAAAAGTCAATGTACTCCTTATGCAGAATGCCCCATTTCAAGTTTTCATATCATGTATCATCATGTATAAAGATCATTTGAAAATAGCAGATCTACAAGCTCACAATGTGCCTCATAGTGATGCATTGTGAGCTTGTAGATCTGCTATTTCAAATGTATATAGGGCTGAAGTGGATATGTATGTTTTGTAATAATAATCTAAATGTACAAAGTAACTATAACTAAAGTTTTCAAATTATTGTAGTGGAGTAAAAGTACAATATTTTTCTGAGATGTAGTGGAGCAGAAGTAAAAGTATTGGAAATTGGAGATACTCAAGTAAAGCACAAATACCTCAAAATTGTACTTAAGTACAGTACTTAAGTAACTGTACTTTCCATCACTGTCTATAGAGTCCATCTAAAAAGGTTACAAGAAGGTTTACAAGGACTGCGAGGGGGTGAGGTGGAGTCTTGAAGAGGTGAGTTTTCAGACTGCAGCAGAACATTGGGAGTGAGTCTGCATTTCTGACTGCAAGAAGGGGAGTTTATTCCACAGTTTGGGAGCCAGGAAGAGGCTAGGACGTTGGCCAGAGTGTTTTAACAGCCTTCCCGTATTGTAGTGACTCTGATGAGGCCTGCCTTTGTTTACATGAAAACTCTGGCTGTATTTAGAATGAAAACAGCAGACAGTATCAACATAAAGCTACCCTGTTCCGTTTGAAGGACGATGTCCCTCGATAAAACTTGAAAAAATGATTTGTTTGAATCACATTTAGCTTGGCACCAGTGTTGATTTTGTCTTTTTAATAAAATTCCACTTAGTTTGTCATATTTTAGTCATCTGAAATGGTTTAGTTTTTATCTAGTTTTAGTTGACTAAATATCACAAATTATAGTAGACTAAAATGTATTTCGGCGGTGCCTTGATGACGTCTTAATGGCTGATTTTACACTTGGTTGCATGCTGAAAATAGCTGATCTACAAGCTCACGATGCTTTGTGAGCTTGTAGATCTGCTATTTTCAGAGCGCAACCAAACATAAAATGTAGTTCTACTGGATCTCTTCTCCACTAGATCACTCACATTGTTGTCTAGTTTGTATTTGTTGACAAAATTGTCAATATATTTAGTGTCTTAGTTTTAGTCATCATATCTTAGTTTTTATTTAGTTTTGGTCAGTGAAGAAAGGTAGTCGACCAACGTTTTTCGTCATAGTTTTAGTCAGTAAATCAATACTGCTTGGGACACAGTGTCATTTCGTCACAACCCGAAATGTACATCTGAGTTGTTCTTTGTGCGTTTTGGTGAATGTTACACAGAGAGAGGAGGTCAGAGTGATCTAATAAATATGGTGCCAGCTTGTGAATAATCCCAGAGATCAAAGGATCTTAATGCAATATGAGGTTCAGCTTAAAGGTCAGTCATTTCTCATAATATACGTCCTCATGCTCTTCTTCTTCTTCTGGGCCGGGCTGCCGGGCTGTACTAAAGGTCATGTCACACTGCTGCTGTCCAGCAGACACACACAAAGACAAAGGGCTCTGTGAGGGAGGGGCCCATTCTTCATTTAATCCATTAAGACCGGGACAGCATCTGTGTCATTTTAAGATTTTTTGGGGTCATTTAAAAATAGCAGATCTACTAGCTCTTAGCGCGGCACTCGGTGCCTTTGAATGTAACATTTTTTAACTCAAATCTTTGCTTCTGGGGGTCCCTGGAACAAAATATTTTGAGCTGGGGGGTCCACGGCCAAATACATCTCATTTTGGGGGTCCTTGACATGAAATAAGTTTGAGAACCACTGATATTATAGCAACATACGTTTTTTTCAAATAACTGTTAGGATTTAGAAGACATTTGTAGAATCCCCCAGAAGCAAAGATTTGAGTTAAAATGTTAAAAAAATATATAATCAAAGATTTCCACACATTTCCAAGACTCGGAAGACCCGCGCTATGAGCTTGTAGATCTGCTATTTTTGAACAGCCAAAGAAATCTTAATTAAAATGATGCGTTCCCCAGTGTGGGTGGATTAATGAGGTTCAACCAAACTGGACACTTTGTGTTATATGACATGATGTTATACCCAAAACACTGCCGCTTTCCCCAAGCACAGAGTTCCCCAGATCTCTGGAGGTGTGTCCCCCCCCCCTGACACAGCACTGATGACTGGTATAATAAATGATATGTGTTTTTCTGTGTGCTGTTCTCTAGAGGGAGTGTGATCTCTCCAGTGGCACTGCTAAAAAACCTAGAGCTTATCCACTTAAAACCACTTAATATGCTTTGTTTACCGGTGTTCCCCAAGGGTCTATACTAGGCCCCCTTCTCTTTTCCCTCTACACCAAATCTCTATTGATTGATTGAATACTTTATTTAGAAGTTTGCAGAAAAAGGCACATGAAAGTACAGTTTAAAAACAAGGTCAATACATGTCTATGTCTAAGAAGCCCATGAAAGCCAATGGCCTGTTTCAAATGGGGTCCTTATGTACTCAATTCATAGAGACATTAAATGACAGACAGATATACACTACTATACAGAGCATCATATAAACAGTTTAAAACAAAATATGTACAGTAAAAAGTTTGAAAAGTGGAGGGGGGGGGGGGGGGGGGGGTTAGGTTATGACTTTTACAGGGGCCAGTTTTGAATTGCAGCAGTTTTTGAATATTCTTTCAAGGCAGTTTTGAAGAGGAGTAGGGTTTTACTCTCTCCTTCAGTGCTTTTGGTGGCATTCCACATTTTTGTTGCATAGCAGGAGAACAAATTCAACCCCTTGTTTGTGCCAAATCTGGGTTGGACGTGATCAGTGGAGCTACCTCTGGTGTTGTGATTGTGGACTTCATTTACGTTTTTGAAGTACTTTGACAGGTCTATATGAGACCCAGCTGCAGATGTTTAAATGTTTTATTTATTATTATTATTATATTTGACTCTTCCTCTTACCTACAGTATGTGTCCTATTTTTCACTCTTACTGCTGTTGCTTCTATATGACACCGGACATCCCCCCTGGGATCAATACACTGTACTGTAGGTTTATCTTATCTTATCTTAACTTGGTATCGGTACAGAAAGTAATCAGCATACTGTCAGATGTTGTCATAGAAGCTGCTGTGGTTGCTTTGGCTTGCCTCTGGGCTCAGACGCTATACTGTAGATAAAGAGCATCTAGATGAGAATAATCTCCACACGTACAGCCTCCCACAGAGACAACATATAATGTTTAGAGATTATCACCTGGATTCAGGCCTCCTCAAACTATACTATTATCATTTATTCATTTATTCATTCATTCATTCAGTGGTGGGAAAAGTACTCACATTTATTACTTAAGTACAAGTAAGGTAGAAAATACTCTGTTAGAAGTAAAAGTCCGGAATACAAAACATACTTGAGTATGACAATAGATCCATCACACGCATAGCTAACTCCATAGTTCAAGACACCACCCACCCACTCAACAAATTCATCAATCTCCTACCCTCAGGGCGCAGGTACAGAACACTCACATTTAACAGGGCCCGCTTTAGGAAAAGCCTGGTTCCTGCAGCCATCGAGGTCCTGAACAAAAGGCCCCGCTGAAAAATCTGTCCTATTGACACCAGTTGTCTTGTTGCTTGTTGTCTGTCTTGTGTGATGTGAAATGGTCCTTTTATGTAATGTACAGTCAGTGAAGACGAATTTCCCCACGGGGACCAATAAATCTAATCTAATCTAATCTAATCTATAAGTACAAAAGCATTGGTATGAAAATGTACCAAAAGTAGAAAGTACTCATTATACAGAATGAATGTCCCATTTCACAATGTTTTCAAATGTATAACATGCATAAAAATACTTTGAATATAGCAGATCTACAAGCTCACAATGCGTCACGTGGCGACGCATTGTGAGCTTTTAGATCTATTGTGACCTTGTAGATCGGCTATCTTCAAATGTTTTTTTAATAATAATCAAAACATCCACAGAGCCTAGTCCCTCCATGTGCCAGAGCCTCCCCGTGTTCAGGCCGAGTACTTCCGGAGAAGCGGACTGAGTGGCCCTGTCTTTCCCTATAGGACTGACCGTGGGTGCTACTGGGATGTAAGTTGGGGCTTGATCAACCCTGTCTGGGTCACCTGGGCGAGGGTGTATGTTGTATGTTGCGAGACCCGAAACACCCTATGACCCCAGGCTACAACACTGATGATACGTCCCAGTTGCATCCATGTGATGTATTTCTTTATTATATAAAAAGCTACAAAGTAACTACAGTTTTTAAATAATTGTAGTGGAGTAAAAGTACAATATTTGCCTCTGAGATGTAGTGGAGTAGAGGAACTGAAAATTGGAAGTTCTCCAGTAAAGTAAAAATACCTCAAAATTGTACGTAAGTACAGTACTTGAGTACATGGTACAGTACTTGAGTACATGTACTTAGTTACTTTACACCACTGTATTCATTCATTCATACATACAGTATCTGTAGTATTTATCTGATTTACAATCAAGAGTAGATTGAAAAGTATCTATCTAGTCTGTCTTTGTATCAAGTGCATTACTTACATTGTTGGTCTCTATAGAGCAGAGGTGATTTCCTGAATATAGTTAAATATTAAGCATAAGGTCATCACTTTATTAAGACTATATTTATATGTATTCAGAACCATCCTCAGACCACAGAGGTTGAAGTTCGGCTCAGTTCAGTCGGTTATGGACATTTTACCATATCTGCTATAAGGGGACAAAGAATCTAAAGGCAGTTAATTAACCCATTTAGACCGGGAAAGAATCTGTGTCATTTTTAGATATCTTTGTCTATTCAAAAATAGCAGATCTACAAGCTCATAGCGCGGCACCGAGTGCCGCACTATGAGCTTGTAGATCTGCAATTTGTTGGTGAAAAATCATGAACATTTTTGCATTTGTAACTCAAATCTTTGCTTCTGGGGATTCTACAAATGTATTCTAAATCCTGAAAAAAAGTTTGAAAAAAAAACGTATGTCGCTATAATCGGTGGTACTCAAACGTTTTTACGTCAAGGACCCCCAAAATGATATGTATTTGGCTGCGGACCCCCCATCTCAAAATATTTTGTTCCAGGGACCCCCCAGAAGCAAAGATTTGTGTTAAAAAATGTTCACTTTAAAACATTATAAATTCAAAGATTTGGAAAGATCACGATTACAAAAAAATAGCAGATCTGCAAGCTCATAGCGCGGCACTCGGTGCCTCGCTATGAGCTTGTAGATCTGATATTTTTGAATAGCCCAAAGGTATATAAAAAGGACACGCAGATGCGTTCCCGGTCTCAATGGGTTAAGAAATGAAATCAAATTAATGAATCCGGTGTGGCTTGCAGAAAACCAGATTACCGAGGCTTATCGAGTCAAATAAAGCTGACATATTGGAAGAAGAATGTCAAGCACCCTCTAGGGTTCCTGAGCCAGTGATTTGATGCCTT